>NW_022631064.1:3550863-3820863 GCF_010015895.1 Lontra canadensis | reverse complement strand
ATTTAGAACGAGAAAAGGCTGATTAAATAGACTAAATCAGTTTTAATAAATCACCTTGGATAAAGCCATTAACAGGAGGTGATATGAAAATACTCAGACACTTGAAGAAAATAAATGCAGAGGAAAGGAATGCTATTTTATTGTATTACTATTTTTAAAGGTTTTATTTTTAAGTAATCTCTATACCCAGCATGGGGCTTGAACCCACAAACCCAAGATCAAGAGTTGTATGCTCTATGGACTGAGCCAGCCAGGTGCCCCAGGAATGCTATTTTAGAGGTGTGTTTAGAGCATTATGATAAGAAGGAATTAAGCAAAGGAAAGTTTAGCTTGATTAAAAGTTCATATCAGCACCCATTAACCCCAGGAAATTATGACATAAGTCAACTGTCAATTTTTACTTCTTATTAACTAGATAAAACTGTGGTGTATGTGTCTGAAGCAGGGAATGGTTGGAGAAACGGATGAGAGGAACATCCAGAAAACTTAGGATGCTTCCTAACATTTCTGCTTTTGTCATGCCCTTACTATAATTTATTTGCATTAGTTGTTCTTTATCTTACAGATGTCTATAAAATTACTTCTTTCATTATTTTAAAAATTATAATGTGTTATTTGACAACCACCAGAACCCAGAATCCTTTAGTATTAGCAAAAAGGGTCCTTCAAACTACAAGGCAGCTGTCAGGGTCTGGGTCATGCTAACCTGAGTTCCACCCTAGATTCTACCAATTTCCTAAGCTGTGTGATCATGGGCAAGTTATATTCTTCTCTCCAACCTCAATTTTCCCACCTGTAAAATAGAAATAATACAGTAGCTACAACAAAGTTCTAACCTCAGAGTTGCATAATAAATACTGTAAGGTTGACTAATTATCTATGAGGCCCAGAGACATTCAATGCAACGACCAAGATGAGTAAGCTGGTGACTGGGACAAGGCAAGAACATAAATCTCTTTTCCCACTCCAGAAACACACTCTTCTGCACCACCTAGCACACAACAGGGAGAGAATCACCTTTGCCACCTGACAAAAGGCCATTCTTAGGAATCAGAGACAACACTTTTCGCATGTGATTTCTTAGAAACCACAATTTGTTCATGTCAAATTCTAAAGCTGATTAGTTATTCTGGTCAGCTTCAAATGGACTGGGTCTAAGTGTCCTTTGTTGGACAATGTCTCTGAACTGCACGTGATGGGGACTACAAGCTTGAGGAAGGGTTGTCAACTATGAGATAAGAACCAAAAATAAGTCCCGGCTGGATTTTTCTCTGTGGGCCTTTTGTGTGGTCTCCAAAGTGCTATCACTCAACAAATCAGGGCTAGATTGGGATAGATTGGAAAACCATCAGAAAGTTGTTCAACTTTTTTAGTAAAAGAGCGTAAATGTCGTTCATTGTAGCCGTCCGATAACTTCATTCTTAAGGAAAGAGCCTTGGATAAAGAGCAAGAATATTCTCTGCTCGGTTTTTGCCTCTATCCTGGGCTAGAGCAAATAAATGTACAGCACTTGTATTTCAGAATCAGCTTTCAGTAGATCAAACTAGCGTTCCTGCTGAATTCCTAACAGCTCAGTGAATGGCAATTCAGAAGTTCCCAAGACCAAGAGCCACTAAGTTGTAATGCACGTAGTACAGATCTTGGCTTCAATTATCATTTGTATTCAAATGTCCTGATGACCCCTTTCTTCCCCAAAAGGTTGCCTGAAGAGTCACGATAGTGATTTGTGTAAAAATGCATGAAGCACTTTAGGCAGCTTTGATACATAATTCTGAGAAAGAGACATGGTGTATATATACATAAACATGTATCTCATCAGACCCTCAGATATCAATGGGATGGGTAATAGGGGGTTGTTTCCAACATGCCCATTTTACTGATGGGAACACCAAGGCCATGCACTATTAAGGCTTACCTAAGTTCACATAGTAAAACTGTGGCTACAACAAGAAGCCATATCTTCTGACTCAAATTCTAATCTATCAGCATCATAAAGGAATACAATTTGAACACCTGAATATCACTGTATAATTTGAATTGTGTAAAACAATGTTTTGTCATTTCTTATTGATGTTTGGATGGCCAGGGGTCTGGTGAGTAATAATAAGGCAAATAAAATGACTAACAAACCCCTTTAGTCTTTTCCTGCCCTCTGACTACTAACCCATCTTAGTTAATGACCATACTTAAAAGTCTGTAAGGCAAATGTAAAGCCACTAAACTAACTTATGGTTAAAAACTTCCTCTGCTTTACAAAAAGAATTCATTGTAAGATGAATTGTTCCTGATACCTATCTACTGGGAGCCACCTATTATGCAATAGGTAGGAGAGCCCTGAAGCAGTCTCCCACAAAACAGCGTCTTTCCTCCCTATTCATGTATCTTTGTAGGGGCAGGACAAGAAAGCTGTGGTGAAACAGAAGAGAGGCATTCATTCTGCCTTTGTCTTCAGTCTTGGCAATGCTCAAAGAGTCCAGAACAACCAACCCTTACCTGGGTACCCACAGGCTAAAGATGGGCTGCAGAATGGACAATCCAGAGCACTATTTGATTCCCTAATGTGAATGACAGTTGACTGTGCTTGGAGAACTAACTGATTCTGCAGCAAGCCCAAAGTTAAGAACCAACGCACCTTCGCAAGGGCCCTGGCAAGCAGAACCTGATGTTAAATTCAAAGTAATGCTCCCAAGCTACAGGTCAGTTATCAGTGGATAAGAAAATCATATTATGGTATTCAACAATTTGTGCTTTAATGAAATAGAACAGAACAAAATGCATGGCACATAGTAAAGATAAATATTGTTTCCTGTATGTGTATAGATGGTCAAAAAGGCTTAAAACGTCATTATTCCAAAAAGAGAAGCCACTATTCAACTCCTGTGTCTACCAGTCACATGGGAAAGCAGATAATGTGTGGCTAGATACTCTAATTCTTTCTATGAGACGCCAGAATTCTGAACTGCTAAATGAAATCTCCCCAAGTTTTTAAAGGAAGTTCAAACTGTTTTAGAACTGTGTACCAGCCAAACCAAACCTATCTGAAGGCTGGATCTGAACAGATTGTGCTTGATCTCTTGCTTTAAAGAAATCAGTACATATGTAATAAAACCAAGGTAGTAGAACTGACCTTAAAAGAGCAAGAGAGCAAACCATTTCTACTTCATGCCCCTGGGAAACCATGTGTGTACAAGCATTCCCAGAAGACATTAACCACAGCAATACCAATGTTTGAGTGAACAGAACAGCCCTGCATGATCAGGTGAGGAAGGAGCCACGGGGCCTTGGTGACAGAGGAGTGACTGGGCAAAGAGAAAATAATGGTGAGCCTCATACAACCTTCCTTAAGTTGGGTTAGATGATGGGGTAGAGCTCTCAGAGACATCAACCTTGACTTTCCCTTCACAAAGAGATGGAGGGATGGATGAATGGATGCCTTTCCTTTTGGGATATGTGAAAAAGAATGAAACCAAAGAGCGCCATTGAAGTCATCTTCTAGTGCTACTGCAGAGCTACTAGCTCTGCCTGCGCACAACGTTTACTACCCTCAACTACTCTAGAGCACCAATGAGCAGTTTCAGGGGAATTATGTAGGGCCTAGTGGGAAAGGAGCCCTTAGTGGGCCTCACCTGCTACCTCGTTCGCCACAGTACAAAAACCTACTTAAGTAGACACAGATCTTCAATCTTTGGGCTTCGCAAGTGACACTTACCTAGCAGACACAATTGTCAAGTGATATGAGGAACTTAGGCTTAGAGGTTGGTGGGACTAAACTGAGGCTTCTTCACCTCTCTATTCTGGGGAAAGACTGACAAAACCAGGGACTGCTACCCACCCCGCAATCGTATTTGCCTATTTTAAAACAGTAGGAGTCCTCCATGCAAATGTGTGGGCCCCAAGCCTGAGGGCTGGTCTTGCATCAAATATAAAGCAAGGCTCCAGACCCAGCTGTTCCCAAGCTCACAGTGCAGGTGTGAGATCATCCCTATGAACCTCACCTGCCTGCAGTTTGTCACCTCAATGTCATTACCACAGGCAGAGATGCGGTTGGGGCTTTTGTTTTACTTCACACCAGGGGGAAGTCATTTTTGGAATTTTTCATCTTAAATAGATTTTTCTTAAATGTATGTGACACATATTCCTCATAGGACTTAATAAAATAGATACTTTTCATGCATGGAAAGTAAACTACAGCTGCACAGATTGAAACAAAATTTATTTTTAAAACTAACATTCTGGTTGGAACAGTCAAACTACATACTTAGCTATAATTTGTAAAATAAGTTCAGAACCAACAAAACAAGCTTTGTCAGTAAATAGTTTTTATTAATGTAATGTTAATTTACAGCCAAAGACTAACATTTGTTAGGCTAACAAACATTTACTAGTATCCCTATATAATTTCAAAAGAAGGAAAATTCCTAAAGCTCTTTCTTCCTACATAATTACTATCATGGAAGTAAGCAGGAAAACCCTTCTTTCAGATTCTTAGAAAAATATATTCTGATTCTGACATTTCTGTAAAAAAGGGAAGAATGAGAAGTCTAAATAAAAGCTTCTAGTTCCTTTAAAATGACTTCTTACAAATACAAATAAAGCACATTTTATCGCAAAAGCTTAGGTTTAACTGTGTAAGGAAAGGAGTGATGGTTCTTGTGTGTGACTTAGAAAGAACATAGGTGCTTTCACTTGGTTATATATATTTTTTTAATAAGTAAAATGTATTCCCTAACCAGTAAGTGTCCAGCAGAAATAACAGTAATGGGAATGTGGTTTTCATGACATTCTCAGGTGACTTTCAGGATCTCCATGTCACAATCGAGACTGTTACAATGACAACAAGAAACAAACCTCTGGGATTCCATAACCTCCCCAGACATGGTGTACTAAAAGGATTTGGCTTGTCTCGTCTCTCTTGATTATGCAATATATGCTAGAAGCAGAAGAATGGTGACACGGACCACTGGGCTGTGGACAATGTTTTCTGGTCCCACTTGTTTCATCTCCTCATTTACTGTTTTGTGTGTGCTCTGACACTTGCAGTGAGAAGAGGGTGGACGTAACTCCAGGCCAAGAGCAACAAGAAATGTTTCTCTTGTCTATAAAGAATGCAGGAAGGTACATATTTAAGTACTTGGTGGCCAGCATGTGAGAACGCACATGGATATACACACACACACACACACACACACACACACAGAGAGAGAGAGAGAGAGAGAGAGAGAGAGATATGTCTGGCTTTATACAACAGATATTTTCCTCGAAGTTGCGATCAATATTTTGCAATTCAAATACTCAAAGGCCCTAGAGAAGCTTACTATTTAGAAGAAATTTATTATGACTCTTTCATAAACCAGTATTTGCTAATATAAATAATCACACCTAAACTGTCCAAGTTTGGATTTATGCATTCAGAAATAACATGCAAATCCAAACACAGAGATCACAGTTACACTATCCTGGGATGTGTTCTTTGTAACATTTCACCTAACAGGTAAACAGGTGGCCATCACTTCAAATGTTGATATTTGAATTAACAACTATCAGCTAGACACTGTTCGAACAAGAAGAACAACTCAAAGATTCTTACTTGGAACAGAAGCAGGAAAACTTACTATGTGCCAACAGCCACACCCACAGAATATCTAAGGGGGGAGCCCCCTGCATTATAGTGATTCTACCCTCTCAAAGATTTACCAAGATAAATAAACCACATCTGTCCACTGGGATTGGCAAGTGGCTTTTTGTTCCCTATTAGTTCTAAGACACTCAGAGAGATAATGCTATTCACTGTACCTTATGATCGCAAAGGAAACTGACACTTCAAATGATTATCTGTATCTAGTTTGCCACACCCCCATCACTCCTGGTATAAATACTCCATGTAAGGAACAAGCCACCATGAAAAGAAATTATGGGGAAGTAAGACCCCAGGATATTACTGAACACATAATCAGCAGGACTTACACACTTCTTTGACCAGCCTCCTAAAAGAGGCTGCCCAAATCAAACTTTTAAATTACCCCTGGACTAATAGTCCAGTTATGAGACCGTGACGGCTGTAGTTACCAGCATAGTCAATGCCACAGATAGTACGACACACTGAAGCACAGGATATGTGCAAACTGAATTTCAGATCATGTGGTGTGCATTTTATAAAATCATTTTAAGTAACTCATGCATAAATTAGTCTGAGAGTTTTTTAACCATGGTCAGCAGTCACAGTCATAGTATCTGGTTACTGTAGAACAGTACAACTCATTGGAGTTGAAGGCTAGTTGGAATTAAGATAACCAAATATTTTTAAAGTGTTTACACTTTTTTTTAATGTTAGCTTTTGAATTCACTTCCTTAATGGAAAACAAACTCATTTTTTTCTGAACCAAAAGAAAAAAAAATCCTTAATCCTTCAAATCCATATTTTTCAACAAGCTTCCATTTTCATTATTATAAATGAATATCCAGCTATGATAGCCAAGTTTAGCTTCCTCCTTGTAATAAGGAAAGCATGAGATAGCAATGGAAGGTACTTTCTCTCTCCAAGAAAGCAGGAAGATTTAAGTTAGCAACTCAGAGCACATAGCACTATAGTGCTATAGGTCCTGTCTTTGTTGACTTGAAGCTGTTCATGCCTTTGCCCCCTCATTCACCTCATCCACTAACAACTCTCTTTCCTAGTTTTCCTTGAAGTCAAAAAGGTAGAGGAAAAAAGGAAAAAGGGAGAGGAGTACACGGAAACCATCACCACCACCATGATCACCACAGACTTTAAAAATAATAAAAATAATAATAAAGGCTAACACATAGTGCTTACAACAGTATTGTATGGTATACATATAATGTGAGCCATATATGTAATTTAATATATTCTCCTAGCCATACTGAAAGTTTAAGTTGAGATTTTAACAAATTTGACCTAATATATCAAAAATACAATTTCAGGGGTGCCTGGGAGGCTCAGTGGGTTAAAGTCTCTGCCTTCGGCTCAGGTCATGATCCCAGGGAGCCTGCTTCTTTCTCTCTCTCTGCCTACTTGTTATCTCTGTCTGTCAAATAAATATATAAAATCTTTAAAAAAAATACCATTTCAACATGAAATCAATACAAAAAACTGAGATACTAAGCATCGTATTTTTCTTTTTCTTTTTTTTAAAGATTTATTTATTCGAGAGAGAGAGCACACAAGCAGGGGAAGCAGCAGGCAGAGGGAAAAGCAGGCTCCCCACTGAGCAGGGAGCCTGACACGGGACTTGATCCCAGGACCCTAGGATCATGACCTGAGCAGAAGGCAGAAGCTTAACCGACCGAGCCACCCAGGCACCCCAGCACTGTATTTTTCATACCAAGTCTCTGATATCTAATATGTATTTTACATACTTATGGTAGCTCTAAACTAAGTTGAAAGATAATGCCCTTTGCTATTTTCTGCTAACAACTAACTCCTTGCTTGATAGTGAAGGAATTGTTGAATTTGAAATAAGAGCTAGCTCTAAGGCCAGTAGATAGTAATATGAAAATTCAACTTAGACAGAATAACTTGATACCTCCAAGTTCTTCAACCCAAAGACAGAGGAATCTGAGTCAGATTTCCAGCACAGCTGAATAATACTCTGTAAGACCTTAACAAGCAGCTATGCCTAAAATATTGGCCTTTTGCTTGACGGTCTTAATGTTTTAAAGGAAAAAGTTAAAAACAATTTCCCTACTGTCTACTTCTCCTTGCATTTATTTATTATTTTTCATGTTTAATTAAAAAACACTTCTACTTTAAACAAATATTTCCCTTTTTTCCCTTTAATTACCTGACAAACAGTAGTAGAGCTGCATAAATTTTGCCTGAGGTTAAAGCTGGAGGAGAGCCTAATCACCAGCTTGAGACATTGTTCTGGCCAAGTAAAGCAGAACACATTTATCCCATGTGTTTGAACAATACTTAGGCACTTCCGTTAAGACCTCCTTCTACCCAGTGTTGATTCTGATTACCCACTTTTCTGATTTGTGTGGGAAATATGTGTGTTCTTCACACCACCATTGTAGGATGAAGGAAATGTACCTCAGTGCAGCAGAGGTCAGATGTGCACACAGCCTTCCACAGAGAACACAAATACAAATGTCAGCCCTACTCCATTCCATGTCAAATGTGGGCAGCCTTCCCTTGATTCATAATTGATATCATTCTAGACAAACCTTCATGGTTTTCTGCTGCTTTCCATAAAGAAGGTGGTCGAAGAATAGTGACAAGAGTAGGCAGAGAAGCCAAGGGAAGGGGGGTGGAATAAGTAAAACAGAAGCCAAAAGTAAGTACAGTTGACCCATGAACAGGAGTCGGAACTATGTGGGTCCACTTCTTCAGGGCTTTGCTTTTCTTTCTTTTTTTTTTAAACAGTACAGTAAATGTATTTTCTCCACTGCAGAATTTTCTTATTAACATTTTCTTATTTCTATAGGGACACCTGGGGGGCTCAGTCTGTTAAGTGTCTGCCTTTGGCACAGGTGGTGATCCGAGTGTCCTAGGATCAAGTCCCACATCGGACTCCTTGCCCAGTGGGAAGTCAGCTTTTCCCTCTGCCTGCTGTTCCCCCACTTACGCTCTCTTTCTCTTTCTGACAAATTAAAAAATCTTAAAAAAAAAAATTTTATTTTTTCTACCTTATTTTACTATAAGAATACACTATATAACACATATAATATGCAAAATATGTGTTAATCAACTATTATGGTATTGGTAAAGCTTCCAACTTAACAATATGCGATAACTAGTTAAACTTTTTGGAAATTAAGAATTACATGTGGATTTTTGACTGTGCGGGGAACCTGGGCCCCTAATCCCCATGTTGTTCAAAGGTCAACTGAATTAAGTTAAGAAAAATGGGATGGGGCGCCTGGGTGACTCAGTCAGTTAAGCGGCTGCTTTTGGCTCAGGTCATGATCTCAGGGTCCTGGTATCAAGTCCTACATCAGGCTCCCTGCTCAGTGGGGAGTCTGCTTCTCCCTCTCCCTCTGCTTCTGCCTGCTGCTCCCCCAGCTTGTACTCTCTCTTTCTGTTTCAGATAAATAAAATCTTTACCAAAAAAAGACAAAAAGAAAAAGAAAGAAAAACTGGGATTAATGGCACTTACATAAAGCAATGAATATCAAAGCTAAATAGATACATACACACACACACACACACACACACACACACACACACACACAAATTACCTGTGTGTTTTCTTAAGAGGCCCCACTCCGAGTTCTCAGGCTCAAGTATGTAGTCTTACGTGTGGTCTAGAGATGCTCAAAGCACTTTTCTTATCCTACAATTCAATCTAGTAATAAAAGTATGGTGCTCTGGAAGACTGAATTCAGGGCAGCTGGGAAGTCTCACTGGAATCAAATGATCTCATCTGCCAACCATCCAGGACTCCCCAAAGTTTGGAAGTGTTCTGTGTCACTGGTGATCTCTCTAGCAACTGACAAGGGAAGTGGAGAGGGTGGGGAGGCAGCTACCTTTCCATTTAGGGAAATCTTCCTGCATTATGGCCACTTTTCCAACAAAACCACACAGGCGAAAGACCTGATCCGCACTGGACCTTTGACACAAGTAGTTGGAAAGGATCTCAGGTAACCATCTACTCAGGTAACCATTTATACACACACCAAACAGATCTGTACACAAGGAATAAGAGGTCCTAGAGTCTCTGGCTACCTGAAGCATTAACGCCCAGCCCTCTTTGGAGGCAAATGGCAGCCATTTGAGGACAAGTTTGAAAAAAATCTAAAGGCAATGATGACGATGATGGTAATGATGACAATTAAAGACAATAACAAACAAACAAAAAAAGACAGTAACAGCAGTAGCCATATCTTACAGTGCTAGGGATGTCTGGAAGATATAAGGCTTTAGAGTCAGAAAGATCCTAAATCAAATTCAAACCTTCTGTACAACTCATTTAAACTTTCTGAGTTCCCATTTCTTTACCCAAAAGATAAGAAAAATGAAGAGTATAAACTTAGAAAAGCTGTTGCAGAGATAAATTTAGCAGTCCTGATGAAAACACCTGGCACACAGACGTGTTTCACAAATGTTCATTCATTACCTTCCATTTAGAGTATAGTTCATTGTGACTTAAATCAGAGAACTGGCTCACCAGCAGGAGTAGACCCAGGATTTACAGCTTTTGCTCCTGCTTATAGTCAATCAACAAGCATTTAACGGATTGCTAACTTGTGTTCCAGGCACTGTTTTGGGCATTTGAAATTTATCTACTTTAATTTCTACCTTTATGGAATCTGATTTACTCTTACATTTTAGGGTCAGGGATTTCAAGTAAGATTTCCTCAAAAAAAAGAAACCAGTACTGAGTAATAGTTTGTTTTGTCTCACTGTTTCAATGCAAGCATGATTCATATTTATTATTTGTGCTATTTGTTTGATGCCAACAACCTAAATGTCACAGAAAGGCAAGATTAGGGAGAAAGCTGAAGAAGGAGCACAAATAATACAATGTGCAATCAAGAGCAGAGATAAAGAGTCTACGACTATAAAACAAAAGACATTTTAAGATCACAAAGGAAGGAAGGCAAAGGAGAGCCAATATGGAAATTCAAAGAGAACAACAAAACAGGAGCCTGTGATGAGCAGCATGAGCTTGGGGTGATGAGCAGCATGAGCTTGGGTACATCTGGAGAGGATACTTAAATCACGGGGAAGAAGATCATGGTTCATAATAAGTGGTCAAAAGTAATGGCCATTATTATGGCATTCCTGTGACTTTACCCCTTTGGGCCTCAATTTTCTCACTCAATCTTCAGGGAAGTCACACTAGACCTGCATTTTTTTAGGGAGTGGTCTACAACTTTAAGGGAGGGGAGTTTCAATTTTTTAAACTCATTATAAGAGACAAGGCATGTTTTTTGTTTTTTTTTTTTTAAAGGTTAGGAAGTACCTGGCTACAGGATATTACAGATTCCTTCCATTTCTGACCTTTTAGTATGACGATATTTCTGGATTCATTTGACCTCAGAGCTTTGGTAAGAGAAAAACAAAGTTTCTTAATCACTTCTTGCCAGCAGAAAACCAAATTTAAATTTTCTAACAAAAAGAAGTACATGAAAAAGGGGTCCTTGTATGGATCAATGAGAAAGACATGCCATGAATTAAGAAGTGAGATTACTCAACCCTCTGTGCCTGTTGCTTTAAAAAAAAAAAAAAAAATTATAAGTCATGCGTACAACATATCCCCAAGGTAAAAAGCAAATAATTAGAGATATTTGTTAGATTTCATAATCAGTACATGATATGATATAGGATACCTCCATTTCTACCTAAAAAACAAAAATACTAATTAGAAATATTTGTCACAGTTTTTAATAAACTCTGCCATGATGCCCTATTAGAAAAGAGTCTAGAAATGTCACCAACTATAAATCGAACCATCAATGAGAGTTCCATTAGTCCAAACCAATATCCACAGAAACTCAAAGATTATACACTGTCAAGAGTATCTTTATGTTGCAAACCAGTGAGTTTTCATACCAGCAATTCTGCAAATATCATTTAATTTCCACAACTTCTTGAGATATGTATTTTTTTAACCCTCAAATGGCAATAATAAGTGCCAGAGAAGTTAAAAGCATTGCCCAAGGTCATATTGCTAGGAAGCAGTTGAGCCAACATTCATTCATTCACTCGTTTTAAGATTTCATTTTTAAATAATCTCTATAACACAATGTGGGGTTCAAACTCACAACCTTGAGAGCAGTGGCCACACACTCTAATGACTGAGCCAACCAAGTATCCCAAAACCAATTTAAATGATCAGTTTTTATTTGGCTCCACACTCCTGCTTCTTAACTATGCCTCTACTCTCATTAAAAGCCACCCAAGAAATGGCACTTTCCAAGTGAGAAGCTTAACTTTAAGAGCATGACATATCAGTTCCATACTGATGATGTCTAACATAAGGCTCAATGAGGTCACTAATAACGTGGTTCTAGAGAAATTTTTCTCACAAACACAAATTATACATACAACTAATCTTTTCTGAAGTTGACAAAGCAGCTACTCACATTAAAGTCAAAATGGGGCCAAGTATATAAAAGGAAAGAGATGAAAACACTAAAGCCTGCAGTGGGATGGTACCTAGCTGATGAATATAAAAACCAAACAGCAGCGGGCAAACCCCAGACCAGAGCAACGAGCAAAAAAGAATTCAAGTAGGAAATATGATGATACAATGAGTCATAAACAACAACAGGATCTGTAAGCCTCAGAAATGTCAAGTTTACTCTTACACTGTAGATCCCATTGTTCTTGGTGGGGGAAAAGGGGAGTTGGCAGTCACTACATATATTTGTTTGCCTTCATAATAACACATTTTATGTAGCAGAGAGGAAAAAATTCCTTTAATTTCTGATGCAAGACAATGATGCAAAAGCTAATGGCTTCTTGAGTGAGAATTACCTCTCTTTTGTATAGACTGTGCATGAATACAACGCTTGTATACCCTGGCGGTATATTTTAGCTATTTCCACACATGTAGAGCCTACAAATAGCAAGGGGTTATAGTGAATCAGACTTAAACCATACAAGTTGCAAGGAGTTTTGGGAAACAGGAGTATGACTAAGAAGACCCTCCAAATTTCAAGGCAAGGGGTTTATTGCCAACTCTACAGGTTACAGAATAAACCCCAGGCCAGTCTTTTAACCAATCTTTTTCTGTTTCTGTTATCTCTAAAATGGGAATTGTAATTTAATATAAGAGTACAAATTGTAGAGTGTTATCACTACATTAAATAAAGCATGCTTTGAAACTCCAAGATACATAAAAGAAAATCAAAAACTGAAGTTACCTACATAATGTTTTAATATGTTTATATGTGTATTCGATGCACACATGGTCTCATAATTGAAAATGAACATACATCACTGAAGTTATTAACTGTATTACTCTTTCACTCACTAGCCATTTACATCCTTCATGGAAGAATGGAAAAAAGAGAATAAATAGAAAATGTATCTACATATACATGCCTTATATTTCAAGAAAATTTCTGTAACTTGTCAAACAACTGCACACTAAGAAGTGAGGTGGATATTTGACCAAAATAAACAACAAATATAACTCTTCCAAATGTGAGTCTTTATTATAAAAGGCCTAAAAACAGTAGGATTTCCCAACTTTGATCTATGAATCCTTTACTCCAAGGAGCAGGGCCCTGAGATATTTAGACTACACTGGGAGATTCCTCAGGTATGTGTAAACATACAAACGCAGAGGTGGTGAGTTTAAGTGTTATTTTCACGCCTAGGCCCCCACATAAACTTAAAAAAGTAAGAAGTATAAAAATGTACTAAGTTCTCAGACATGTATTTTCAACTTAAATCATTATAATTTTCTCCCACCTTCTTTCCAGTTCTTAGAAGAGTATTTGTGGTGGCCAAAGTAAACCCAGGAAAATGCCCTGGGAAGTTACACTTCATAGATACAAACTAAAGGACCAAATTAAGAATATAATTTGCAAATACCAACTTCCACAAAGTAATATACAGCATCTAACCATTCCTTTAATAGTCACAGTCCATTTAAAGTTCAGGCCAACTTTCTATTTAAATGATAATAATAGTAATTATCAAGTGCTATGCCTCCCTCTACTATGTAAGGCTCTAGGCTAGCTTTTAAATTCTAATATTATCTCATTTCATCCTCACAAAATTCATAAAATAGGTCTAAGTATAACTTTTTAAGAGGAGAAACTAAGATACCCAAGTTAAGAAACTTGCTATAGACCAGTTTTCTAAACCCCAATGAGTCTAGATGCAAAAACTCAAGCTTTAAACTCTCAATGGTATTTAACACAGGACTAGTTATAGAAATATATAGAGAATTAGGTAGACATAGATTTTAAAGAAAAAATTTTAAAAGAGAAATATGGAGAGGATGGCAATCCATTAAGAACTTAATGGGAAACTGCCTGAAGCTTATTTGAAGGCTGATTTCTTGAATCAAGGAACATTTTAAAAATACTAAAGTTGTTGTCATTTACCCAAACGTGTCAGATGTGATAAATGCACATCAATTTTTTTTTTAAAATACTGTTTGACAGGTAAGTAAAAAAGGATTAACATGGTGTTGGATAAGTGGAAATATACAGCTGAAACTAATTCTATTTCAGAAATTAATATATTCAAGTATACAAAATATTACAAATCCAACATTCCAACATCATTACTATTCAGTAGATTTAAATATATGTATTTTAAGCCAAGAAAAATTAAATAAGTTCTGAATTTTTAAAAAGCTATGAATTTAACTTAGTATTAGTTAGGGTATGTTCCTTTTCAAATTACTGTAACTGGTTAAGTAATTTCAAGAACTTAGAAATGGTTTTGTCTCACAGATTTAAGACTTCCTACACACAACAACTGAAATCTTATTAGCCCTCTCCTCCAAATTATCAAATGGATTGTCTTCATATTAGGAAATTGAGCTAAATTTCCAGAAGAGAACCAGCTTAATTGTTTGTGTGATGTTGTTTTATTTACAAGAAGCATTACATTAAACAGTTTGTTAAGAAGTAAACTCATAGTTTTCTTTACTAAATTCTGGTTGGTGATTTCCCTAACCAACAAACTCTTTTTCCAAAAGAACAAGTAGAGAAGCTTGTATGTCAAACATCATATACCAAACAGATCAATGATGGCTTATCACAATTACAAGTGAAATTTTTATCTTAAAGAAAACAAATTTAAAATCCACTCAGAAATTTAAAATCTACTTGATTTCGGCAAATGCAACAACATTTGGCATGTAGAAATTGTTTTTTAAACAGGTAGATTATAATCTGAGAAATCTCTGACTAACCAGACAGATGAACTCTGAAGGAAGAGAAAGCTCAGCAAGTAACCTCAAACTGCCCAAAACAAACCTTCACTGACTTCCCCTACAGGTCTTTTCTCCTCTCTATGGAGGTGCTTTTGAAATTTCATTCAAATCCCTAATAGCTCCTATCAAATTATATTAGAATTGTGACCTTATGATAAGATGCCTACAGACAATTCTAATTAATCTTAGTTTGTAAAATGGATTAATGAATGCATTTTGTAGCTCTTCAGATAGATTACACATATGGGCATTAATCACTAGTGAGCATCTAAGAATAATTCCTGGAAAATCTACAAAGATACCCAATGGTTGAGATTGGTAAGAAACTTCTGACAAAGTCCTTTCGGAATCAGTCTCTGACTGCTTATCTTTGAGAAGATAATGTACCAAACAATAAAGGAAAATATATTATTTATTGTCCCCTTTCCCCTGAAGTGGGTAATTGAAAAGAGTAGTTTTTTAGAGTGGTCACTTTAAGACACAGTGCACAAAAATTATAAGTCTAATGGTAAAATTTAAGACTCAGAACTTACAGAAATTCAAAGACCCTGCCCGTTGCTTTGGACATAGCTTGCTTGCATTCTTTCTTTCTTAAAGCCACGTGTGTGAAACTCTTTCAAGTAAAAACTACTACAAGAAGATAAAGGGGAAAAAAGGACTTTCCTGTCCTCAGTCACCTCCTGGTCCCCTTGTGCTTGAACTGTTATCTCCACGATAAGCGAAGGTGCTCCTAGGTGCTTTCAAAGGCTTCAGGCTCCAGCAGGAGTGATGACTGAGAGGCCCGCAGGCACTGCAAACCAACGCTGTCACTTCTAGTCACTGCTCGGCCCAGCTAATGCCATGCCTGTCATGACAAGCACCAGCCATCTTAAGGCACCACACCTCTACCTCTACAAAACATACCTTTGAAAAGGTATGAGCCATGGAGGAAATCTGTTTCAGGGGTTGCCAAGGGAAGCCAGCCTTGTCTCTAACAGCAGAGATGCAGTGAAAGAGCCCAAAGGCACAGATACAAGGAGGGCCACTAGCCCTAAATGCAAATAATTGTTGTACTTCCTGTGCACGGACAGGGGAAAAAAATGACATGTTAAGACACCATTTGACCAGGCTAAAGGGGGTTTAGTTGTCAGCCTAAACCTGCCATCTGGTGTTAAGATACAGCAGATCATCACACCCAGATGTGTTCCTTCAAACAAATCACATCTTTTTTTTTTTCATTCTCCCTTTTCTTCTTTCTGTAAAGAGAGGAGCGCCTGCCAAAGATACAAATCAGCTAAAGTTTAAACTAAAAACTCTTGTTAACTTACTCAGCCAAATGAGTAGGTGTGTCATTTCATGCACCCACACCCCAAAAGCAACCACTTTTTAGAAATGGTATCTAGAGATGCTGAGCAGAAAATCATTTGTTTACTACTCACTGACCCAAGTTATGGCTATCCTTAGTCATCAAAGAGCCATTTCATCCAAAAAGTGAAATTTGTTTCAGTGAAGTAGAATTCTGAAATCCTTGTCTTCCTCTTCATTTCTGACTCAGTATCTCATTCCACAATTGGGGTGGGGAAGGGTTACGCTGTGCTATCATTTGCACCTCATTACACTTGGGCTGGAGCTTTGAGAAAGCTGATATTCCCTCTAAATTTTTACAGATGCTTCTAGTTTACCAGTTCATGACTGCACTACTAGAAAAGACTTCCTGCCTCTAAACTGCTTGCTGGCATGTATGCTGAATTTCAAAATCCCTGAAAAAAGTAAACCTTTGTGGTGTTCTCTTAACTTTCTTGCTGGGGAAGAGGGGGAGGGTCACCAAAACCACACCAAGCAAAAACTTTTTCTTCTATAAAGTGAGACTCAATCTCTCAGAATCATTCCCTCCTAACTATGGACTGTTCATCCTGATCTGGAAATCTCCCACAAAAAATGTTCATTAACAGAAAGTTATTTGTGGAGGGTGCTCGTCATCATAAATCATGATTAGGACACAGTCGGTTGTGGAAATAACACCATCACAGGCAGCCTTTCACCTGAGCCTATGTGTTTCCCTTTATTTTATCTGTATCATTTGAAAAACACTTTGGGACCAAGAGAAGGGACACTTTCTAAACTACCACCCCTCTTTTGTTTAATGGCTCCAGGGTTTTTCAAAGTTCAGGGCAGGTGACACTGGCCTGTTCTTAATCTTTACTGCTTTAGCAATGTTAAGGCTGATGACGAGGGACACAAATCCCCTGATGGAACTGAATGCATTCCAAGCTCCCCGACCCACTCAAAGCCGTAATCCCCTGCAGCTGGATCTTACTTACCACCATGCACAGCTAATACATTTTTTAAAAGCTAGTCACTGGTGACAAATGTAAACTGGACAGAGCAGCAGCTCCCCCTTCTCCCTGCCTCACTCCCCCACCCCTCAATCTTCCCCCATAACCCAGAGACTTGCTGTTTCTGTGATGAATAGGACCTGCCTTTTAGAACCACCAAGCCCATGCCATATAGCTCTGCTCTAAGTGACTGGAAGGTTTTAAAAGCATCTTCAGCTGTCAGACTATAACAAAAACAACAAAAAAGTCATCCTTAACACAAACATTTCACAACTGAGAAAACCCTATAAGTTGAGATTATCACTGCCATACTGAGCTCACTATTTATTTCACTATCACATGCAGGCAGGGGACTCGGGCTGTGCGACTGCCTGAAGCTGGCTGCCATATTCTCAGGCATAATAAAATAAATGCAAAAAAAAAAAAAAAAAGGAAATTTGAGGCTCTTCCGTGATATATTGTTTTATACCCTTGCACTTTTTTCTTTGGGAGAAAACTGGACAGAAATACAGTAAACAAGTAGTCTTTTATGATGGGCAAGTATGTTTTCACCATGGATTTTGATCACCCACCTGGAGAAACCAAGTCACCCAACTAGATGATAGCTTTGTGAGATCTCTAAAAATTAGGCAACAAACTATGAAAACCACAACTTAGAGACAGATGACAAGATCAATGAGTGGATATCTAAATTAGGGGAAAAAATAGTGTCAAATGGTATCAGAATGCCATACAGTACAGATGACAAATTTTGACAAAGGAACAAGCTATCTGCTTTACCTGGGCAGAAAAAGCAAGGGTTAATCTATGTGGGTTTTTTGGGTTTATTCTAGTTCCCAGATAACCAGTAATAAGTGCTATGATTTAAGTGATATTACCAATTAGACTTGGCGATGGCTACCACAACACTGACTACAACACTTAAATTGCATTAGGTTTAATTACTGCAAAATTACATCTGGAAAGGGAAGCATAATTTTATAATCACCCTCAGCATTCTAGCTTGAGCTCAGTCCCTGCATGATACATACTCGCCCTAGTAATTGAGGCCCTGAAAGGCACCACAGTTAATAATGTGTAACTAGCAAGAACACAAGGAAAAGCGACAAGCAGGTCTCCAAGAATTAAATTCACATCTGATTATGTGACCTCTCAGTGTCCTCCTGGTACTGCTGAGAGCAGGTACTCCAAAAGTAGCCTGGCGACCAGCCTCAGCAGGACCCATGGAACAGGAATTTGGCTGGGACTGGGGTGGGGGGTAGGACAAGGCACTGTACCAATGGGGAAGGAATTCGGACAACGTGCTTAAGAGTCCAGCTCTGATTTTCCTACTTGTCACCCACTGTCACATTCCCAGAATCCAGAGAACTCAGTCAACACATGAGTAATTCAATCAAATGGGAAAAATATAAACTCTGTTGTTCATGGTGACTCTAGTGCCTTGGGACTAAACTTAAATGTGGGGTGTGTGCAAGTAAGGTGAGTTTGTGAGTTCTGAGGAGAGAACAAGGAAAGAAGGTTTAGAGAGTACTACATGCACACAGGCGTAAAAAAATATTTTGTAGTACATGTTAGGAAAAGTGTGAAAAACATACAGGTGGCTGTACTTTTTTAAGACCAAGAATACAGAAATAACAAACAAAAAAAAGAAAAAAAGGAAAGAAAATGGGCCTTTGTGATTCATAAATCTGTTATGATTAATGGCAACACATACTTATTCTAAATCCATATTATATATCCATTCATCCAAAAAATACTTATCAAGGCGTGCTGTATTGTTCATACAGTAATCAAAGATGGCAGTGCTTTACAGCATTACCTTAAATATCTATAATAAATTGCAAGTAGTATTTCTACTTCATAATACAAAATGAGCTCAGGTCTGATTTCCCATGTCTATAATAATATGTACATGCTATAAAGTTGTCAAAAAAACCTACACAAAAGGTAAAAAGTTAAGCTTCAGGGAAAAAAACTGAATCATAACCAGATCTCTGCATGTTATTTAAAATGTGATAATAATGGAGTCTGCTAAATTAATCAAGCCTTCTAATAGTAAAATATACTATAAGTGTGCCCAACAAAAAAATCACAGATAAAAGTCTGTAATTAATCCAGTGAGAAATGTTGATTATATTTGATAAGAAAACCGCAACATATGCTATTTCTCTGAACTTCCAGGAACCAATTCATAACACTTAGAAAAATCCAACTGAAAATGCTTAGTTTTGAGTAAGCATAAATCCTTGCAAGGAAACACATATAAAATGAATACTGTCTCTTTAAGTTGAAGGACCTACTATAGTTAGGTAGTATGAAGCCAAGAAAAAGTTCTGAAGTTTAACTCTCAGGAGCAAACATTTTCTACTTGTGAAGTAAACTCTGTTGAAAGACAGCAGACTACGGTCCCACCAGTAAAAACAGGAAAGTTTTCAGCCAGTGACAGCTCTGCCTACAGAGAAAAAAAAAGTGTCATAGACTCACTTTATTAAACCATATGCTCATTGCCCTGTGAAGAAAGCAGGGTCACTAATTAGTTCATTCTGTGAAAGAAGCCCTTCCTGATCCCGTTGACTTTTGTCCCCCTGGTTAGCTCCAGCTATTTCTGTCATGCAACTTGAAAATCACTGGAGGGAGGAAGATCGCCATAACAACCGCTGAAATGATCTTGTGGAATGTGTCTAGTGGCACTGGAATAACCTGAATATGTGCTCCAGATGTGTCGGCTGTCAGGAAAAAAGTAAACACATCTGATGGACAGCGTATGACTAGATGGCCTCGAAGCGACTCCAGAGGCTCGGAGAGGGGGAGGGGCCGCATATGTGAGCAGAGGGGTGGCGGGCGGGGCGGGCAGAGAAGGGGGCGAGCCCACAGCCCGCGCGAGGCCCCGCAAGACCCGGAGCCTGGGGCGCCCGCGAGTACTGAGTGCGACTGTTCCGCCCGCGTCCCTCCCCTGAGTGGCCTCTGTGGGACTGCAGCGGCCCCTGCGAATTTCCGTCTGGCACGGACTTGTGAGCATTTGGGAGCAAAGTAAAACATGAATGCTGAGAGGAAGGGGAAAAAGAGAGGGAGCGGGTTCAAAATGCTTTCTGTCTTAAATATTAATGGCAACATGTTTTTAAAGCATTCTGTCTTGGGGGGGAAGGCTGCCTCCAGGCCCCTTACTCTCCATCTACCAAATGAATGGTTGTGCCTTTTTGCCCTATATGCAATACTCTAAAGCACTCTTTTTATTAGGTGACTGAGTGATTACATTCCTGATCTGAAAATGTTGTCTTTTTTTGATGTTGGTGTTGTTCCATAGACTTTCACAAGTTGGACAAGTGGGTTGGTTCCCTAATCCAAAATATTTTTTAAAAATATTTTCCTAATGAAATACACAGAAAGGACTAGAAAACATGATATAGGCCAAAACACATTTTCACCTTAGGTCCTATTCTCAGGGGTGTTTGCAGAGGGAAGGATTTAGCTCTATGCCCAGTGCTTATGTTCACAAACAAAACAGCAATTATACAAACATCTAGCACACAGTAGGTACTTGTTGAGTATCTGCTGAATCAAACAAGTTTTTCATGTAAAAGATTCTTTGGTTCTTCATATAAACAGCAGCAGAGATTACTTAAAAAAATAAGTAACCAAGTTTAAAAATACTTAAAAAAAATAAATGGGAAGTTTATTTCCCAAGGGGAACAAAACTGCCTCCCTAAAGAAAATAGGAAACACGGTATCCACTATAGTACACAAACCACCTACTTGTGCATGAATCTACCACATTTTAATGCCTACTCCTACTCCAACACTTATAGAATGAACTTAAGTTTTCCAGACTATGTTTCTTAAAAATTCACTAAAGTCTTATCATAAATGTTTGCATCTATTAAAAGGCTTAAAAGGTTTGTGCAGAAATTTAGAATTGATGTCAAAAGTTTTTCAAACATATTCCATATTTCTTTCAGAAATTGCACAATTATATTTCAATTAAATTTCTACTAGTTTCAGTAGTTTTCTAAACAAAGAATGAAACTGTACTGGAGGGTATTTATTTCTATAAAATACATCATTAAGATCTAAAATTGCTTATTTAAAATCTTTAAAATTGCCTATGCTTAACATTCATTAAACTCAATAAATTCTATCACCTGTGCTGAGGGATGGCGCCATTCACCTGGCACTTTCTCTCATTCAAGGAGATTGGTAATTTATGAATCCCCTTTCAATTTCTAAGTATCTAAGTACATTTTCCTCCTTCGATAAAACTCATTTAGTGACTCAGATTCTGAAAGTAGATCACCAAAGGGAAAAAGAAAACTATGAGAAATTATTATTTAAGAGCAGAAAATGGAACAAATCTTCAGCTCACTCTCTACTCTGTAATTCACACATTTAACCTGGCAGAAGAAGACCCTAAGGATGCTTAAAGGCTGAAGGACTAAAAATTTGAAAAAATAGGTGCAAGAACAACAAGAGTGAATGGCACTGCTTCTGCCTTCTAGAAATTGGATTCCACTGGCAGTGGGCTGAATGAAGCCAATAACAGATTCACGGTTGTGGAAAATGTTTCATATTCCTCTAAACGAAAACGTTATTTCCTTGTAACAGAAACTGTACTTCTTGACAAGCTAGACAACCTAAAATAATCACTGCCAAGGTGCAATTTCTAAAATTTGTTGGCAACCTATAAAAAAGAAATAATTTTGGTATTTGCAATTATTTGCAGAGCATACTTTATTATTATTCCAGTCTAAAATAGCCCCCTACCAAATTAAAAGATTTCAAAATGGGCTGACAGATTTCCACATAAAAAGCTTAATATTTAAGTTTTTATGAGCCAAAATCATAAATGTGCACATTTGTAAAATAAAGTGCCAAATGTCCAAAAGATGGATGAGTTTCAATGACCATTTTCATTCGCCTTAACCTTAGTATTCAACCAATAGGCAGAAAGTTCATGTATACTCAAAGAATTGGAATGTATTTATATTCATTCATGTAATGTTTTTTATCCAACTAAAATTCCTTAACACTGAACTTGTAGTTAACTTTTAAAAGAAGGCAAATAAAGCATTCGATCTTTCCTCAAATTCAGAGTAATGGTTTTTCAGTGAGGGTGTGTGTGTGTGTGTGTGTCTGTGTGTGTGTGTGTGTTTCTTAAGAGCATCAAAAGGTTGGAATGGGATGAAACCTGGAGTTAATGGAGGAAGTATTGAAGTTCCAGAAGTTATATGATACCCATATGAACAGATTTGGTGGCTGAACTCCACACAATTAAGTCCATGGCTGAAATCAAACTTCGTACATACATTCTGTCCCAAGTTCACTTCATATTCATGTTCAGAACCCAGTCAAGTGCT
Source organism: Lontra canadensis (assembly GCF_010015895.1). NCBI lineage: Eukaryota > Metazoa > Chordata > Mammalia > Carnivora > Mustelidae > Lontra > Lontra canadensis. The sequence continues at coordinate 3,798,333 of NW_022631064.1, read as the reverse complement.
CACAAGTTTCTCAAACCACCAGCTTCTCCTAGCTTCATACATACTCTTTTTAATTCTTTTCTATTTCATCCCACTGAGCAAATCATGGGATACACAAAACATGCTTATAATAAGACTACCAGATTAGCAGACCCATCAAACAAGATCTAGGAAACTTTGCAAAGTTATTCTTTGCAACAATTCTTCTGCCATTCTATATAGCATTACAGACCAGCACATAACTACTAGCAAGTTAAGGAAGGCCGGGAAAGTTGACTACTCAAGCAAAAAAACCAAAACAAAACAAAATAAAATAAAATAAAACATGTAAGAGGGCAACCAGCTAGCCAATCTTTTAGAATTCCAGCTGGCTACAAGTAAAACATTGCAATGCAGTTTTCCGGCTATAGGAGCTCTGAACTAGCCACATCACAACTTCATTCATGTAGCACCATTTCTTGAGCAGAAACCAAAGAAGATGATAGGAATGAATGAAACCAAACTCCAAATGTAAAGATTTTCTGATTTTCTGTTGAGAGGAACATGGATTCTTGAAAAAAGCATTTGAAAGGATGTGAAAGAGAACTCTTTAGTTTTAAAACAACAAAACTCTTCAAGAGAAAAATATGAAGTTATTACATGTCCTTAAATGCCAACAGAATAAGAGAAGAAAATCTGTGACGCCATCAGTCATGTGTCGTACTATTAAGGGAAAAGAAGCCATCAAGAAGCACAGAATTCCAGAGAAAAGCTGGCAATCTGTAAAACAGAACACAAAGAAGACAGTATGTTCTGCCCAACTGTAGAGACTTAAAAGATTCCTTATCAAGAACAAATAGCTAGAACATTTGACCTGCTTATTATACCATCAACTTATGTAAGACTTTTGAAAACCATTCACCCCTCTCATGGCCCAACTATAAAACAAACGAGTCAGTGAATCCTAACCCAAGTTTACAACAGAATATTCTTTCAAGGAGTCTGTGAAATCAAGACAAAATGTAACAATGCGCGTTAATTTTAAATATATTTTTCACATAGCATTTTGATGGTTGGAGGAAAGATAAGAAGACTTGTAAAAAAAAAAAAAAAAAAACTTGAAAAATCCCTGAATCCATATTCCCTGTTATTATAGACAAGGAATCAGTCTTATAAAAAGTTCAGTGATTCACACCATATCATAGCTATGTATGTAGAGAGAGCAAAAACCCTCCTTGCAGTGATATCCTCCCACAAATCCATCCTCCTCTTATCACAATCAACCTCACTTCTACTCCCAAATAACAACTGATGTGAATTCCCCAGATGATGAATTCTTCTTAGAAGCTCCACCTAAAGATGAGGGACAACATTAACAAAGAAATCCAAAGAATATTCTCCTGGACAATTTCAACCTTCTGTCCCTATAAGCATTTTACTATAATTGTTAAGATATAAATATCCATTTTGAGTTTGAACTCCCCTCTTATTTTATTTTTTGGAACAGGTGCTCCCAAGCAATTAAATGCCAAGAGGGAAGAGAAAAAGCTGGACTGAGAAGCCAGAGATACAGGGTCATTAGCCCCAGAGTAGTAATAGTTGACTATATTCTTTTATTGTTCCCTTATCCATAGCTTACTGAGAGAAAAGAGCAATTTTTTCTGTTTTTCAATGTTATTGTCCTTGCAGGCCCATTGCAAGCCCCTAACTGTAGAGAACTGTTCACTATTTGGCTGCTTGCCGTAAGGAATCACTACTACACATGGGACAATGTCCCCAGCTCAGAAAGAGGATCACTTCAAATGGACTGACAAGTGCCAAAGTTAGACCTTCAAAAAAAGATGAGGGCTAAAACACTGCTTAACACCTTCAACAGATTCCCATTTCACTTAGAATAATGACTAAGGGCCTTACCACGGCCTATAAACCCCTCTTCTCCGTGGCTTTACCTTTCCACAGTAGCTATTATAGTCTTCTGTCCACACTTCCAATGTCCCAAACTCCCTCTGATCTCAGGGCACTGGTCTTTTTGCAACACTCAAAACCCTTCAACTTAACCTCAATAATAACAATAATAATAATAAAAAAATAAACAACAAAAAAAACCAAAAACAGAAACAAAACCTCCAACCCCAACTAATTTCTTTTTATCCTTCAGATCTTAGCTCAAAGGACCCTTTAGAAAAATCTGCCCTTACTCCACATTTGGTGTCCATTTCTTTATATCTTGGGATTCTGAGAAGTATTCCATTTGTTAAAGCAGGGAGGGATTCCAAGGCTCAAAAAAAAAGTGTAACGGTCATGGGCCAATTTCAAAAGTCCCCTAAAGCAAAATAATTCTGATATTTAGTATTTTAACTTCCACTCTTGAGTTAAACCATATTAATAAAGAATTCAGTGTTATAAAGTTGTAGATCCCCAAGTCTGCTTGTTAGGGCAAATGTTCGTTTATTTCAAACACTCCAAAAATAGATCAATACTTTTATAAACTGTGGCCACTGTATTCCTTCTTTCTTCATGTTGGTTGTAATAAATGGCAGCTGCAGAAGGACAAAAAAGGTTTAGAACCAAACTAAAATCAGACTGCTATTTACCAACTGCCTGAGCTTAGGCCAAGTCCACACTGTCCTCTCGCCCCACCCCCCCCCCCGTTGTTTTTATGAGAAGAGGAACACAATACTTTTTTTTTTTTTCAAAGATTTTATTCATTTATTTGACAGAGAGAGAGAGAGAGCAAGAGCGCAAGCATGCAAGGAAGGGGGTGCCAGGAGGAGGCATAGGCAGGCTTCCCACTGGGCAGGGAGCTGGAGGCAGAAATGGATCCCAGGACCCTGGGATCATGACCTGAGCCAAAGGCAGATGTTTAACCAACTGAGCCACCCAGGCGCCCCATAGTGATACTTTCTTTAGAAGATTCAAAGGACATATATCTGAAAGCCAACATTTATACTCCTAATATGTACCACATTTACCATTTTACAATTTTGCCTGATTATCTAAATAATAGTCTCCCTACCCATATGTAAACACCATTAAGACTAAAGGAGTAAAACTCCTCTTTCCTTATCAATGACTCCTTAGAGCCCAGTACAGTATCTGCCCTATATATATATATATATAGAGAGAGAGAGAGAGAGAGAGCGCGCGCGCACTAAGCAAAGACTTTTTACATTAATGAATAAAAAGATACTACAATATGGAATGGATGCTCCCATACTCTTTTGTTGGCTTTGATTTCTTTTTTTAAGTGAAAAGTTAGTTCTACAATGGGGTAATATATCTTAGGCATTCTCACCTGTGAATGGTTCGTTAATATTCTTTCATAAAAGTCAATGTTCACTGGGACAAAGTCATGTATACCCACGAGTACTTAAGAAAAGTCTACTCAATAGGTGGTAATGGCTTCATTCACTAGTTATCACAAATTCTATACCACTGTTGAAAAGGGGAACGGCATACAAAGTGTGTGCAACAATCAGCACTGTCCATCTACACAAATGGAGACACAGTTCATACACATGAAATGTTCACAGCAGCAACTTCATATAATAACAATAGCAAACGTTGCCTACTTTTTCTTTGTAGCATTAAAAATTGTTTAAAATTTCAATCAACAACTGATTGATTTTTCTGTGTCAAGCATGTTTTTAAGTTCTTTACATTAGTAACATTCAATCCTCACCACCACAAACCCATGAAGTATGTCCCATTATTATCCTTATTTTATAGAGGCAGAACGAGCCCACACTGTCTTTGTGCTTATAAAAACTTTTCAATGAACATCTAGTCAGCAAAAACTAGTATGTGCAAGGCACAGTTCTGATATATTTTAAATGTGAGATTTAAGTCTCTTGCCAAGAAACACGGATTTAAGTCAGAAGAGGTCTTAAAAGAACTCTTGTCTAAAGTTGTATTGTTTTTACCCAGTCTTACCAGTTTTGAGACTTGCTCTAATAGGATAAAGCTTTTAACTGCAGGGAGCCTTTAGTAAAAGGCAGCACCCATCTCACCTAGTTAAGAACCCTGGCACTAGAAATCCATTTCACCCCAGTTAGCAGCAAGCTGGAGCACATAATTATTTTCATCTGGTTATAACACAGGGTGGTGAATTTAATCTCTAAAACCCTACAGGGATTGGTTTTAACAGTTTTAGAAATTGCCTCTAATGCTATGAATGTGCTGCACAGTAAGATGGTACTGCTAATGGTTCCCAGACTAGGATTTGGGGGGACCAAAGGAATGGCTTCCACCTTTCCATAATTTCCTTTCCATTTTGGGTGGGGTCTGTGGTCACTCAAGGTATCCTCATGGCCCCGCTTTCAAAAACAATTAGTTCTGATCTGGACAAAGGAATAGAGGTCATTTTTTTTTTTTTTAAGTTGTAGTCAACGATTACTATTCATGTAGTCAAATGAAACCATATATAAAGTGGACCCTCAGTGACATAGTCTTGAGAGCACTAAGGTGTATATGCAGATGAAATAGATTCCCAAACAATAACGTGGCCATGAAAGTGACATAGTCTCTAAGTTTACCTTGATTTTTAAAACTTTTGCTAAACCATTCCTTCCAGGAAAAAAAAAAATCTAGAAAACCAATTCAAGAATATAATTTAATATCTCCCTTACTGTATTTTTTTAAGTTGAACCCTACAACCATCAACCCTAATTTCTCCCAGGTTCTCACAATCAGAAATGGAAAGAGGACATGTTGCTAATCAACTTTTAAAGTGAAACTGCTACAAAGACTAGAACTAACAAATCCCATTAAGTAAAAATGAGGATTGTCTTCAGTTTTTGGTAGAAGACCCAACCCTGATATATACATGCAAATTAAACTTCACTGTTTATTCAGAAATGACCCTTGGGCTATTCATAGTATTTCAAGTGAAAGCAAGCCACGTATATTAATGGTGACAACTACATGTCTAAAAGTTAGTCAACTTATACACCTGGTTCAACATATGCTAGAATATTTTGGCTTTGCCAAAAGAAAATTTATCATACTATAAAATCCCTCCTACACGACGGGGATTACATAGGTAAATTCTAAGTCAAGTTTGTGTAAGGCATAGAGATAGAAAAGTAACAAAATATTTTCAAATTTTTCCTTTCTTTTCACATTCTTGACCCAGAGTAAATATCTCAAGATAAAACTGCAACACCATGAAACATAATCTTTAAAAACCAGATCTCACCAGACTGTAAAGTCCTTAGGGAATTATCTCCATCTCCAAAGGCAATACCTGGCATATACAAGATCCTCAAATAATATTTATAAAATAGGGGTGCCTGTGTGGCTCAGTGGGTTAAAGCCTCTGCCTTCGGCTCAGGTCATGATCCCAGGGTCCTGGAATCGAGCCCCTTGTCTGGCTCTCTGCTCAGGGGAGAGCCTGCTTCCCTTCCTCTCTCTGCTTGCCTCTCTGCCTACTTGTGATCTCTGCCAAATAAATAAATAAAATCTTAAAAAAAAATTATAAAATGAAATAAATGAAACTTCAGAATTACAGTCTTTAAAATACTTCCAAACATATTATCATAGTGATCTGAGGCACACAAGACAGGGATGCTTATGCCACTTGAAATATGAAGAACCAGAACATCAGAGCCACAATTAGCCTGATCTTAGGGCTCTCAAGACACTGTTTTCCACTACCATAGTACTCTGCCCCATCATTTAAAAAGCTCAGAGCACCCATTCTTTAGCTTTTGTTCTGCTTTCTATATTTTATGAACTGTGGTGTAAAAACCAAAAATGGAGGACAACCAGATGCCAAAGTCTAACAAGATCCACTACTGTCCTTTGCAGCTATGAAAGTCCGATAGCATAGGCTACCAGATGTTTACATCTACTTCCATAAGGCACATTAACACTATACTATTCTGTACACAAATTTCGATTTCCCATTTATTTTTATTTTTAAGATTTTATTTTTTTATTTGACAGAGAGAGAGATCACAAGAGGCAGAGAGGCTGAGCAGAGAGCCCGATGATGCAGGGCTCAATCCCAGGACCCTGAGAACATAAACTGAGCCAAAGGCAGAGGCTTAACCCACTGAGCCACCCAGGCACCCCATGTTTCTTTGGAGGTTTTTTCATGCACAGATCTCTACTGAGAGCTTTAAGTCTAGATAGACTTCGATGGGAAAAAACTGAAGCAAAGAAATTCAAGTTCTTACCACCCACTTCCCAGGTTCTGTAGATTTCTCTATAAAAATTGATCTCAACAGAACGTATCACACTAAATCTCTATGAATTACAGGATGAAAAATTCAGTATATTTTCAGATTCCCCAATTTAGACTTCAAATTGGACACGATCTTCACCTGGTAGCTTACTGTTACTCTTAGGTAAAATCAGCTGCTGGTTCAACATTTAGGGAATTATTATATACCAGGCTTATGCAAGGTTTGGTGACTCAAACATGAATAAACATGACTCATGTCCTTGGCCAATCTTAATGATGGCTAAGACTGATTCAGAGAAATTCAAAAAGGCAAAGTATGGTCTTTGTGTGCCACAAGCATGTTTGCTGCATTTAATATCTTAAGGAATACACATGAAGAAAAACTACTAATTTTGTTGGTCAGTGAGGTAAGCTAATAAGTTAGCTCACACATAGGTCCTTCCTTGTGTTTTAAAGACCTAATACGGGGGCATCTGGAGGTTCAGCCTGGTAAGGCATCTGCCTTCAACTCAGGTCATGATCTCAGGGTCCTGGGATGGAGCCCTGCGTCTAGCTTCCCTGCTCAGCAAGGAGTCTGATGCTTCCCCTCCATCTGCCCCTCTCTCTACTCATGCTCTAATAAATAAAATCTTTAAAAAATATATATGCCTAATGCATAAAAGTCATTAAGTTGTACAGTTTCTAATATAGCATAAGTCCTTAATAACTCTGGATAATTTTCTTAGACAATAAAAGATGTTAGAAACCTAAGAATTCTTAAAATCAAGCAATAATTCCTCAGTAGTTTGTATCTTGATACACCTGAAAGCAATCTCACTGCTTTCAACACTGCTGAGCCAATCATAACTTGCACTAGTTGCTAAGGATCCTGCAACCTTTTAATGCTGTTTCTACTATGCTGTATATCAATATGGCAAGAATTACATGCCATCACTGATTTTCTTACATGCTTTCCTTCTATTTGGTACTAAACTACAACCCAAAATACTACTTAGCCTTGAAAGTTATCCCAGAATAGATAAATGCCCTATATCAAAAAAAAACATTTAACTATGGTTCATTTGATGGCTTACTTTATGAAGGCTTACTTTACTTACTTTACTTACTTTACTTTATGATGGCTTACTTTATGAAATCTAATCAGATTTGATTCACTCAGATCTTCAGGTTAGAAGGGAATACCAGGTGAATCTATTTAAAGATTTGTTTTTTAAGCACTCTCTACACCAATGTGGGACTCGAACTCACAACCCCGAGATCAAGAGTCACTTGCTCCACAGACTAAGCCAGCCAGGTGCACCCCAGGACCTCCCAGGTGTGTCTTTTTAAAGCACACTGTGCACTCTTCAGTTCTGGCAAGAGCCACTTCATTCCTTGATCAATGCCATCACTATATAACTTTCAGGCAGCTAATCTTCTGGCCTATGATTCTCTCCCAAAAGTAGAAGTGCACTGGCTTTCAGGCAAAAAAAAATACAAAGGCTGATTAAAAGAAGACCGTCTCATACCTACTGCTAAGAAAAATATAATTGCTGATATAAATTTGAATTGAAAAGGATCACGAAACAGGACACCCAACAAATGTGGTGCACGTACCTACAAACAGGAATTCCTGAGAGCACACATGCCCCCACCAACCCTGTGATAGTCAGCAACTGCTAACTTCTCAGCCACCCAAGACATAATCTCAGAATCCTTCTCAAGTAGTCATTACCAATCTATCGATATTGCGGGAGGGTTAAAACCTGTTTTCCATTCTTCACTTTGTCTGCTCTTCAGATAAGGAGCTCTGAAGAAGTCCCAAAGAAGTTACAAAGATCAAACAGCTAGTCAGTGACAGAATCTAGGTTAGAAAAAAACCAGACCTTATACCACAGTGCCTTTCTGGAATGTTTATCATACCCATCCTAACTGATACTAATTCCTTGGTTCCTTTGTGTTCTGATCATCTCATTTTGGCAGCCACATATGCTCCTCTCCCTTTTGCTTTTAGAAAAATTCAGCATCCCTGGGGCACCTGGGTGGTTCAGTGGGTTAAACCTCTGCCTTCGGCTCAGGTCATGATCTCAGGGTCCTGGGATCTAGCCCCGCATCGGGCTCTCTGCTCAGCGGGGAGCCTGCTTCCCCCTCTCTCTCTGCCTGCCTCTCTGCCTACTTGTGATCTCTGTCAAATAAATAAATAAAATCTTAAAAAAAGAAAAAAAGAAAGAAAATTCAGCATCCCTGGCATAAAAGGGGAAAAAAGCTGTCATTTCATATCCATAAAGCTAATGAATGCCCATAGTTGACCTGGAATCTCCCCTTTAAGCCATGCTAACATTAGCTAACATTCAAAAGTTCATTCTACAGCTCGACCTTTGTTTCTGCTAAGAAGTATTCACCCTATGACACGAAGTGTTTTATGTTTTGATGTTATGATGTTTGTGTAATGATGGCAAAATACTTCAGTGTCCAAACAAGCAGATTTGTGACAATTACTATGCAGTTTTGTTGCTAAGGCTCAAGGAACTTAAACAGTAGGACATACTAAAGTAAAAAAGAATTGCCAGGCTGAATGACTGGGAAAAACTGGTATTCCTACCCTCACTGCCAGCCACAAAAACCATATATAATCGTGTTCATGAATCTGATACCAAAAGAGCATTTTGATCACATTTAATTCAGCAATTCTATTATAAAATGAGACTAAGAATGCTCTTCACAGAACGGTTACCACATAAGTGTATATTCTCAAATTGGACAATTTCTAACTTTAAATAGTATCATATTTTTTTAAATGGCTTTTTGGGTTGAAATAATCCCACCAGTCCCACCACTATGACCATAACTAAGGTAATCAATACTTAAGTTCCTCTTCAGATTCTTCATTTAAACACTGTAGTTCTCTACTTCACTATTAGTGATGACCTAATATGCACTCTTCTAGACAAATAACAGAGGCCATATAAATTAGCATCAAAGTACCACAGAGTCCTTTCTGTGAGCAGCACATAAGGAAATCTGAATGACAACCAACATTTTAAAGTTTTTATTTCTCCTCCAAATTTATAAATGAGGAAATTGAGGCTTCCAGAAATTCTGTCCCTGTCAAATTTCCCATAGCACAGTTGGGATTCAAATTCAGGCCTTTCTGACTCACATGCTTTCTATCCCTGTGCTACCTATGCTGCTTCCTACTACACTATAAATATTTAGAACATTTGCAACATTTGTGGTAAGGCAATCAGAACCATAACTAATTATTTCCCAAAATGCAGACATCTTGGCTAAACAGTATGAACACAATAAAACGATCATATCATCAAAGGCTAATCAAATCCAGGTCATGAGGTGTATGTGTCTGTCATTTAAGATAACAATGGAACCCGTATGATCCTTGACTGGATCTACCGTATTGTGGTATTTACTATGCCTTGTTATAAAGTTAAATATACAAAGTTTGAAAATGTTTAAACAATGGATACATAAAATATGTCAAAAAAATAAAACCTCAAAGTAAAAGATTAATCAATGAAGATAAGCATGCGTGATGAGCACCTATTGCAAAAGATGTATTTCCCTAGACTATGTCTGTAAAACGTTATTTTACACACATATTTTTTGGAGTTTCACGGGCCTTTGTTTTTTTACCTTACATTAACTATTTTAACAACATCACCTGCATTATGTTTTTGAATACCTTGGATATTGTTGGTCTGATAAACTAGTAAGAGAATTTTCACTTAGAAACAGTTTTTCTCACTGGCATCACAGTTTCCAAAATAATTCATGTAGATATAATATGATATTTTCTGTTCCTGTGATAAGGGAAAACAAACTAAATGGGCATTCAGCACTTGTATTAGACAGACACCATGCTAGTTATTTTCTATTTTCACATGTTGTCTCAAATTACTTCAGTATCAGTACTATTATGCTTATGTCATAAAAGAACAGTAGCTCAAAAGTTATAAAGATGCCAAGGGGACTAGAGAGGGGGGTGAACAGGGACTTACCACTATCAGGTATAGGGTTTCTTTTGGAGTGATGAAAATGTTCTAAAATTAAATAGTGGTGATGGTTGTACAACCTTGTGAATGTAACTAAAAACCACTGATTATACACTTTAAAATAGTGAATTTAATGGTATGGAAGTATATCTCAATTAAAATAAGTTACATGGTCATGGTAAATGTTAACATTTGAGAATCTAGGTATATGGGAATCCATTACTATTTTCCAACTTTTCTGTAAGCCAGAAATTATTACAAAAAACAAAATTTGGAGGGGGGGGGCATGTGCCTGGATGGCTCAGTTGGTTAAGCATCCAGCTCTTGATTTCAGCCCAGGTCATGATCTCAGGGTGGTGAAACTAGCCCCACATGGGGCTCCGGGCTCAGTGGGGAATCCACTGAAGATTCTCTCTCTCCCCTCTCCCTTTACCCCTTCCCCTGCTCTCTAAAATAAGTAAATTTTTTAAAAAGTTTTTTTAATGCACAATAAGGTGAATATAGTTAACACTACTGACATCAACACTTAAAATGGTCAAGAGGGTAAATTTTATGTGTGTTTCACCACAAGTATAAATAAATAGGTAAAGGATTTCACACAAGATTCTGCTTTAGTTAATAGAGTTACCAGTATTCAAATACAGGCCTTTTCAACTCCAAAACCAATATTCTGTTACAACACCAAAAAAAAGTTGCTTTATTATTGTTTGCCCCATGATTGTATTGAGATGTTACTTACGGCCACTCTAAAGCTATACAGTAATACACACTTAAGGTGATTTTTTATAAATGAAAACTACTACCAACTAAATACGTTTTGTTAAATAGTCTGAACTTTTTTTTTTTTTAAGATTTTTATTTTATTTATTTGACAGACAGCAATCACAAGGAGGCAGAGAGAGAGAGGAGAAGGAAGTAGGCTCTCCGCTGAGCAGAGAGCCCAACGCAGGGCTCGATCCCAGGACCCTGGGATCACGACCTGAGCTGAAGGCAGAGGATTTAACCCACTGAGCCACCCAGGTGCCCCTGAACTTTTTTTTTTTAAGATTTTATTTATTTATTTGACAGAGAAAGAGAAAGCAAGGGCAGGGGAAGAAGCAAGCAGAAGGAAAGGGAGAAGGATGCTCCCCTACAAGCAGGGACCCCGATGTGGAGCTGGATCCCAGGACCCTGGGATCATGACCTGAGCTGAAGTCTTAACCTACTGAGCCACCCAGGTGCCCCTATGCCTGAACTTCTTAAATGCTGACATATGATGATGAATGTGTGTAGAAGTAGAAGAGTAAGCTTGGATACTATGCTATCAACCAAACAGGCATTGCTAATTAACTATTTTTTCAAAAACAGGGCTTTATGTTAGAATTTTTTTCAACTGAAACCTCAGAACTGATTAGAGAGCAGTGAGTAGGGGCACCTGGGTGGTTCAGTGGGTTAAGCCTCTGCCTGCATCCCAGGTCATGATTTCAGGGTTGTAGGACTGAGCCCCACATCAGGCTCTGCTAAGCATGGAGCCTGATTCCCTACCTCTCTGCCTGCCTCTCTGCCTATTTGTGATCTCTGTCAAATAAATAAATAAAATCTTTTTTTTTTTTTTTAAAGAAAGCAGTGAGTAGGTAAAACTGTTTTTATTAAATTGTTTTTATTTATGCTGAAGGGTTTTTTGATGTGTTTTTGTTATTATTGTTGTTTGTTTTTAAAGTCCTGGGGCACCTGGGTGGCTCAGTGAGTTAAAGTATTAGACTCGATTTTGGCTCAGCTCTGGGTTGTGGGATCGAGCCCCATATCAGGCTCCATGCTCAGCAGAGAGTCTGCCTGAGATACTCTCTCTTCCTCTGCCCCTCCTACCCCTCGCACTCTAGCTCTATTTTGCTCTCTAAAATAAATAAATCTTTAAAAAATAAACAAAATCCTTTAATGTTTTAGAAATTTCTCACAAAAAAATTTTTTTAATTACAAAAAAATTAGAGGAGTGAGTTTCAGCTTATAATGTGCTAATTTGCCAAACATTGATATACAATATCAGGGGCATTTGAAGTAAATGGGTATATCTGGGTTTGACTTGGGGGCCCATGACTAAATATTAGTGTACCAAGTGTATGATGTATCCATATACCCTTACAAATCACATTTACTCAAGAACATTAAGAAGTGAAATTTTAACCTGGCGATTCACAGACCTGTACCCTTGGGGATAAAAATATATGTTTATAAAAAATAAAAAATAAAATAAATAAATTAAAAAAGAGAAGTGGAATTTGAGGTTCTACTTGTTTAGTTGCAATAAAGTATATACTTTAAACAAACAGAAACAAAGGCAAATATATATATATATATATATATATATATATATATATATATATATATATAAAGTAGCAGATCAACCACTCATAAAGCTAGCATGAAGGATAAAAGACAAAAGGAGTAAAATCAACTATAGCTACAATAATGAAGTAAGGGATACACAAAGTAAAAAGATATAAAATAGAATGGATAAGGAAGATGTGGTCCATATACACTATGGAGTATTATGCCTCCATCAGAAAGGATGAATACCTAACTTTTGTATCAACATGGACAGGACTGGAAGAGATTATGCTGAGCGAAATAAGTCAAGCAGAGAGAGTCAATTATCATATGGTTTCACTTATTTGTGGAGCATAACAAATAATATGGAGGACATAGGGAGATGGAGAGAAGGGAGTTGAGGGAAATTGGAAGGGGAGATGAACCATGAGAGACTACGGGTTCTGAAAAACAATCTGAGTGTTTTGAAGGGGCAGGGGGTGGGAGGTTGGGGAAGCCAGGTGGTGGGTATTATGGAGGGCACGTATTGCATGGAGCACTGGGTGTGGTGCATAAACAATGAATTGTTATGCTGAAAAGAAATAAATTAAAAATTTTTTAAAAAAAGATATAAAATATGACAAAAACATAAAAGATGACAGTGGTTAAAAATGTACTGCTTTTTAGTATGCAGTCAAATTGGGGCGCCTGGGTGGCTCAGTTGGTTAAGCGGCTGCCTTTGGCTTGGGTCATGATTCCAAGGTGCTGGGATCGAACCCTACATCGGGCTCCCTGCTTAGCAGAAAGCCTGCTTCTCTCTCTCTCTCTGCCTGCTGCTCTGCTTACTTGTGCTCTCTATCTCTCTGTCAAATAAATAGAATGCGGTCAAATGTAACTGCCTATTAACTTAAAATAACTGCTCTATAAATACTACTTTTTATATGTGAACCTCACAGTAACCATAAACCAAAAATCTGTAATAGATACACAAAAAAATAAAGAAAACTAATATAACAGTAAAGTCATCAGAAGAAAAAAGGAACAGAGAAGTATTATATCAGAAAACAGTGAACAAAATGCCAATAAGTATATACTTATCAACAACTACTTTAAATATGAACGTCTTAAATTCTCCAATCAAAAGACATAAGGTGGCTAAGTGCTTAAAATACAAAAAGAACAAAAACAGGATCCATCCATATGCTGCCTAAAAGAGACTCACTTCAGATCTAAATACACATACAAACTGAAAGTGAAGGGACCAAAAAAGATATTTCATGCAAACGGAAACAAAAGAAATAGGGAGTAGTAATACTTATATTAGACAAAAAAGACTTTAAAACAAAAACTCTTAACAAAAGACAAAGAAAGGCATTACCAATGATAAGGAGTTCAATCAAACAAAAGGATATAACACTGATAAATATTATTCACCCAACACAGGAGCACCTGACTGTATAAAACAAATATTTTAGACATAAAGGAAGAAACTGACAGCCATACAATAATGCAAGACTTTGATATCATACTGTATCAGTGAATAAGATCATTTAGGCCAAAAGCAACATAAGGAAACACTGACCTTATAGTATTCATTAGACCAGATGGACTCATAGATATTTACAGACTATTCTATCCAAAAACAGAAGAACTCATATTCTTTTCAAGTACACACAGAACATTCTCTTGAACAGATCATATGCTCGGCCACAAAACAAGTTTCAATAAATTTAAGAAGACTGAAATCATATCAAGCATTTTTTTCTGACCACAATTGTATAAAACTAGAAATCAATTACAAGAAAGTTGGGGGGAGGGGCACCTGGGTGGCTCAGTGGGTTAAGCCGCTGCCTTCGGCTCAGGTCATGATCTCAGGGTCCTGGGATCGAGTCCCGCATCAGGCTCTCTGCTCAGCCGGGGGCCTGCTTCCCTCTCTCTCTCTCTGCCTGCCTCTCTGTCTACTTGTGATCTCTCTCTGTCAAATAAATAAATATCTTTAAAAAAAAAAAAAAAAAAAGAAAGTTGGGGGGAAAAAAAAAACTCATGGAGGCCAAACAACATGCTACTAAACAACTAATGGGTCAACAAAGAAATCATAGGGTAAATAAAAAAACACATTAAGACAAAAAGAGAACACAACATTCTAAAATCTATGGCACACAACAAAGGCAGTTCTAAGAGGAAAGTTCATAACAATACAGGCCTACCTCAGGAAATAAGAAAAATCTCAAATAAAAAAACCTAACTTTACAACCAAAGGAACTAGAAAAAGAAGAACAGACAGTTCTAAATTGGTAAAAGGAAGGAAATAATAAAGATCACAATGAAAATAAATGAAATAGAGACCAAAAACAGAAACAAAAACCAAAGCACAATAAAAAATATCAATTGAACTAAGAGCTGGTTCTTTGAAAAGATAAACAAAATTGACAGACTTTTAACCAGATTCATCTAAAAAAAGAGAGAGGGTTAAAATAGGTAAAATCAAAAAATGAAAGACACGTTACAAGTGAAATACCATAGAAATACAATGGATCATTAGAGACTAATATAAACAATTATATGCCAAAAAATTGGACAACCTAGAAGAAATGGATAATTTCCTAGAAACACAAAATCTATTGAATCATTAAGAAATAAAAATCTGAATAGAGTGCTTACGAGTAATGGGAATGAATCAGTAATGAAAGACCTCCCAACAGACGGAAGTCCAGGACCACACAGCTTCACTTGTGAATTCTACCAAATATTCAAAGAAGATGTAATATCTAACATCTTCTAACTATTCCAAAAAGTTGAAGAGAAGGCAACACTGCCAAACTCATTTTATGAAGCCAGCATCACACTGATACCAAAACCAGACAAGGACAGCATAAATAAAATTACATTGCCAATATCTCTGCGGCACATAAATGGAAAAATCCACAAGATACCGGCAAACCAAATTCAACAATACATTAAAAGGATTATATACCATGATCAAATGGGATTTACCCCCCCACTGAGCCACCCAGGCGCCCCCTCAAGTGGGATTTACTTCAGAGTTATAAGACGGTTCAACATACACAAATAAATCAATGTGATATACCACATTAATACAACAAAGGACAAAAATAATATGATCTTCCCAAAACATGAATCTGTGGATTGGGTAAAACCCACACCCCTAACATTTGAGAAAAATCAACACTCATTTACAGTTAAAAACTCTCAACAAAATAGGTATAGAGAAACACACCTCAACATAATAAAGGCCACGCATGACAAATCCACAGCTAAAATCAAACGTTAAGAGTGAAAAGCTGAAAACTTTTCCTTGAAGATGAGAAGACAAACAAGGGTACCTAAGTCACCACTCTTATTCACCACAGTACTGGCAGTCCTAGCTATCGAAATTAGGCAAGAAAAAGAAATAAAAGGCATCCAACTTGGAAAAGAAGAAACAAAACTGTCACTATTTACAGATGGCATGATACTATATATAGAACACCCTAAGGACTCTGCCAAAAAACTGTGAGACCTAATAAATGAATTCAGTAAAAGTCCAAGTAAAATTAATATCCAGAAACCTGTTACATTTCCATAGACTAATAACAAGCTATCAGAAAAAAATTTTTATAAAGATTTTATTTTTTTGACAGAGAGAGAGAGAGAGAGAGCACAAGCAGGGGGAGCAGGAGAGGGAGAAGCAGGCTCCCCAATGAGCAGGGAACCCAATGTAGGGCTCTGTCCCAGGTCCCTGGGTTCATGACCTGAGCCGAAAGTAGATGCTTAACTGAGCCACCCAGGCGCCCCAGAAAGAAAAATTAAGAAAATCTCATTCAAGAAGGGAAGGAAGGAAAAGAAAAAAAGAAAATCCCACTAACAACTACATTAGAAAGAATAAAATACCTAGAAATAAATCTAACCAAGGAGGTAAAAGACCTATACTTGGAAAACTGTACATCTCTCACCAAAGAAACTGAACACACAAATAAATGGAGGGATATACCATGATCATGGAATAAAATACTGTTAAAATGTTCATACTACCCAATCCATAGATTCAATGCAATCCCTGTGAAAACAGCAAACTTGAACAAATCCTAATTCTTATGAAACCATGAAGGATTTCAAATAGCCAAAGCAATCTTGAGAAAGAACTAAGCTGGATGTATCATGCTCTCTGACTTCAAACTATACTACAAAGCTATAGTAATCCAAACATTACAGTGTTGGCACAAAAACAGACACACAAATCAAAAGAACACAACAAAGAGTCCAGAAATAAACCCACACATATATGATCAATTAATCTACAACAAAGAAGGAAAGAATATACAATGGAGAAAAGACAGTTTCTTTAATAAGCGGTGCTGGGAAAACTGGACAGCTACATACAAAAGAATGAAACTGTATCCCTACCCTACACCAAAAGCAAAAAATGAACTCAAAATGGATTTTAGACTTAAATATAAGACCTGAAACTGTAAAACTCCTAGAAGAAAACATAGGCTAGGGGCGCCTGTGTTGCTCAATGAGTTAAGTATCTGCCTTTGGCTCACATGACCCCAGGGTCCTGGGATAGAGCCCCACATCAGGCTCCCTGCTGAGGAGCCTCTTCTCCTTCTCCCTCTGCCTCTGCCACTCTCCCTGCTTATGCTCTCTGGCTCTCTCTCTCTGGCAAATAAATAAATAAATAAAATCTAAAAACAAAAAACAAACAAACAAACAAAAACCCACAGGCTATAACCTCCTTGACATAGGTCTCAGCTATATTTTTTTGGACCAGACTCCACAAGCAAGGGCAACAAAAGTAAAAATAAACAAATGGGGTTTCATCAAACTAAAAAGCTTCTGCACAGTAAAGGAAACTATCAACAAAATGAAAAGGTAATCCACTGAACAGACGGATATATTTACAAACCATATATCTGACAAAGGGCTAATAAGCAAAATATATACAGAACTCCTCCAACTCAATATCCAAAAAGCAAATAATCTGGTTAAAATGGCAAGAAATCTGAAACATTTTTCCCAGTAAGACACAGACAGCGAACGGACACACAAAAAGATGCTCAATGTCACTAATCATCAGGAAAATGCAAACCAAAACCACAATGAGATATCATTTCATACCTGTCAGAATAGCTATAATGAAACAAAAACAAGAAATACAGAATGTTGGTGAGGGTGTGGAGAAAAGGGAACTCCCATTCACTGCCAGTGGAAATGCAAACTGGTACAGCCACAATGGAAAACTGTACAGATGATCCCCAAAGAATTACAAATAGGACTACCATAGGATCCAGCAATTCCAACTTCCAGGTATGTATCTGATGAAAAGCAAAACACTAACTTGAAAAGATATCTGCACCTTTATATTTACTGCAGCATTATTTACAATAGCTAAGATAAAGGAGCAGCTTAGGTGTCTATCAACAGATTTTTAAAAATGTGGAAAGATGAAAAAAAAAAGTGGAAAGATGTAGTATATATACACAATGAAATATTAGTTAGTCATAAAAAAAGAATTCAATCTTGCCCTGAGGGTATTACGCTTAAATGAAATAAGTCAGAGAAAGACAAATACCGTATGATTTTATTCACATGTGGAATCTAAAAAACAAATGAAAAAAAAAAAAAAAAAAACCCCAAACTCAGAGAAAAGACTGATGGCTGCCAGGGGAGAGAAGGGTTGGGGAGTAGGCAATGTGGGTAAAGGGGACCTAGAGATACAAACTTTCAGTTGTAAAGTAAGTCACTCATGGGAAAATAATATATAGCATGGGGAATATAGACAATAATAGTGTATTAATTTTGTATGGTGACAGACGGTAAATGGACTTACTGTGGTGATTGTTTCATTATGTATATAAATATCGAATCACTACACTATGTACTTGAAATTAATGTAATATTGTATGTCAAGTGTAACTCAATGAAAAGTTTCATTCTTTTAAAAAAATTTTTAAAAATGAAAGTGGGAATTTGGGGAAGAAAAGTCATTTTTACCAATATTTTTCAGTTTTTCTGTCAATAACTATCGAATGATTCCCAGGAGAGGCATCATTAACATTTGGGGAAGAACAACTCATCACTGTGTGTAAATTATTCTGCAATCAGAACTGAGGTATCCTTGGCCCACTAAATAGCAGGAGGCATCCCAATCTCATTTGTGAAGAACAAAAATGACTCCCAAGATTTCCAAACACCCTGTGGAGGTGGCAGAAACCCCAGGTTCAGAACCCAGACAAGCCTTAACATCTTCCACTCTTTATTACTTCACAAGCAACAGATGAGTGGGAAGGTGTTCCTATCAGTCCAGTTGTGGGCCAACCTTCTCTCCTACTGCCAGGACCTTTTTAAATAACCCTTTCTCTTATGTGGCCTACCAACTGCAGATTCAGATTTCTCTCATCAGTTATTCTTAAAGCCAAATATACAAGCATTAATTTGACTGACACCAGAAAAACTATAAGAGGAATGAACATTTATTTTATTTTATTTTATTTATTTATTTTTGAGGAATGAACATTTTAAAAATGGAAAGACACTGGAGCCCCTGGGTAGCTCAGTCAATTAAGCGGCTGCCTTCAGCTCAGGTCATAATCCCAGCGTCCTGGGATAGAGCCCTACATTGGGCTCCCTGCTCAGTGGAGAACTTGCTTCTCCCTCTCCCTCTGCCTGCTGCTCTGTCTACTTGTGCTCTCTATCTCTCTGTCAAATAAATAAATAAATAAATAAATAAATAAATCTTTTTTAAAAAATGGAAAGATACTTTCATTATTAAACATATGGCTTTTACAGCCAGTCTTCCAAAGGTAAATGGCTTAGGCCATCTAATTTTTTAATGTGACAGGTCATGATACACTGATTAGGAAAAAAACCCTGGGAATTCAGTTTTCAAAACAGATATTATACCAAGAATCAAAGCCTCACATTTCAGAACACAAAACGTTCAAATAAATGCCTTTGCACACCTAAGTTACCATATAAAAGAAAAAACCCAGTTTATAAAAACTAATTTACTATAAAAATAGATAAAGTAAGTCTAAAAGAATACTGAGTTTTACTTTTAAGTATAATGAAAGAAGGAAAGGAAGGAAACATTAGAGCAAGGATTATTTTCACTTACTACAAGAAAATAAAGTCTAGCATTTTCAGTGTTAAATTTTAAAGAATTATCCAGTAATAGAAGTGCACAATCCTTTTACTATTTCTTTAAGCAAAGCCAGAAAAACTTATTAGTAAGAAAAGTCATTGTATTTCTCGCTTTAAAAAATATCTGCCAAAAATCCTTTGGTATATTCTTTCCCAAGTTCTGACTAGAATCCCTCTAAGTCTGCAGAACTAGATCACCGTGGAACACAACACAATGCTAAATACCACAATCTATCACCAGCATTAACTGCTCCGAGTCCTAAGACTTTAATTGCGACAAGGCTGCGGCTCAGAGACTGAAGACTGGTGAAGTCCTCTTTCAGCAGGCATGGACAAGGACCACATACTTTCATACATGCTGGTGCACAGAAGAACTGTTTGCTGCACTAGTCACAAGCATGTCTGAGACAGGACTATTAAGTTACTCTCTGAAAATTCTACTAGATGCATTTTCATAGAATCTGCCCCCACGTTATTTTAAAACAATCTATGAAGATTAAATGACCACAGCACCGAGAAGCTCTAGCACAAGCTACAATCTTCTGACAGACTTTGGGTAAAAGAAATCCTCTAAAATTATGCTACCCCAACACTAGACCATCAATTTCCAATTCATAGATGAAGTATCTCAGTCAAAACGGTTAGTATTAATGCGCAAGTGCTGGTAAACATATGAGCCTTGAAGAACTCCTGAAATCTTTCCTCCCAAGGTACACTATTTCTACAAAATACAAAGTGGAGGCTATATTTTTAAATGGTAATATCTGTTTACAATGTCAAGCTTCTACATGGTTGAAAACTTGATTTCTACAGCAGGTCCTGAAGATAAAACTAAATGTTAAACCGTATGCTGCGGTAGGTCTACTTTCCAATTACTAGAAGTAAGCATACAAGAGATATAATTAGTTATGACACTAGGACAGGCATACATGTTTCAACACACACACAGCTCAGAACAAAGTTTTTGGCATTATATGACAGAGGACTTAAACCAAAGATTCAAAGAAAGGTTATGCTATGTGTGTGTGTGTGTGGTTTTATTTTTTAATTTAAAACTTGCCACACCAAATTATTTCTTTTAAGTTATAGCATATTTTGATTTGTTTAAACATCTCTTTAAAGATTTTTCAAGGGGGAAAAAAATGTTCCTGAGGCTTTCATTGTGCCTACTTTATAAATTAAGGAAGAGGACTTTTAAAAGTTCATTGGTAAAAAAGAATCACCTTCCAAAAGAAAAGGCTGCATGTTGATCAACATTAAAAAAATTTGATCATTCTAGTCATGGGTATCTCAATCAGGGATAAAACTAAATTCTAAAAACAGAATATACAAGGCAATGTAATTTGACAATCAAAAGTTTGTCTGAGATATATATACCACCAAGATACCCCAAAACCATAATCTCTAAACAAAGCTTTAAAAATTAAAACACTGTTATGAGAGTTTTCCTCACAGGGGAGTTCTCATCACAGGAGAAATCTTTTTCTTTTTATTTTATCTATATGAGATGCTGAATGTTAACTAACCCTACTGGGGTAACCAAACCACAATATATGTAAATCAAACCATCAGACTGTACACCTTAAATTTACACAGTGATGTATATCAATTATTCCTCAATCACATTGGAAAAAACTAAAACATGAAACAACTGAGTAAATCCAACATCTACTTAGGATTATTTATTTCTTGATAAACACAGAAAAATGAAAAGATCAAAATAATATACCTGATAACCTACAGAGCAAAATGTGTGGTAGACATATCAACAGTTAATTACAATAAAGTGTGATTAAGCTCAGATGAGGGGCAAATTCAGGAAACTGGAAAGATTATATATATGCATAAAAAATTGAAATTCCTTAAGATCCTACCATGTTTAATCTGAAAGGACTGTAACAAGAAATATTCTAAAGTATCATTTTCTAAGGAAAGATCTCAGTGTAGGCATGGATTTAAGGATTTTATTAAAATAAAACCTGTGGCGCCTGGGTGGCTCACTGGATTAAGCATCTGACTCTTGATTTTGGCTCACAAGTGCTCTGCACTCAGTGGGGAGTCTGCTTGAGATTCTCCCTCTGCCCTTCCCCATGCTTGCATGCATGTTCTCTCTCTCTCTCAAATAAATAAATATATCGCTTTAAAAAAAAATAAATAAAACCTATGATGCAGTAACTTGTAAAAACACAACAAAATTCAATTTCTTACGGTATTCTGAGAAATACCCAATATCAGTTAAGTGGTGCCTTTTTTCTTTAGTATGTTATCATGTATAAACTTCTTTTCCTGAGAAAATTAACCACAAAACACAGGTTTTAAATAGAAAGGTCTAAAACATCAAGGTGAAGAGAAGACACTGAAAAACGGAGGTAGACTTCAAGTTGAAGAGCTTCCATCTTCCACTGTCCTCAAACTGCACATGAAATACCATCAATTGAAGTCAGGTAGAGTGAAGAGGAAGTACTGTTTAGGGTGTTGGAAAACATAAAGCTTGTAATTAAGTGCATTCTCAAGTGTAATAATCCACCCTGGAACAAGATAAAAACATTCAGAAACCATCCAAGGTAAAGCAGCTAGACCTCATACTCCCACAGGGTTTACAATACATGACAATCAATTATGACAAATCCCATCTCATGGGCCAAATGGTCCATGAAGACAGCACACTGGTCCCTCCAAAGACAGTGTAAATGACACTCTTAGGCTTTGAATGCACAGCCTTCTACCATATAACAGGGGCTCCTACAGGACCTCTCTACCCTCACAGCACTCTGTAAGAAGCCTAATGTACTAGTTATGTACAAGACTTTTGGATTTGTTTAAAAGGAAACACCCAGCAGATTACAGTTAACACAGGAAAAGTTGACCCTAACATTTATTTCCAACACAAAAATCAGTGTTAAATTTCCTTCAAATCAGAAAGTTCCATAGTGTCAGAGAACCCTGAAGGAATGAAGAAAAATATCTAGAATTAATTTTTTGGAGTTGAATTGACTCCATTCCTTTTTATTTCTTGAACTATTATTCCTGGGAAAATAGCTATAAACTTCCTAGATAGGGTACAACTTCACAAGATAGACTGAATTTTCCAAAAATTGCTTGTATTATTTTTAACGACAAGATTTTGCTGAGATCTACAGATTCCATGCAAAATTAGCATTTTCTGATGAGGAGGGTAGAAAAGGAACTGAAAAGGAATTCAACACAGATTTTTCCAAGAAGGCATTAACAAATACTTTTCTTAATTGATAACCAGGAGTCATCATAAAGATACTGGTATTATCTTAAACCACAACTTACAGGAATTCACAACCAAATCTTTAAAAATGAAAAAATGAAAGAAAATCCTATTCCCCTTGAGCAGCTACTTTCCCCTTGACTCGTGTCATATAGATATGGATAAGACTGCCTTAAAAAGTTTATGTGCACAAATCTGTACTTCACTAGCTTTCTAATGTCCCTAGCATTTACTTATGCCTGAAACACACAGATTTGCTGCATTAAGTATACAAGCTGTGTGACAATCACTCTAATTTGTAGCCAAAGAACTCTATATAAATTTAATATTATGGAACACTCATGTAGTCTCATATCTTAGTCAAAATTTTCTTGGTATCCCTTGCTTTTGGAGGCCTTCTCAGGCCAGCGCTTAGAATAATTTTACTGAAATTCCATAGGATTTACTCTGAAGTAGAATTTATTAGGTATCTGCCATACAAAGCAGAATTACTTTACAGAGTACAAAATATTAACAAAATTTTGCCAGTGGAAAGATGTTTATAAGCATGTATATATGTATGCATTACTCTATGTATGCATAAAGTCTCACATCAATTCTTATAGCCAAATGAGTTTCTAAGGATTTAAAGAAGGTCCACTACTGGTGTGTGGGGGGGGGAATCAATAAGTTTCTATTGTCACCTCAGGACACTGCACTTTTCCAATAACACTACTACTGTTCAAAACAGTTCCGGAATTTGTCATTTGTAACTACTTCCAGAGCCAATTTATAAGCTACATAAGAAAAATCAATTGTGCCCATTTTTTTTTCTTACCCAAAATGGAATCACCTGAATTTATCCACCCACTATGTTCATCTGGCTTAACTTTTGTTTGGATGATTCAGAAAATCAAAACTTACTTCACAAAAAATTTGCCAGCACTAAAGATATTTAGAAGAATTAAGACACAGGCTGTCCAAAGCCAATGTCAAATAGACAGCTCTAAAAAAATTTAAACTAAGGCACCATCAAAATATGATATACTAAGGTGACCATTTCATAAAGAATAATATTTACTTGTATCCATTTATTTATGGTTTTCACATTTCCTTAGTTTACTAGTATATTAATTACTTCAGTGCTTCACTCAAGTTTATGAATCCTTTCAAATATTTTATTAGCAAGTGGTGCTTCAAATGTTATAAAACTTCATTTAAGAAGGTATTAAAATGAATACCTAACTAGATTTCCTTCAAAAGTCTGGGCGTATCATTTATTTCCCAGTGACTTCAAAATTGCATATAATTACAAAATGGAAGTGTAAAGCTTAGTCACAGGAGTAAATTGTATGGTGTGTAAATTGTATCTCAATAAAGATGTTTAAAAAAACTGAAATCACAGGAAACCAAAATATCCAGGTACAGGTTCATTAAAAAGCCTAAATTACCCAAGATGAGGGGGGAAAAAACAGCTCATATACCGCCACATAATAGTTAGTATAGGCACAAAGGGACCTAATACAAGCACACTTTAAGTTAAGAGAGTTAAAAACTCCATCAGAGGTTGGAATATTAGGGAATATATATTCATACACACATGTATGTTGAATTTTATATAATGTCTCACTCTCAACCCAACATTAGACCTGAGTGACTTTCTGAATAATGAGAACAACTTTACACATTCTCACCAGTGGTATCATCACCCTATTAATATTCAAAAACACAAAATCTATGAAATAGCCTGACTATAGAGTTACAATTTTCTTTAAACAAAGTTAACCATGCTTGTCCAGATTAGGCTCAAGTCAAAGTCTGTATTTTTTTTTTATTTCACAATATATCCCTTACATATCTACTAAATTAAGACATCGTGCACACTGTAAAACACACACAAAAAAGAATGAGATAAATCCAATTTTTAATATGTTTCCCCGTATCTTATAGGACAATTTTTACAAAACTGTTGGGTGTGTTTACATCTACCATAGAAACTACCACTCCAATAAGCAGTTCAGAAAACTGCAAGAGCAGATGCCATAAATAACCCTCCAGAGAATAACTAGAACCTGATGAAAATTGATAAAGAATGTGTTTGAGTGAATAAATGTATAAAAAATATCTGGTGAATGTTTCCCACAACAGGAACTGCTACAGGTAGGGGAAATTCAGAAATTAACAAGGCAAGCAAAGGTCCCTGTTCTAATGGAGCTTGGTATCGCAGCAGGAAGGGAGAAATAATAATAAACTACGTATAAACAAATATATATATTTTCAAATGGTGATAAATGCTATCAACAAACAAAGCAGGGCAAAAGGTCAGAGAAACAATGTGGAGACACAGCAGGGGTAAGAAAACTGTCAGAAAGTTCTCATTGAAGGAGTGACATTTGAGAGACCTAAATGAAATGAGGAAGGAAGCCATGCAAAAATGTGGGAGAAGGGCATTCCCAGCAGACGGGAAAACATGTGCAAAGGCCCGAGGTATAGGTACAAATGCGGCATGTTCAGTAAAAAGCTAGGTCAGTATGATGGGAGCAGAATGAACAGTGATAGCAAAGTGTGTTGGAATGTTAGGTAGGTTTCCTTGTCATCTTACATACGCTGTTCAGTCACAACAGAGTTTGGATTGCACTGCAGGTGTGATGAGAAGTCACTGGGAGGTTCTGAGACAGGAAGCAGTTTCTCTGTCAAGAGTAGTCTGAGTGTAGTGAGCAAGAGTGGAAGCACTTGACCAGTCAGAGGACACTGGAGCCATTCAGATAAAAGATGATGGCACTGTGGACCTGGGTAATGGCAACAAAAGTAGTAAATAGGTGGCAACTGGGAGACAGTGCTAACAGGTCTCACCCAGCAGATGAGGTACACAAGAGGCAGAAACCCTAACATATGGTGGCGGGGCGGGGGAGGAATGGTGGGAACACCTAGGTGGCTCAGTGGGTTAAGCATCTGACTCTCGCTTTTTGGCTGACGTCACGATCTCAGGTTTGTAGGATGAGCCCTCAGTCAGGCTCCCTGCTCAGGTGAGGAGTCTGTTCTCTCCCTCTCCATCTGCCCCTCCCCATTTACATTCTCTTTCTCTCTCTAAAATGAATAACACTTTTTAAAAAGTATGGTGAAAACAGATATTGGAGAAGCACATGAAAACAAGTCTCATGCCACTCATCTTAACAAGCCCTTTTTTTTTTATGTATTTTTCTACCTTTATCTGAGTCCAACATTTCCTGTGTAATTCTTCCATTCTCTCCATCATCACCCCCACTTTATTTTTACTTCTGACACCTTTTCAAATTTAAAATTTGAAATGTATTAAGTCCTGTGGTTTTAAGTAAGAACATTCCAGCATTACACAACTATACCAGGTCTACTATGAAACTTACAGACTGCAGACTGAAAATAAGGATTTAAGGATAAAAGTCAGACTAGATCTAAGGAAACTGCAACAGGTAGACTCCTTGGTCCACCAAAATCTATCATTCCGGCCTCCGGGGGATGTTCAGTGCCTCGCCTTCTACCTTCTCTTCCCTGAACAGATTTTTCTCTTTAGCTGGAATCTAATTTATATGGAAGCATTTTAAACGGAACAAAAGTCTAAAGTAAAAAACAAAAGGGGTGGGGAACAAACTGGGAAGCTGCTGGAATCGCCTAATACAAAATTAAAGGTATAGTATTAGCTTTTGGGTCCTTCTGGCATCCATAATATAAAAAAAAATGTTGAGCATCATAGAGTATGACACATTAAGATTCTTTAAAATCTAATCTTGACCCTAACTGCATGATGTAAAAGAGAAGCCCAAAGTAACTGAAATATTTTCTATCACATAGAAAATAGATGCAGAGATTAAATCTCTATTAATATACACATCTCTATTTCCACTTATTTGATGTATCCATAGAAGGCCAATCTCATACCTAAATCTCTCTCTACAAGGTAGTTAACAAAAACTTTCTCTGCTACATATTTAACTAGTCTCAAAGCTTTTTTTTTACTATTTTTTTAAAAAACAACATATATCTCTTTTCTCCCAAAAAACTGTTGTCTTATCCTACTGCCTCCCTCCATTCTCATATACAAAACACATTACATGTAAGGTATCTCCCAAGAAATTTAAAATGAATGAAATGACATTGCCATCTGCATTAGATCCATAAAAACCAAGCAGATGCAAAGTCACCTTAACAAGTAGCTCCCAAGACAGTTGACTAATATCTGCTTGAGAATATTAACATATTTAGAGAAAAAAGAATTCGTCAATTAGAAGGGGAATAGGAAGAAGAAAAAAAGAGAAGTGAATTTTGTCAATGCTCTTCCAAACACAGTCCAGGAGACAGGAGTCCAAAATGTGCACTGTATCAATACAGGCCACTGGGAAGGCTTTCCCTGAAGTGAGAAGAGGCCCTTACACCCTCCACCTGCCTCCCTAATATTCTCTGCTCAAATCCCAAACTCATAAAGTAACAATGAGCAATGTTTGGATTATAATTTCACTCCCTACTTAAATTTGTCTGTGAAGAAAAGACTGTGCTAAGCACTTCAATATGAGTATAGGAGTATTTCAACTAATTCGGTATGCAGATACACACGTCCTCACAGCGTGTGTGCCTGAATGCATATGTGTATCTATTCTCCATCCCTCCATCAGTGAACATCCTGAATGAGCCCATGAAGGATGGATCTCTTGCAAAGGCATAGAGATAAAATTAGATTTCTAAGCGTACAAAGACCAGAGGCAGACCCTGCACTACAGTCATGCTAAGATAATGAACATCCTCCTGCATGTGAACTTTGTGCTCCTTCATGTTAGGGTTACAGCTTCTCCTTCATCTGTAATATCTACAGCACCTACTCCAGTGTCATGCAGATCACAGAGACGCAACTGCATGTTAAGGTGTTAGATTTGAAAGTAATTAAAAGTTGTATCAACCTTGGAAAACGAAGACAACTAGAACTCCCATGACTATGCCAACTTGAATATAAAAACCTGAAATTTTTTAAAAGATTTTTTTAATGTTTATCAATTCCTGCACATCAAAACCAGTTATTTTACATATAGCAAGCAAACATTTATTTGTTGGCTGTTAACAATTTATTACTCTGGCATATGTGGATTTCAGAAATACAATTTGACATTAGTGAAACATTCAGCAATACACTTAATAGTCATCTATGCCATCCACATATATACTCGAAACTAACAGGTATTACTACATTATGAAAATATAACAGTAAACCAATCCCTACTGTCACCCCCAAATTTCAATCAACCATACTATTCTGTATTCTCCCTCCCCAACAAGGAAAGTGCAAACTGTCGGTTTCTCATGGATCACTCTCACACACACATACACACACACTCCATTAGATCTAACAGTCACTGTCCTCTGTATACAAAAATGTCTTGTCAGTGACTGGTTGGGGTTCATGGACATAGTGAAGCTGCAAAGACCAAAGGACAGACAGAAATCCTTTATGTGAAAATACTTTTTATACAGGATACTCATAGGATGAAAAATATAACTCAACGCCTAGCAGAATTTCTAGGTTCATAAAATGTTTACTTTTTAATATCACTTAGAGTTAATGCACTCTAAAGTTAATTAATATGTTAACCTATCAAAAACCAATACAAACACATACAATGTTGTGCTTCCAATCACCACTCTGAATGAGAGGAAAATCTCAACTATCACTTTGTACTTTCAGAAGCATACCTGTTAGCATACGTACATGTTGACAGAATAAACTTCCCTAATCCGCTAGAGAGTAAAATGGGTATTACAGGGAGATTAGATACCACAGGACAGAATACTGAGTGACTCTCTTTATAGGTCTGTATTGTTCCAGTTAATTACCCTTTTTACGTCCCTAAACCATGAAAGATACCAAGAACACAATTTTGTCATTCCAAAAGTAGTATTAACTTTTTGTTCAACATTAAAAAAATGTGTCATTTAATACAATGAAATGTATCTATAACCAAAAATCAAGTGTCTGGTAAATATAAAATTTTCTACCATGCCAATCTTTATAAATGATTTTAAATCCTCTACAGAATTTTCACAAGGAAGAAAGTGAATCCTCAAAATAGGAAATACAATTTTAAATCCACTATTTACAATTTATATATGTAACAGTGATAAGGGGAAAAATACATACTCTCCATATATATATTTGATCAGCTAACCATCTAATTGAGTTGATACTGAATGAATAATGAAACTTTATCCGAAATAACTGGCAAAAGGCCAAAAAAAGGCAATGCTGTTAAGCAAGAACAGCCCATTATAATACCAGAAAAGCAATTACTTAGACGGAAATAAATATAGGTCTTTAATGGCATGAATAAAGAGAAAATTAGAACTTTAAGGGAATAGTGGTTTTTTTTTTTTTTATTCAACAATGATACAACATAGCTGCCTCCAAATTAGTTTACCTTTCATTTGTTTTCAAGTTTTCTCTAATTCAACTATGAGGTATTTTAATTACAATATTTGCCAGGTAAACTTTAAAACAAGCTGATGCTTCCAAACGTGCCATGCCAGATTTGAACATGGTATTTATTTAAAACTTAACTGGACCAGTTAGTGTGGGTCTGAGATCATACAATAATTTTCAGTTTTAAGCACTGCTGGTTGTTTTTCTAGTTACAACAGAATGTCTAGAAAGACAAATTTTCTCAATTTTTCCCCTTTTCTTTTGAGGTATTTATAAAACCCAAAACAATTATTTCCAGGTACTTAATACCCTCCAGGGCATGAAGTGTCCCCCTTATCATTGGGAACACCTAGAATACTTTAAAACTCCATGATAATTAAGAAACATCAAAGTCAAACCAGGGTGTCACACCAACAACTAAGAATCATCATCTTTTGGCTGCTAAGTGGCACATTACTATCCCCTAAGTAAAACTAAGAGTTCTTTACCCATACAGTAGATACACCCTCTTAACGTAGCCTTTACACTTCTGGGGATAAGATCAACTTGAGTTTTAAAGGTAACTGCTAAGGGCAACAGAAGAACAGACAAATGGGACTACATCAAACTTAAAAAACTTCTGTACTGTGAAGGAAGTAATCAACTGAGTGAAAAAACATACTGAATAGACAAAAATATTTGCAAACCATATTTCCGAGAAGAGATTAATATCTGGAATATAGAAGGACCTCCTAAAACTCAATGACAACAACAAAATAATCTGATTTAAAAATAGGCAAAGGACTTGAAGAGACATTTCTCTAAGAAATATATATAAAAATGGCCGAGAAGCCTATGAAACGATGCTCAACAACACTAATGACCAAGGGAATACAAATCAAAACCACAAAGAGGTTTCACCTCACACCTTTAGAAGGGCCACTATTAAAAAAAAAAAAAAAAGGAAAATAACAAGTGTTGGCA
This sequence comes from Lontra canadensis, assembly GCF_010015895.1. NCBI lineage: Eukaryota > Metazoa > Chordata > Mammalia > Carnivora > Mustelidae > Lontra > Lontra canadensis. The sequence goes on along the minus strand of NW_022631064.1, from coordinate 3,768,154 downwards.
AAAATGTGGAAAAACTGAAACTTCTGTGCACTCTTGATAGGAATGTAAAACAGGGCAGCAGCTATGGAAAATAGTATGAAGGTTCTTCAAAAAATTAAAAATAGAATTACTATATGATCCAGCAACCCCATTTCTGGGTATCTATCCAAAAGAACCGAAAGCACAGTGTTGCAGAGTTACTACACATCCATGTTCACTACAGTGTTTGTTCACAAAAGCCAAGAGGTGGCCTCAACCTAAATGTCCATCTACAGAAGAATGGGTAAAGAAAATGTGGTATATACACACAATGAATTATTATTCAATCTTTTTCTTAAAAGATTTTATTTGAGAGAGAGAGAGAGCACGCACACATGCACAAGCAGGGGGTAAGGCAGAGGGAGAGAAAAGCAGATTCCCTACTGAGCAGTGAGCCTGATACAGGGTGGCATCCTAGGACCCCAAGATCATGACCTGAGCCAAGGCAGACGTTTAACCCACTGAGCCACCCAGGTGCCCATGAAATATTATTCAGTCTTAAAAAGGAAGAAAATCCCGTCATGTGCTAGAATACTGGGTGAACCTCAAGGACATTATGTTAAATAAGACCATTACAGGAGTGCCTGAGTGGCTCAGTCATTAAGTGTCTGCCTTCGGCTCAGGTCATGATCCCAGAGTGTTGGGATGGAGCCCCACATCAGGCTCCCTGCTGGGTGGGAGGCCTGCTTCTCCCTCTCTCTCTGCTGCTCCCCTGCTTGTGCTCCCTCTCACTGTGTCTCTCTCTGTCAAATAAATAAAATCTTAAAAAAAAAAGACCATTACAGAAAAACATGTACTGTATGATTCTACTCATATGAAGAATTTATTTATGTATTTACTTATTTGTTTATTTTTCATATGAAGTACTTAAAGTAGTGAAACTCTTAGAACGTGAAATGGCGGTTGCCAGGGGCTGTGAAAAGGGGGAAAATGGGAGTTGTTCATCAGGTGATAGAGTTTCAGTTCTGCAAAATGACAAAGTTCCAAAAATGCATTGCACAAGAAGATGCTGTTAACAATACTGTCTATACCATACACTTAACAATGTTGAAGTTGTTCAATTTTATGTTATGTGCTTTTTACCACACACACAAATTTTTAATAAACTAAGGAACCAAGAATAGTGAAATAATTTGATAAAGGACAAAGTTGGAAGACTTACATTTGTCAGTTGCACACTTAATGTAAAGCTACAGTAATCTTGACAGTGTGGTACTTGCAAAGGATAGACATATTAATTGATGGAATAAAATGGAGAGTCTAGAAATAAGTCCTTATATCTACAGTCAAATAATTTTCCACAAATGTCCCATAATAATTCAATGGGGTTAAGAATTCTCTTTTCAACAAATGGTCCTGGGAATGACTGGATATCCACATTCAAAAGAAGCTGATCCCTACTCCATATTACACACAAAAGTTAGCCCAAATAAAGACCTAAATGTATAAGTTCAAATTATTATATTCTTAGAAGAAAACAACAGTGAATCTTTATGACCTTAGGTTAGATAGTGTTCCTTGGCACACCAAAACCACAAATGACCAAAGAAAAAATAAGTTGGACTTTGGACTTCACCAAAATTTAAAGTGTCTGTGCTTCAAAGGACTCCATCAAAAAAATAAAAAAGACAACCCAGAGAAAAATATCTGTTAATTATGTATCTAATAAAGGTATTCTGTCGAGAATATATAAATTCCAGAATATATAAATATATAAAAAGCTTTTATAACTTAACAATGAAAAGACAAATAACCCAAGTGAAAAATGGGTAAAGGATCTAAGAGATATTTCTCTGTTATACAGAGATTTACAAATGGCCAATAAGCATATGAAAAGATGCTTAACATCATAAGCCATCAGGGAAATGCAACTCAAAACCACCTCACACCCACCAGGATGGTTAAAATTAAAAAACAGTAACAAATTTGGGAGAATATGAAGAGATTAGAAAACTCACACATTCAGTTGGTAGAAATGGAAAAGCAAACAGCTGCTTTGTGAAAATGATAGGGCAGTTCCTCAAAAGTTAAAGACATTGCCATATGACCTAGCAATTCCACTCCTAGATATACCTTTGACAAAATGAAAACAAAACACTTGTACACAAATGTTCACAGCTGCATTATTCATAATAAGAACCAAAAGGTGTATCTCTGGATGAATGGATAAATAAAAGGTGCTATATCCACAAAATATTAATTGGACATTTTTAACAGGTGAATTATTTAGTATACTACATCTCAATACAGCTATTAAAAATAGTAATCTGCTATGATTATACACTCCTAGCACATAAAATATAAAATATTCCAATTCAAAAATACCTTAGAAATTACCAAACTCGGCGCCTGGGTGGCTCAGTGGGTTAGGCCGCTGCCTTCAGCTCAGGTCATGATCTCAGGGTCCTGGGATCGAGTCCCGCATCGGGCTCTCTGCTCAGCAGGGAGCCTGCTTCCCTCTCTCTCTCTCTCTCTCTGCCTGCCTCTCCATCTACTTGTGATCTCTCTCTGTCAAATAAATAAATAAAAAATCTTAAAAAAAAAAAAAAAAAAAAAAAAAAGAAATTACCAAACTCACTTGATTTACAAATGACAAAGTGGAGGCTTTCAAACCCGAGTGGAAAAGAATAGGGCCTGCCTTGAAACCCAGGCCCAGGGCTATTCTCACTCTGGAGTGGATAATGATGAACTACCTCCCCATCCTGAGATACTGACTGGATGAAGACCAGGCATAGCGTTCCTACAGAAAGTAGCTACTGCCATGTATTCTTCTCTTTAACTACCATATAGCTCTGTCCTATTTCCAAGGGTGTGTTTTTGGAGGCAGGGAGGTATGGCTAACATTATAGCCTTAGAAGTTCCTCTTTCCTCTTCTACTTCACCCAACACAAACCATAATGAATAGAAACAGGACCGTTAGACAGGGAAAGTTAATACACCCTTGCCTTGTCTGTGAGAAGGCTACCAGGTCACCTCAGATGATCAAGACACATTCATCTAAATATATATGGAATATCCACCCAATGAGCAAGAAACTGCAACATGCCCTGGCTGGGCACTTAGCTGTCAATTATTGAATACTTATTTCCCTGGAAGAAAGCATCCCATCTGAAGGAAGGATAGCTCATCTCTCTTCTCTGAAACAAGGATAACTAAGCCAATTAATACATTCACAAGACATCATGAAAAGAGAAAGCTTTAAGTATAGCTATTAAAAAGTCAGCCTTGGCAAAAATGGCTGGGTCAAGTGAAAAAAAAAATAAATAACTTTACAGGGATTTGATAATCATGTATTTGCAAAGCTACCAGAGAGTCTCAAAGAATTTTGGTAAAGTGACAAAAATTATTTAAATGAGAAAGACAGAATTGTTTTATTCAGCTTTGGTAACAGATTTTCTTTACTTTAAAAAAATGTAAAATTGGTAAAGAGAGAGGAGGTATTATAATTTACTATTTTCTACTTAAATGTTTTGAAAATTCTTAAAAAGTAATTCTATGAATCTTCTAAGATGTCAATGTAATATTTTCCAATGCAAAATCTGCAATTATTTGTCTTTATTATGACTTGAAAATGGTCTGATATTCATCCTGTTTTTCCTTTACATTAAGGCAACAAAGCAAATGCACTTTTAAAGAATCAAGCGCTAATACCAGGCTATGCTAGAGGGAAATCAAAGGGGGAAAATAGTAGCATAGGAAAGGTAATAGGCTATATTATTTTTATGCAAATTTTAAAACATACACATCTATGAAATATGTTTCTTCTAGGTATGTAAGAAGATCAACTAATAGGTCCATTCACACACACAATTCAGTCAGTATAAAAAATACTTAGTCCTAATATACAAGTCACCAGAAATATCACTTTTGTCCTCTGAAAGATTAAAAAATGAAAATAAGACTTTTCATTGCTGTCAAACATATTCAATTTTCCTCTCAAATGAAGTTTAGATGAAAACAATGTGACTGACAAGCTCCAGCACAGGCAAATCTTGGCAGCCCTCAACTGTGTCTATCTCCTTGGCCTGTTAAGCAAAATTCCTTCACAAACTGTTGGTCTTTGCAGTAACTCCTACAAAGCTCATTACTTCCAGCATCAGCCTATCCCCCATGTTGCGCATTTATTCCTGGGATGCATATCAACATGTGGCACATGTCCTTGACATGCACAGAAGAGCTGCACCCCAGGACAGCAGCATGCACGACAATAGTGTCGACTCTTACTTCTTTATGGTTGCTGGGATGTAACCGAGAAATCTAATAACTGTGACAGTGGGGCCTTTCGGGTTTTCCTTGCATTTCTAGACAGTGAAGCTGCACAGACACTAATGAAAGGTTAAATGAATAGGAATAGTTGACAAGAGGTACAATAAAGAAGGAGCTTGGTAATCCACAGACACTGAGCAGAGATCCTTGGCTCAAGCGGAGAAAGGACAGCACATCGTCGAGTCACAATATTTAAAACAGCTTGCTATACACAGAGGCTTTTGTGTCTGGGTACACGTCTGGCTTTGGACTGAAAAAAAAAAAAGGATACTAAAAAGGAATTTCAGCATGGGGCATTTTGGCAAATGTAAGGTCATAATAAGAGAAAAATGTTTTGTGTGGGTTGTTACATCTTTGTACTAAACACAAAAAAGCTGGAACTATGAACTCATGAACCACAAGTTCCAAGACAATACTGTACATTTTGACAACTATTAAATACTGTATCTAGAGAGCCGGTTTGATGTGATTCCCACTGGTAAGATATACATGCAATGACTCATTTAGCAGTTCCACATTCGGCCTTCCTTGTGGAAGAATTCCTGATACTCATCTTAGAGTTTTAAAGTTCTAGTTTTCAGGGAACATGATTTGTTACAAATATCACCAGAACTCTCCAGCCATCTTCCATTCATTGCAAAACTTCCCAGTAGCTTACTCTAAAGAAGCTGAATTTATCATGCTAGCATGTGTGAAGTACAAGGGAAACTTTTTATAATTTCAAGTGACTATAAGAGTGAAATGTCCTCAACTAACATTCTTAATTATTGAATTGTTTAATTCATTTTTTTAGTTTAGTGTCTTTCTCACTACATCTTAAGGGAAGGTTGTATACTTTGAGGAACTGACTTTAAAATTATAGTAGCAAAACTATTTAAATCACCAAGGGAAAAAAAAAGTTCTGGAATGTCAAGGAAAAATACAGAAAAAAAAAAAAAAGACATTGTTAGGTACCGATTTTTTTTTAAAGAAAGAAGTTACAACTATGCTATGGCATAACTTTAAAAAATGGTTATCTGTAAAATCATCCTATACATGTACATGAGTTAGAATATATGTTCATAATAAATGGTAAAAGCATACTGAGAACATGTTTTAAAACAAGGGAGTCTCTTTGAACAGCCAAATTAAATTATAGCTGAACACTTGAGTGTACTGAGGGTTCTAATAAGCAACAAATAAAGACTTTTATTGGCTAGCAACATAATGAGAGTTACTGTGTGAAAGATGAAAAAAAGACAAATCTGGGTAGTTTATCTCACTGGATTATATTATTTACTTAAATGGTAAATAAGTTTGTCCAAAGTAACACCACTAAAAACTAGTGTATAAATATTAAAGAGCAATTATGATCAATGACTCTTTAATGTAAACATATCGCAAATTTTAGTGGAAAGACTGACAAACAACTGTGAAATTAAACAACAAATATTGAATTTAATACCACTTACGTTCTATTTCTTTAAATTTAACTTACTTACTGATTCATAATATATCTGCTTTATAAATGGTTTACTATTTTACGCTTACAAACGAAGCATTTACTCTAAAGGAGTTTCCTCTCCAGAGTATGGCACACAGTTGTATGTAGAACCACTTCAAAACCATTATTTACAGAAAGGAGGTTGTCCTTAGTGAACTGAAAGAAGGTATTCCCCTCCTTAGTGATTTGGTAGGAAGTTACTTTTAATAGAACTTTGAAGACAGCCTCCTAACAGAACTCCTTTAGTTGGCAAAACAACAAACAGTATTTAGCAAACCAAATCAGATTTAAAGTATATTTGGTTGCATTTTGCTTGATCTTCAAATCACATAAAAGGTAGTACCCTAGAATCTTAGCTGACTCCTTAACTCTTCTTGCAGAAAGTTCAGTTGCTTTTGTCACAGCTTTAAAAAAAAAAAAAAAAAAAGACACAAACAAAAAAATCCAATAGCACCTCCAAGCCTAAACATTAAGGCAGTATTCATTATCTACTCCTTTCCTACAACATTCTGATTGCTAGTGTTTTTTTTTTTAACCTTAAGTATATCTAATAAAATCATAAGGCTCCCTCTAGCTCTTCAGAGAGGAGTTTACTAACCAATGATCCTATGTAATTTCCATCCAACAGAAAAGATTTGAGGAGGTCGCCTCCCCTTCCACAAGAAATGTTCTCAACTGTTTCTTGCAAGGATGTAGATGGTAAATGAGACCATCTTCACAGGAATTCAGAAAGCACTGCTCCTTATATACACATTGACTTAATATATTAACTGCTTCCAACCTAAGCTTTATATAGAAAATTCTAGAGTTAAACTTTAACCTGTTCAAACTATACATATATCCCCAACTTAGATTTACCAAGCTAGTTAAAATTAATTTTCATCTCAAAAAACAAGTAACAACATAAATTGAATATCTCCAGAAATTCAAATGTGTGATTCAATCTCAGTTCTAAAAAGCTACATTTAAATGGAGAATCTTGAATTTTTTTTTTTAATTATTAACAGTGTATCTGTGGAGTTTCCCTAAAACAAAAGATGCTGATGGTAACTGTAGAAAACATTTCCACATACCAAGTACTTACACACAACACTGGTAATGACTTTCTTAATTGTTTAATCTTTTCTGCGTTTCAGTATTGGATATTTTAGCATTGCAGTTATTTAGAAGACTATAAATAATATAGTTGAAGTATACCACTGATATTTAATCTATCTTACAATAGCCATAAAAAGCCCCATAAGTCGACTGGCAAATGATTTCAAATAAGTGAATATGAAAAATGCTACACTGAAAAAAAAATACTAAATTGAATTCCTCACTCACACGAGGGCCATCTTTTACATACTTAAGGAATATTTACAATGGTGCTGAACCTTAACTATTAAGTGAAAAATAAAGGGAACCACTAACTTCAAGTCATCACCTATTCTGGTCTCCCTTAATATAAGAAATATTCCCAGGAACAACAAAAAGAATAGCTCCCTCCACCCCCAACCCCCGCCCCTTTTTGAGCCAGTGTCCAATTTCTTCTTTTCTGAACAGCTGTATTATCCAACTTAAGTTGCTCTGCTAATTTCAGTCCCACAAGGACTAACTTGGAAGGCAAAAAAAATACAAGAAAAGATCAATTTGCTGGGAAAGATCAAATGAGAAAACTGTGGGGACAGCACCAGGTCAGCGTGTGGAGAACTAAGCAGACCTGTTCTTCATTAACTGTGGCTCTCTGGGGATGTCACACACTACCTGTCCGTGGGCTTTATTGAACCGCCTAACCCGCCTCTCTGTTCCATTCTTCTGGGCCCAAGTGAATCATATCCTGCTGCTGACAAGTTAGCAGGGGACTGCGGCTGTAACATGAAAGTACTTTTCTTTCTTGTCTAAATCAGGCAGATTTTTGAAAAGACGACACAGCATTGACTCGTGACATGGCAAGATGAAACGAGAGGTCTGGGCCGGTCTTGGAGCTGTGCAGATAAAAGTAATCAAATGACACTCCTGGAATGCAAATTGGCATTCTTGACTGCAGCAATTGCACAACCATGAAACATCCCTGACAGCAAGCAAGATTAGGACAAAATGTTATGTAAAGCACTGAACTCAAAAACTCTCACTTGAAAATTCAAACTGTAACACTTACATTTTAATATAGCAAGAGTCAGCTCTGCCTTTGTCTGCTTCTTTTTGTAATCACATATCCCTGCCTGACAGATCTCTTACATTTCAGGTAGAAGAAAAAAAAATTAGGTACTGGGAAATGTGTAACTGCTATTGATATTTTCTTAATATTTATTTTTAAAAATTACAGGTTTGTTCTTGTTCAAAGTTTTACATGCAAACACCACCGAACTTAATATTCTCAAGGGGGAGAAAAGACCGTTTCAGACGTTTCTCACAAGATACTCAGAGTTCACATTCAGGTTCAGCATTATTTCCCTCAGGTGAAGATACTCTTGTACTTTGGTAGAGTGATTAGCAATCTGGATTTTAAATACTCTGCTCTCCCGGAACAGAAAGAGTAGCTACAACTAAGAACTTCATTAAGGCCGAACAGTTTAAATGAAACAGCTACAAATATAACATAAAACACAGATACCCTATAAAGGTTCACAAGGGATTTTGTGTGTGGTGTGTGAGTCCGAAGGGTAAAAAGGAAGTTCTATTAACTTGTATGAGGTCTCACTACTCCTGACTACGTGTCCAAATCAGACACACTAAATAATAGTGCCAGAAATAAATTCCTCCAGTTAAAACACGTACGTGTGTGCACAGTTAATATCTGAAACGACAGAATACAAAGCAGTGGGTAACAAATGGGTTTAGCCACTTTTCAAAATGATTAGTATTTGGGAATAGATGTGCAGACACACAGAATGCAGGCTGGGGGAAATGGAAGAAAAATAATACCTACGACGGGCTTTTACAGTGTTCTTAAGTAAGATGCCGCTAGAAGAAAAAAAAAAACTCAAGCACTAAACAGATAATATTTAATACTTTGTTTTGACGCCTCCACTTAAAACACAGGTTCCAACCACTGCAACTGTCCGCGAAGTACATAAAAAATAATAAGGCAGGCCACTTTCTGCCACTTTAATCCTGGGTACACAGGATTATTTTATGATATCTTTCGTACATCAGCTTTACAACAGCTTGACTCTAGGGTAAATGGGAACCACTATAAATCGCACGCTGCTTTCAAAACCACTTTAATTTCTGTCAGCGTTACTGTAACCACAGTCTTGGGCACATGCTACTTGTGTGTGTGTGTGTGTGTGTGTGTGTGTGTGTGTGTGCGCGTGCGCCTGCATCTGACAGTCGCATCTCCTACACTCCAGTTGTGACTTTGATCACTGAAACAAGAAATGTCACATTAGGGGGAAGGGAAGAAGGGGGAAAAAAAAAAAAAAAGAACGCCAACCGCTCGCTCTCTCCCTTTTTCCTATATATTCCATCTACATGCAGAACGGGAGGTCAGATCCCCAAGTGGGGGTAACAATAGCAGCTCTGGGTGGAAGCAAACTAAAGGGAAGGGAGTGGTCCAACCCCCATTTCTAACAAATCACTTCCCCGAAAGCGGACAGAGAGCTCATCACCCGGCGAACTCACGGCACGCTGCCTCGCTGCAGAGAAGCCGCTCCGAGGAGAGGAGCTGGGCTCGAATCTCGCCTTCCCATCTCCTCCACCACATGCACTTGGAACTTTTCTTAGCCTCACTACACGGGGGATTCCATCCACTTTTTTTTTTTTTTTTTCTTAAATCCTGTCCCCCTCCCCGGGCCCCCAATGCCACCCTGCAGTCACTGTGTAAGTATAACAAACGGGCTCCTTTAAAACTGCGCCTCCAAAACCTCCGTCTCTCTCGGGTTTCTCTTCCTGCCCTACGTTGTGCACATTCTTCAGAAAGCCTCCAGGAGCACTTCCTACGTGTTCTTCATCTACAAAGGGAGGGCTCCCCGAACGCGAGGGAGAGGGGAGGGGATACGCCAAGGTGCCGGGACCCGGCGGCTGGGTCCTCGCCGCGCGGCGCACCAGCGCGCCCAGGCGCCCACGCCCAGCCGCCCGGCCCTCACTCGCGGGCAAGTTTTGAAAGTTACCGTTGTCCAAAACGCTTTCCTCTCCGCCCCAAGCTCCCTCCAGCGCTCCATTCATCCCCCGCCTCCCCTCCACCCCGTCCGCCCCAGCCCGTCCCAACTCCCTGGAGCCTCCCGCTAGCCGGCCGCTCACCTTTCCTCGCCCGCCGCGAGAGGGGGCGAACTTCCCGAGCCCCTCACACAGACACAGACACACACACACACACACACACTCACGCACACACCCCTCCCACCCCGAGCTCTCCTCGCAAACTTGGGCCAAGTTGAGGGGAAATTTCGGGAGCACGGCAGGGGCCAGGTTGGGCTGGGGTTCTCCTCTCCCGCCCGCCCGCCCGCCCTCCTCAGCGTCCCCCTCCACCCTCAAGCCGCCGGACTTGAGGAGAACGCGGCCCCCGGGCGGGCCCGGGGGCGCGCGGGGACGGGGCTCACGTCTGACGAAGTCTAGAATAAAAAGGAAAGGAGGGTGGAAACTTCTTACCATCTCCGCATGCTGGTTGTCAAGTGCAGCCCCCGCCTCTTGGTCTCCTCTTAGCGGCCGCGCCTGGACCAGCCCCTCGGCCGCCTCTCGCTCCTTCTGTCTCGGCCTTTCTTTCCCTCCCCCTCCCGATTTCCTCCGGGCCGCCGCTCTCGCCGCCTCCGCCTCTCTCCGCCCGCCCGCCCGCGCGCGCCCTCGCTGCGGCCCCTCTGCGCTCAGGTGACTGATTTACACACGCGCCCAGGGTCGCCCTCGCTCTCCAAGTCGGAGCCTGCAGAGTTCCTCCCGGCTCCTCGGGACAAAAAAGAAAAGAAAAAGGAACGGACTGTCCCGGGTGGGGGCTGCTGCGGGGGGCGGGGGAGAGACCCGCGGGCGAGGTGACCTGGGGATTTGCAAGCCCCGCAAGTTTCTCCTCTCTGCAAAATTGTCGTCACTACAATGTTGCTACCCTTTTGCAAAATAGAAGTGGGTTGGTTTTGTGGTTGTTTGTCCTCAGATGTCTAGGGGTTTCGTGAGGGAGGATGGATGTATATCCCCCCCCCCCCGCGTTACTGTTCCCCCTGCTCGTGGGGGGGATGGAAAAACAACTTTGGCGCCCCCCGGGGGGTGCGGGCGTGGAGGTGGAGGTGGCCGCCAGCGCCCAGCTGTCAAAGAGAGACTCGCCGAGGAAAGGGCGCGAACTTTATTCCGACTGCAGCAAACCGTGGCGTTGCTTTCCTTTTCGGGCACTCGCCGGTCTCTGTACCCTTTGACCAGTTCCTCCTCCCGCACCGCCACCGCCGCCCCCTCCTCCTTTCCCCTTCCCCTTTTTCCCTTTCCGTCGCGGCTGCCGCGGCTGCCCCGGCGCCCCTCGCCCAGGTCAGCCCGGGTCCTCCGCGCCGCTGGACCGAAGGTGAGGGAAGCGGAGGAAAACCCAGGGGACAGAAACTTGGGACAGAACGTGCTGGGCGAAAAGGCAAAAAGTTGCGCGCAGCCGGGGCGGGAGGGGGGTGGGAGTTGCTGGTGGCGGCGTGTTTTGTGTGCCGGCCCAGACGCCGGCTTGCGGCGAGGGCTTCCTTCCCCTTCCCCCGGTCTGGGCCGCGGGCCTCGGGCTGGAGACGGCCCGGGGAGAGGAAGGGGACCGCCGCCTCCGCAGGGGAAGACCAGCCACATCTGTGGCTGACACTCAGCCGACCCGCGTCGCCCTGCTCCGGAGACGCAAAAACGCACACGCCTGCGGCCGAAGGACATTTCTTCAATGCAGGCAAAACACACTGCCCGGCCGCAAGGATGGCGGGGGGGGCGGGGGGCGCGAGTTTAATCATCATCAGCTTCTAACGTACACTTTGTGCCAAAAACATCTCCGCGTTGTGCAGATTTATCATAGCTAGAGCAAACTTTTTGCTTATCTGACATGGGAGGAAGGCACAGGTTTCAGGCATACTCTCCGAGCTCTAGAAATCGGAATCTTCCAGGACTTGCTTGGCAGAACCACAGGTTTGAATCATCCCTCCCTTTCTTCCTTCCCCGAAGTAGAGGGCAGGGAAACTGCCTCATTAGCTTCCAGAGGTCAGAATTAAAATATGTCGCCTTGGAATTCACATAGTTTTATTTTCTTTGCTACACAGTCTGCGCTTAAGTTTAATATAAATTTTCACAATAATTAAAAAGAATATTTGGGGCGCCATGATGGGAGACTGTGGCCCAAGTAGCCACAGCTGTTCTGAAAATGTGATTAGGCTTATTATTCACGTGGATCCCGCTTTTTAACAGCGGGGCCGCCGCACCTGCAGTTCCGTGTACTGATTGGGGCCAAATTCCTGGCCATTTTTAGGCCTTTAGAAAGCAGTTTTCAACTCCTTTCTGTACTTGTATGGTTCTAGGCATCATCTTGGTGTGGAAAGGTTTGTCTGGTAAATGCTTCTACTATATTATTTATAGTAAATACCTTGTAGAATTCTAGGCACATGGTTCATCTGGAGTTTTCTAGTGGGAGACAGATTACTTCTCTAGAGCATAAATCAAAGTAAAGACTATCTAATGACTACCCATATATATAAATGCATGTTATCTAAGAAGGCTCATCTTTAAATGATTTGATTAAGGTGTGGAGCATGTTCCCTTATTCTGTAAACATCACTGTAACATCATCCTATAGTTTGTAGAAACTGATTACACAAGGGATAATGCCGACCAAATGTGCATCTGAGCAACTGAGGATCATCACAAGAATTCTCCAGAAATGAGCCAAGTTCCAATGTGTTTTCCTGTATCATGGAGAGAGGAGAAAAACTAGTTGCTAATTTCAGAGTCATTACCCATACAAATCCATTCACACACTTACTGCTTTGGACAACTGACAGACCAGCAATTGCCAAACAATTGTATTCACACAGTGCATTTTTGGCTGTGCACCTACTCTGGCCAACAGCAGAAGTTATTCCACATCAAGTAACCTGTAATTTACATTCCCCTGATTGGTTCCAGATCTGTCTGTTTTTGATGTTAGCATACAAACAATTTATGTGAGGCAAGATGTGTCTATTTGGGGTCCAATGCCTTTCTAGAGAGTCCTCATCATGAAGAGGGGAATGTGTTGGGCTGGAGAGCAGCCCTTGGAGAAGGTAGAAGAATTGACAGAAGCAAATATATAAAGCATTCCACAGCCTCTTATTTCCTCCAGTGGGTTTCTATGGCATTGGAATAAAACCTTAAGTCTTTTCTGTGTCCTGCAAGACTTTTAATGATCTATACCTGTTGGACTTTTCAACTCTTTTCTTCTTTTCTATTCCCCTCATGAATACACTAAAGTCACACTGGCTTTCTTTGTCAGCGCCTTGCCGAGCTCTACCTCCTCTTTGCCCTGCTCTTCTCTCTACCTGGAATATTCTCCCACGTTTTCCAGTGGTTTCGTCTTATCCATCACATTTCAACTCTATTTTCACTTCTTTAGACTCTAATTAAACTAGCTCTTTGCCTACGTCCTTAAACACCCCTCACACTTTGTCCCATTACTTACTTTTCTTTATATACCTTAGAAGTATCTGAAATTAACTTTTTTATGTGTGTCTTAGTTTTCTGCAACTAAAACGTAAGCTCCATGGGAACTAGAGCTGTATCTACCTTGTTCACTTACATAATGTTGGTCCATAAAACAGCGCCAAGCACAAAATAAACTCTTAGGAATATTGTTTGAATTAAAGAAGAAATGTCAAAATCGTGACACCATATTAATGATGACCTTAGGGCCAGACAAATTCACTCTAGGAATACGGGGGGAAAGAAGTGCCATATCTGTTCTTTTGGGGGTAAGTAAAAACTATTGACTTCCTGTACCACTGATCCCAGAGTATGCTCTGGGGCATCCCTGCATGTCCCTAAGACCCTTTTAGGAGGGCCATGGGGTCAAAAGTATTCTTATTATATACTGAGAAATTATTTGCCTTTCTCATTCACATTCTGTCACAAAAATACAGCAGATTTCCCTAAAGGCAACATAATGTGATATTCAACAAACTGAATGCAGAAGCTGAAACAAAAAAATCTACCTATCTTGTTATAATCAAATACTAGAGACTTGCCAAAAAATGTAAATCAGTACCACTCTTTTGTTGTTGTTCTGGAAAACATGTGGTTTTTTTTTTTCCATTTTAAAATATGGGTATTCAATTCCTATTGCCACTATAACAAATTACCACAAATTCAGTGGCTTAAAAAGAAATTCAGTGGCTATAAACAGAAATTTATAATTCTAGAGGTCAGGAGTCTGAAATGAGCTTCACTAAGCTAAAATCAAGGTGTCTACAGGCCTGCTTTCCTTTCTGGAAACCCAAGGGGAGAATCCATTTCCTTACCTTGTCCAGCTTCTAGAGGCCACCCACATTCCTTCACTCATGATACCCTTACATCTCTAAAGCCTAAGATAGATAGACATGCCTGTCTCATCCGTATCACTCTGACACTGTCTCCTTCCTTCACTTATATCTACCGTTGTGATTATATTGGGCCCCTCTAATAATCCAGCATAGTCTGCCCATCTCAGGATCCATCTCCATATCAACTTAATCACATCTGAACATATTCACAGGTAGTCAGGATAGAATGTGGACCAGTATTAGGAGCCTTCATTCTGCCTACCACAGTATTGTAACAAATGATTGGCCTATTATTATTTTAAACGAATTAATAACTATTTTAAAATCTTCAGAGTTTAAATTTATGATACAATAAATACCAATAACTATTACCCACATAAACCAAAGTTCTTTGCAGTCTTCAATAATTTCTAAGAGGTCATAAGACCAGTTTGAGAAACATTGGCCTGGGCAATAGCTATTTTCCCTTCTTCATGTCTCAAGTTAAACTAGATTGTACTAAGCTGATTATGCTAGCCATGTTTCCTTTGCTGTGATTGGTTTAAGGATGGCATATTACATAGTTCTGGTTAATGAAAGATGAGGGGAAATCATTGAGGGGCTTGGAGCTAAGATCACTTTATTCATTAAAACAAAAAGAAAGACCGGCAAGAAGTAAATTGTCCCTCTTCTACTCTGAATGTTAGGATGGGAGAATGTGGCTCTTGAAATAGCTACATCCACCTTCTGACCAGGAGGGAGTCCACACACCTGGGATGACAAGGTAGGAAGGTGGAAGGAAAATGAGCTCTTGATTGCTGAATTAACCAACCCCAGGTGGCTTGAGACGCCTTGTTATGTGATGTAATTCATCCCTTTATCATTTAGGCCACTTTAAGGTTATTTTTCTATTACTTGCAGATTAAATCTTCCTATATGTTACAGAGAAATAACAGGTGTCATGTTTTCATGCAGGAATTCCTTCCTATTATTTCCTATCAAATTTATATTTTCCCCAATTCTGAGAAAAATCTGTACAGAAACCAGTAAAATGGGGAAGGCATAATTCTCCTTTAAGAATGAGAACTTAATCATTTAGAGACATCACTAGTTCAAATGAATGCAAAAGCAGAAAATCCTGACACACAGAGTTGTAGGTTACTGGTGACCCTTCCAAGAAGTGGTTACCATCTAACCAGTTACTTTTGGTTGTCGTTGCATTATAAGTGTGTGTTCATGGCCTTGTCTCTTGCTAATGATGAGTAATTCTTGCGAATTAAATAAATTTAAGTTTACTTTCATAGTATGTTCTATACAGTTTCTATGAGTTTTGTTTCAAGAAATACATGTTTCAGAAACCAAATAAGTTCTTAAATTAAAATTTTTCAACATGTGATTTGGTACAGTGTTGTTAATCTTGCTAAGAGATTCTGAATATTACGTTATTCAAGAAATGCCCAATATATTCACCATGGACTACAGTTCTTCATAAATTCTTTTTTTTAAGACTTTATTTATTTATTTGACAGAGATCATAAGTAGGCAGAGAGGCAAGCAGAGAGAGAGATAGAGAGAGGGAAGCAGGCTCCCTGCTGAGCAAAGAGCTAGATGAGGGGCTCGATCCCAGGACCCTGTGATCATGACCTATCTGAATGCAGAGGCTTAACCCACTGAGCCACCCAGGAGCCCTTCTTTGTAAATTCTTTAACCTAAGAAATGCAATGAGAAGGAAATAAAAATGTTATTGTGGAGGGAAAAAAGTCTGAGCGTAAAAAAGCAACTCAATTTCAATGTTAAAACCAAAATTAGGGCAGACAAAATATTTTCACCCTCAAAAAAATGAGCTTATGTGGAACAACATATATACTAATGCTCAACTTGAGGATGCTTTCAGTCTCACAATTAACAATTTGACCGCTCTTAACATAAAATGAAAGAAATTTTTCTGTGAGTAGTTTAGTCATGAAACAAAGATTAAGACTATCAAAGAAGGCAATTAATGTATTCTAAGTTTTAAAATTTCATTTTAACAATAGTAATTTGTAAATATTAAGTATTTGTTGTTTGCTCCCACAATTTTTAATGTGTTTTCTTTAGGATTTATTTTGATGTTTCCCTTTTTTTTCTTTTTAGTGATTTCCATTATTAAATATTCTTATCAGGTAGACTTAATTTTATTTAAATATATGATGTTTATTACTTAATATTATATACATAGTGTTATTTAAATATATAATCGTCTTACAAATATATTAGTTCATAATAATACTAACCATGCATTAATTATTATGTTACTTTTCACAGAAAACTTGTAACCCTATCACAGAAAAAGGATTCACTATTTATGATTATGGTCACTATTATTATTTAATAATATACAAGTGAAGGGTTATATAAACACAGAGTAACTTATGATTTGGGGAAATCTTAGGAACTTCCATTCTTCTTCCTGAATCTAAAGATTAGTATCTGTCAGGAATTTGAAAACATAAGATCTATATTTGTCACCCCAAAGTATTTCTAAATTATTCCATCTTGGAATATTTTTCAAATTCTGCATTATTTTATAATTATCCATTAATCATTTTGTGGATAAATGCCCCACAAATATTGATCCCAATTTTCATTTCTTTGACTCTTAGATGCATTTGATATTGTTAGTCAACTGCTTTCCAGAACTCTTCCCTCTGGTGGTTTCTTTCACACTTTCCTTTATCACAGCTTCTCCCCACTGCTTCCCACACTCTTCTGCACACATAATGTGGGAGTTACCCAAAAGGTCAAATCTCCCAGCCTTTCTCCTGTCTTTACTGTGGTCTTCTAAAGTGTCTGAACCATCCCAACTGCAGCATAATGTCTGTAACCATTTCTGTTGCCCACCCAGTTCTACTCCCTTTGATTATATTGTCTACATAGATCTTGTAAATTGAATGCTCAACAAATAGCTTATCTTCACCTCAAACTTAACCTGACACTGAAACCATCAACAACCCTTCCTTTTTCTGGCTTTGCTATTGTTTCATTCACTCAAGGGCAAACCTTGTATTCATCTTTGAGCCATTTTTTTCCCTAACTTCATTTTCCAAATCAACTCATTTACAAAATCACATTAGTTCCTTCCATTTACTCCTCATGTTTGTCTGTCCCTGCTTCCTTCATAGGACCATCATTTTTTCAAGTTAACAAGTGCAACAATTTTTCAGTTATACTCCTTATATCCACCTTACACTTTTATTCTACTCCATTTGCTGCCAGATTTTAGCCTTTTCAATTCTATTTCTATTACATGTCCCTCCCTTGCATAATAGGTGGCTAAATTAAAAACTCTTCCAAGTCACCCGGCTTTCCACCATGATGAGCCAAATTGTAATGTTTGCTTTTCAAAGCTTACCTTTATTCAGCTTTCACACTTAGTACAGTGCCTGGTACGTAGTAGTTGCTCAACAAATTTGTGGTGAATGAATAACTTACCATGTCTACACAGTGCTTTTTCCTACATGAACCTACTGCTCTAGTCAGACAGGGTTGCCCCCAACCATGCGTGATCATCTCTACATTTTTGTCCTGACTTTCTAACTGGATGCATACCTTTCTCTCTACCTATTCATATCTGTGCCAATTTGCTTCCATCAAAGGTTGTTTGAAATCACTCAGAAAAAGAGGCACGACTACATTAAGATCATTTTATGATAATGGTTAAAATTTACCATCTACCATGTGTTGGACTTGTTAGGCTCTTTATCATCATCTTTACATATTTATTGAATTTTCCCACACACTGCAGAGTTAGACATTGTCCTCGCTACCATGCAGATGAAAAAGAGCCTTGGAAGCTTTAAGTACTTTGCCTAAGGACACACAGCACATCAGGGTTAAAGTGAAGATTGCATCTCAGGTTTATCTTCTAGTCCTTAAATACTACCCATCTTTCAAGGGTTTGATCAGATGCCACTTTCTTCATGGAACCTTCCCTTGTTTCTGTGGCTTTCTTTCTCCTCTGAGCTTCTCCGGTGCTTATAGTCTAGATCATTGATTCATCACTTAATGGCATGCTGCTTGTGTATTTAGGGTTGTTTTACATGTGTCCATCTTACCTCCTTGAGAAAGTAAACTCTTTTGAGGACAGAAACCCTAATGATTACACATTCTCAACCCCTCACCATCCCTGGAAGAGTTACAGGCACATCAACAAAGAAAGCTGTTTAATGGAATAACTTACGAAAACATCTCAGACATGAATTTCAGGTGAAAAGCATATTTCTGTAGGAATTAAAGTCCTCTTATCACACATTCTAACGGCACATGTGCTTATGATAAGTTTTGACTCCGCTTGTCTCTGGACCCTTGGACATTAGGGCCGGGCCACTTTCTGTTTGCTTTATTTTAATTGCATCCTGTTTTGATGCATTCATTTGTTGCTTCACTCATGTAGTATGTCAGCTGGTGAAGTAGGAAGAGTCTTCGTTAAAGCCTCATTGCTTCTGAGTTATGTGGATAATTGCCATATAATTGTGTCAAACAGAGGTGCCCCCCCTTATGTATCTTCGCTCATGACCTGTGTTCTCTGTGCTTGTGTAGCCAAGTCACCTCTCCCCTACCAAGAAAATATGTATCTCATTTAGGTACCACATACTTCTTGCTCCATCCATATGTAATTGTTTAGTGCTTGCCCTGAAAATGCTTTAAAAGTGTGCCTGGTTAGTTAAATTTTAAGGTCCTCATTCTTATCCTACAGTTTTAGACCATTTGTCTTCTAATTTGCCTTATATAAGCAAAGGTATTTATTATTTTGCTGGATTAATGCTATTCATTTATATAAAACTATGACTCGACTTGTCTAGCCTAAAAAAATTCAAGGGTCTTGTTCAGTGTACGGAATCTCTACCCAAATTACTAACCAAAGTTAAACACCTTCCAGGTTCGGTTTTGTAGCCAAATAAAACTCATAGGAAGTAATTTACATAAGTCCATCAAGTTCACAAGTATGAGACTGATGGCTATTTTGATAAAGCTGATGAGATTAAAATGCTATAGGGGCTTTAGGCCAGGTGTAAAAAGGCCAGAGGTTGAGCTGAAAACAGTTTACCTAGAGATGGCCCTGTTTACCTTCAGCTGACCTACTGCATCTTCTGGGGACCAGAAAATAGGAAGTAAACTGAATACCTACAAATCACTTTACCCAGATTATCACTGCATTTTATCAACTGCATATCACTGCATTTTATACAGGGCTCTGTATAAGGTAGTTATCATTCCCATTTTACAGGTAAAGAAGTTAAAGCTCAGAAAGAATAAATAACTTTGCAAAGGCCCCAAGGCACAAAAGTATACAACCCAGAATTATAGCACGAGCTACCAATTTCCATGTCAATGCTTTGTCTGCTAATAGGCATATGTACTAATTGACCATATGGTCTCCTCCTCTCTCTTATATCACCAATGACTTTGGGGAAGTCCCAGTCACTTAGTTACATAGCATTAATGTGCACCCCAGCCTGTAAATAGGACTGAGCAATTGTATGGACTAATGTCTTCTTTATGCATAATTAAGTGTACCATACGCTTTTCCAAAGTTAGCTTCATGTTGTGGTCTTCTTTTATTTCTAGATTTGTAATGGAGAAGTAGAACTTGTATGTATCTTTAGATTAGAAGTGGTTAACATTCTTCCCTCGCAAAGATTTTAGTACAATAGGCATTGACAATGTTATTATTTAAGGTTTTCTTTTCTTTCTTTCTTTCTTTTTTTTTTTTTTGAAAAGTACTTTCTGGTATAGCATGCGAAAGCAATCTGGTGGCTTTGTGTGATTGCTGTTCACACTGGGTAATGAATAAATTCCTTTGGCTCTTTTGGAAGAGTCAGAAGGGAGTCATTGGTTTAGTAGAGTTGTGGCCTAAAAACACCAAGCCAGCTCATCAGTGCCGCTGATCTCGTGCCCTTCCTCTGGCAAACCATGTGTCGGATGTGGTAGGAAAAAAAAAAATCTCCCTTTCAGCAGCAGAATGTGTGCAAGCTACACCCTGAATTATCCCATGATGACCTTGCAAATGCAACACATGCCCTTGTGACCACAAGGCCCGACAACTGTAATTTCCTCTGCTTTTCATCAGAGCTCTTCTGCTGCCTACAGCAGACACAGCATGTATGGGTACAGCTTCTCCTTGAAGCCTAGGATACCTGCCCTCCATACTATACTACCTATATGTAAAAGATTGTCCAATAGGAAACTGGCCCCACTACTTATGCAAACTCTGAGTTCATCTTCCTGGGTGAACTGTAAAGCCTGGCTTCAATTTACTATTCAGCCAGCTGACATTTGGGGGATATTACCTAATGCACTTGCTGAAGTCATTCCAAAGATCATTATTAGGCAATTTCTTAGAGCAAACCATGGGTTAAAGAGACACTTCCTCTGTGACATCATTGATGGGTATTTCTTTTCTTCTTCTTCTTCTTCTTTTTTAATTTAAATTCAGTTAGGGTGGGTATTTCATTTACTCAACACATGTATATTTAGCACTTATTAGATGCCAGGCACTGCTCCAGGTACTAAGGATAAAGCCCTGAACAGAATAGAAAAGGTCTGGAGTTTCCCTGAGCTTACTATCTAGTAGTGCAGATACAATGAACAAGTTAACAGATGAGAGTTCAGTTGGTGACAGATGCTTTAATAACACTGAAATAGGGTGCTGTGATCCAGAAAAACTAGGAATGGGATGTTAGTGGTGGAGAACTGTGGTTATATGTTTTTACACCAGATAGTCAAAGGCTTCTCGGAGGAGGTGATATTCTGCTGAGATCAGAACCATGATAAACCTTCTAAAGATCAATGGGAAGCTCCTCCTCCTCCACACAGGCCCTGAGGAGGGGAAGAGGCGAGAAAGGAATTTAAAGAAGGTTAGTGTGGTTGGTGTGTCCTGAGGGAAGGGAAATAGTGGGAAGGCTTGAAGTAGGAGAGGCTAGGCTGAGAACCTGCATATGCATATTCAGTCAAAATCTTTACTGTGAATTTGAAAAGATCCCAAAATGTCAGTAGTTCTAGATGAGATGAGGTTCACCAACCAGTAAATCCAACTAGGACTGGGGTGAGGGAGGGCAAGGAGCACAGCGCGTTGCGTACGATGTGGGAATCATCAGTGATTTTCCTTCTTCTAAGACTTATGGAGTGGCCAGAATTTCCAGTCATTGCAAACTTGATCCTCTTCACCACCTGTGCTTTGTCATTGGTGTCCTTTTAAATTCCCAGCGTTTCCTAAGGATTCAAAAGATGGCATCCTTTTAAAAACATTATATTGTCTTATTATTTCATTTGCATTACACTTAGAGTAAAAGATGGACATGCAAGACTAGATATTGCCCATATATGCAAAGTGGCTTGACACTTAAAACAAATATCCCAAAACCTTATTAAGTATTTGCTCACCACATGTTTTCTAAACCATACTGAGAAAACCTCACTCAAACTTCTGGAACACCATTGGCCCTTACCCTGACTCTCCAAATGGTTCTGTTGAAGCCTCCCTGTGTGCCTTCATCCTCCCAGAGCTAGTGGGTGTCCCCTCCAAGGAACGTTGTGTGGCCTCATCAGCAAAAAGGCAACATACCTGTGGTTTGGTACAGAGTGAACTGGGCCAGGAATCTGGGGAGCAAGGCTTTATTCCCATCATTGCCAGTCACTCTGGGATCTTGAGCTAATCAAATCGTCTCTGTACTTTAATTTATACCCATGCAAAATGGAAAACATAATACTGTAGTGGTGCTCTAAACACACACAGCCAAATCTGATGGGAACAAAACACTTAGGGTATTTCATTTGTTTAAATCTCAAAGACATGACCTGGAAACCTCCAGTCACAGAGACTGGGAGCTCTTAAGGAACCCAAACACCAAATAAGATGAGGAGAGTTTTACTCTATTTTGGATATGGGCATTTAGAGCCGGCCAATGTCTCCTCCTGTGGAACACAGTGATAAACAGAATGTTGAGGGAAAGCTAACCAAAGGCTAGACTGCATTAATATCACAAGCGGAAGAGCTAACCATTCACCTATTTGTACCCGTAAGACTGCATTAATATCACAAGCGGAAAAGCTAACCATTCACCTATTTGTACCCGTAATATCACATTAAAATACAGCAGAGTTTGATGTTGCTCAAACACTTTATTAAGGAGCTTAAACTCTCTACCAAAGTGGCCCATTCTTCCACAATGGAAGGTTTCATTTCAGCTGTGGTTCCAGGAAGTTTATCAAATCCCAACTTTGAGTAGGCTATTGTACTCCCACTGAGGGGCAATTATAATGTTGTTGTTTACAATGTAGTAGGAAGATAAGCACAATGAGGGGAGGCAAGAAAAGTGCCATCAACAAAACCCAAATGCAAATGGAAAGTCAAGGGAGACCTTTCTGGTTGGAGAAATAACTAGGAAGTGGTATTTGAAATAGCACTGGAAAGATTCCAGTAGGCAGAGGGCACAAATTCCAGGTGGGGGAAAATGAATGTGCAAAGAAAGAATGTGTAAGAAGCAAGAAATACTTGTTTGAGATGGGAGAAGGGCAAGTAGCATATCCTCAGAGCTGTTGATCTCAAACCTGGCTGCACAATCGAATTAACTGGGAAACTTTTAATAAAAACACAGATTTCTGGGCTCCTTCCCAGACCTTATGAATGAGAATTTTTGAGAGTGGAGATCTAGATTAGCTTGCTTGTTTTCCCCCTCCCAGCTCTCCAAATGATTGTAAATTACAACTGGTTTTTACAAAATTACTGGAGTAAGTTTTACCATACTCTGAAGAACTTTGCTATGGTTGGCCATGTAGAATAGTGTTTTTCCAAACTTAGTTTTCAAAATCAATTTAGTGAATTTCATACATACTTTAAAAAAATTCCAAAATATCAGAATGTTTTCTATGCTGTAAGGGTAGGAACTTTTTATAAAAGATTTATTTCTGTTGTTTGAATGTGTGTTTGTTTATATAAATGTTTGTATTCTTACTCTCTATATAAAATGTAATTTCTTACTGTTTGCTTCAATCAAAGGCATGAAAGATTCCCATTATAGAGAGCATTGTACATGTTTGGTTGATAATGGGGAGCTATGGAAGCTTTTGAACTAGGGAATAAATACGTGGTCACATTTATACTGTTGAAAATTATTATTCAGGTAGCAATGTATAAGATGGACTGAAATGAGGAAACTAGGAATGAAAGATTAATTAGAATCTGTATCTATTACCACTTTTTAAAAATTTTGATTAAATACATATTGATCTGAAGTTATTTATATTTCTAATTAACATAATTAACATTTTTCTTTATTAGGTCAGCAGTCACATCAGGGTTGATCAGGACTTTCAGTTATTTATAAACAGCAACTATTACTTAGCATCTATTAGCCCAAAGGTTGTGATTAAGTGGTACAATTCACTGTATGAATTCTAGAGGTAAAAAATAAAGGGAAATACCTAGAGGTGTGTTGGACACAATTTAGAAAGTGGGCTTTAGTCTAGGATATTCATTAAATTATAGACCATGAAAGGATTTGAATAGAAATCTTTCCAAAGAATATGTACAAATGATCAATAAGCACATGAACATCTTTAGTCATCAAGGAAATACAAATAAAAACGGCATTGAACACATGCTACAACATGGGTGAACCTTGAAGACGTTATGATAAGTGAAATAAGCCAGTCACTAAAGGGCAAATGCTACATGGGTCCACTTATATGAAGTACCCAGAGTAGCCAAACTCATAGTAGCAGAGAAGAGCGGAGGTCGAAAGGAGCTAAGGGGAGAGGAGAAGGTGGAATTATTGTTTAATAGGTACAGAGTTTAAGTTTCACAACAAGAAAGAGTCTTGTAGATGGATGGTGGTGATGGTCACATGACAATGTGAATGTACTTAATGCCACTGAGCCATTCACTTAGAAATGGTTAAGACGGTGAATTTCATATTGTGTATATACCACAACTAAAAGTTTTTTTTATTTTGTTTTGTTTTGTTTAATTAAGATATTGCTTCAGAGGCACTTGGGTGGCTCAGTCAGTTAAATGTCTAACTCTTGATTTTGGCTCAGGTCATGATCTCAGGGCTGTAAGACTGAACCCCATGTCAGGCTCCACCCTGGGTATGGAGCTTGCTTGAGTCTCTTTCTCCCTCTTCTTCTGTTCCCTCCTCCTGCTTGCATGCTCTTCTCCCTAAAAGAAAAACAAAACAAAACAAAACAAACAAACAAAAAAAACCAGACACTACTTCACATCCACTAGACTGGTAATAATTAAAAGACAGATAATAAGAGATGTGGAGAACTCAGAACTCTCATCCACTGCTGGTGAAAATGTAAAATAGAGGCGCCTGGGTGGCTCAGTGGGTTAAAGCCTCTGCCTTCGGCTCAGGTCATGATCCCAGGGTCCTGGGATCAAGCCCCGCATCCAGCTCCCTGCTTAGCAGGGAGCCTGCTTCCCTTCCTCTCTCTCTGACTGCCCCTCTGCCCACTTGTGATCTCTGTCTGTCAAATAAATGAATAAAAATCTTTAAAAAAAAAATGTAAAATTGCTCAACCACTTTGGAAAATATTTTGGCATTTCTTCAAAAAGTTATATGTAAAAGCTGAACAGAGAGTCAATTCAAAAGAATTGAAAACATACGTCCACACAAAAACGTACAGGATTGTCATAGCTGCATCATCATAATAGCCAAAAAGTGGAAACAACATAAATGTCCATCAACTGATGAATGGATAAATAAAAGATTTAATATCCATAGAATGAAATATTATTCAGTCATAAAAAGGAATGTAGTAACATGCTACAAAATGGATGAATCTTAAAAACATTATGCTAAGTGAAAGAAGAAAGACACAAAAAATTATGTATTGTGACTCCATTTGTATGATGTATCCATAATAGACAAATCCTTGTAGACAGAAAGTAGACGTGTTTGTCAAGAGCTGGGGAAGATGGGAATAGTGGTTAGTACTAATAAGTATGATTTCTTTTTGGTGTGATGGAAATACTCTAGAACTAGATATTGGTGTTGGCTGCACAACCTATGAATATACTAAAACTACAGAATAAGTACACTTGAAACGAGTGAATTTTATCTCAACTTCACAATGGAATACACTTTACCCTAAGTTTGCACATAGGGACATTGGGCACTCTGATTAAGCAAGCACACATGTTACCTGAAAACCTGACTTGATCATTTCCTAATAATGTGGTCAGATGGTGTGCTCTGAAACAGATTACATAACTGCTCTGTTGCATAGTTTCTTCATCTGAAAAATGGAAGCAATAATACTGCCTACTTTGTAGGGTTAGGGTCTGTGAGGATTAATGAATAAACCCAAGGAAACACTTTAGCACAGTATATAACATGTAGTAAGAGCTCAATATTAGCTAGTATTCTTTTTCTTTAATATCATTTCGGGTAATTTCAGAAGTGCTGAAAGACATTGAACACTATATGAATCAGGAAGTCATGAGGCAGAGGGCATTTACAAGTAAGGAAAGGAAAGAGGGTTCAATTCCTTGTAAGTAAAAGGGGGTATTGTAGGTGAACCAAGCCTTTAACAATCTCTCTGTTCCCCATGCCTATTACTTTCTTCCTCTTGGCACCTATTACCTTCCAACATTAGATGTTTGTTATTTCTCTCTCTGTCCCAGGAGAACATAAACATTATTAGTGTACAACTTTAGTTTTTTTCAGTGCTCTTCCTGGCACCTAGAAAACAATGAAGGGCCCACAGTAGGTACTCAATAGGTATCTATGAATACACAGAATAAAGGAATGTGGGAAGGAACCAGGGAGACTACTACAGAGACAATGTGGGTTTTAGTTCCTGTTCAAATCTAGGACGGATAGGTGTTGCTTATTATCACCAGTTCCAGAGCTGAGGCTGGGAAGCTGGAGCCTCACCAGTTCATCACAGGCTTTGCCATGGACTAAATTTTATCCTAAAGTTCATATGTTGAAGTCTTAACCCCCAATAATGGCATTTGTAGATGGAACCCATGGGAAGTAATTAGGGTTAGACAAGATCATAAGCGTGGGGCTCTCGTGATCGGATTAGTGACTTTATATGAAGAGGAAGAAAGAAGAGATGGCTCTCTGCCTTGTGAAAAGGCATAACAAAGCTAAAAAGAAAGCTCTCACCAGGAATCTGAATTGGTCAACACCTTGATCCTAGACTTCCAGCCTCTTAAGTTGCCCAGTCTGTGGTCTTTTGTTTTAGCAGCCCTAGCAGACTAAGCAGTTTTCCTCTTCTCCATGGAGACCCTTGAGTGTATGTTGCATGGGGAGGTGGTGAACAATGCCTCTTAAACTCCTACACTTTCAGAGACAGTATTAAGAAGTGATAAAACATTTTTAAATGTTTTTTTTTTTTTTTAAGGAAAAAAAAACCATTTTTAGGGGCACCTGGGTGGCTCAGTGGGTTAAGCCTCTGCCTTCTGCTCAGGTCATGATCTCAGGGTCCCGGGATCGAGCTCCGCATCAGGCTCTCAGCTCGGTGAGGAGCCTGCTTCCCCCTCTCTCTGTCTGCTTGTGATCTCTCTCTCTCTCTCTCTCTCTCTGTCAAATAAATAAATAAAATCTTTTAAAAAAATGTTTTTAAGAACTCCTGGTTTTTCCAGAGAGGGATGAATATAAATGCAAGGAAACTTTAGATTTTTCCATCTTGCCTAGGATTGGCTCTGCTATCTTCCAGAGTCTTTATTATTTTTCTAGCAATTAATAATTACAAAATGTGAAGCTACTTTAGTACTATCCATCTGGGTAAATGGACAGGTTAGGGTCTGGCAAACTTTTCAACCACTTCATTTGGCTACTGAAAGGTTCGATTTGGAACTAGAAAACGTGGGTTCCCTGACCCGATTTGGATCTCTATTTGCTGCATGACTGTAGGCAATTTATATAGGACACTTGATTTTCCGATCATCACCAGCAAAATTAATAAAACCTAACCCACTGTTGTTCACATAACTCAGAATATATTCAAATATTTTGTTGACTTTAAGGTGTAGTAGAAAAGCAAGTTGTAATAATAATTACTACAGTCAGCACGTGGCTGGCTTAGTTGGAAGAACATGCAATTCTCGATCTCAGAGCTGTGAGTTCAACTCCTACATAATGTGTAGAGATTACTTAAAAATAAAATCTTCTGGGCACCTGGGTGGCTCAGTCCATGAAGCATTTGCCTTCAGCTCAGGTCATGATCTCAGGGTCCTGAGATCGAGCCTTGCATCACATTCCCTGCTCAGTGGTTAGTCTGCTTCTCCCTCTCCCTCCACTCCTCCCCCCGGCTTATGCTTGCTCTCTCTCTCAAATAAATAAATAAAATCCTTTTAAAAAATTACTAAAGTCAGGGACACCTGGGTGGCTTAGTCGGTTGGGCATCCAACTCTTGGTTTTGGTTTTGGCTTGGGTCATGATCTTGGGGTCCTGGGATCAAGCCCTCCATCAAGCTCCATGCTCAGCAGAGAGTCTTCTTGTTTCCCTCTCCCTCTCCTGCTGCACCTGCCCCCCACTTGAGTGTTTGTGCTCGCTCTCTCTCTCTCTCTCAAGTAAATAAATATCTTTTAAAAAATTACTAAAGTCAGTAATAGCCATTTGATAACACCTGCCAAGGGTATGGGAACATTCACACACTATTTTTTTTTTAAGTTTATGTATTTAAGCAATCTCTACACCCAACTTGGGGCTTCAACTCACAACTCCAAGACCAAGAATCGCATGCTCTACCGACTGACCCACCTAGACACCCCTTCATTCACACACTCCTAATAGAAGTATAAATTGGTTCGGCTGCTGCAGAAGGCAATTTGACAATACTTATCAAAACTACAGATGTACATATTTTTTGGACTCCTAGGAAATCCTAGGTGTACTTTCACTTGAGGAAAGTAACATAGTAATTCATTGTAGCTTTGTTTGTAATGGTAAAAGATAGGAAGCAAGATTAAGTGTTTATCCGGTAGGGTAATGATTAAATAAGTTTGGTATAGCTATATAGTGGAATATTATGTGGCCTTAAAAAAGAATGAAATACTGAAATGGATTAATGTATAAGAAGGGGGAAAAGCAAGGTAAAGAATATCATATATAGTGTGCTACCTTTTGTATAAAAAGAGGGAGAAAAGGGAATATCTCTTTGTATTTGCATGCATATGGATATCTAGAAGAGCACACAGGAAATTGATGGCACCAATTGTCAGTGAGGGAGAAATGAGTAAGAGGGAACATTTCAACTAGATACATTACTTTGCATCTTTTGAGTTGGAAATCACTGAATGAATAACCTATTCTGAAAACAATTTAAATGATAAATAAGTTACATGGTCAACTTCATTCTAAGAAGACTCATTTCCAGAGGATCTCTGAATCAAAACTAGTGTTTTAATATATAAGCAATGTGCAATAACAGAAAATAAGAGAAGTAAATTTATTCTTAATATGAAACAAATCTAAATTGCTATATATTTAACCACCTTCTTCCCTAGCATGCTGTACTATTACTTTGGAACCCATTGTTTTTATGAGAATATATTCTTCAAAAGTTTAAAGAAGAAAGTGCCTCCTGTCTTAAAATTTTAAAAGCAACTGAAGAGGGTGTGGTGCATAAACAATGAACTCTGGAACACTGAAAAGAAATTTAAAAAATAAATAAAAACAAAAAAATAAAAGCAACTGAAGAAAAATGGACTTATACATTGGGAAGCACAAAGTTAATTAGCTCCTCTTTGTTTCTAGTGTTCTCTGATTATCTCCCTCTAGCAACTTTTAAAGTTTATTTATTTATTTAAGTAATCTCTGTACCCAATCTGGGGCTAGAACTCACAACCCTGAGATGAGAAATCCCAAGCTCTTCCAACTGAGCCAGCCAGGTACCCCCTTCTAGCAATTTTTCAAGAATAAATTGCAAGGGGCGCCTGGGTGGCTCAGAGGGTTAAACCTCTGCCTTTGGCTTAGGACATGATCCCAGGGTTCTGGGTTCGAGCTCTGCATCGGCTCTCTGCTCAGCAGGGAGCCTGCTTGTGATCTCTCTCTCTCTGTCAAATAAATAAACAAAATATTTTTTAAAAAATAATAAATTGCAATACCCCATGTCAAAACTAAATATTAAGCCAAATAGAGGGTCAGTATTTTCAGAATGTTAGACCAGAAGCTTTGTTAAGAAAATCATGTATGAAAGTTCTTCAGCACTTAAAGAACTTAAACTGATGTAAGAAAAGAAACTTCTACAAACTTCAGGTATGAGAAGAGCTGGGGTTTTGTACATAAAAAAAAAAAAAGAAGAATCTTGAAATGCATAGATAACCATTTTACAAGGCAGTTGTGGTAATTTGCAGTCTATGGCACAGATACCACCCATCCTGGTGTGTACACACCTTTATGGTGTATCTTTGCCACTCCTTTCAAGTCTGCTTGTCCACTCCTGCGAATCTGATCAGGAGAACGTGGCAGAAATGATGGTATGTGATTTCTGAAGCTACACATCAAGAGGCCTTGCAGCTCCCTATTTTGCCCTCCTGAGACTCCACCCTGCAAGCACATAGCCCACTGGAGGATGAGAGGCAAGGTGCCCAGCTCACAGCTGGCTCTAACTGCCCTTCAGTGGGCAGGGCTCTCCCTTCCAACCCAACTAACACTTCAGCAGGATGCTCCGCTAGCACCACCAAACCCAAGGGAACCCAGCCAAGGAACAGCCCAGCCAACCCTCAGAACTGTGGACCATAATAAATCATTTCACGTGATTAAGTTTTAGGGTTGTTTGTTACCAGGAAAGACTAAGTCCGTAAGCAAGGAACTTTCATTTTTATCAGGATAAACTATACCCTGTGCCAGGCAGGTTCCTTGTCTGTTGCACACCATTGCTGGTATCCCTACACTGTGCCTGTTATAGTCCACCACATACACCTTAGGCACTCAATAAATACTTGTTAACTAGCCCCAACACACATATTAGCCTTCGGGTGTATTTATATTTCTAAATGTACTAATTTACTAATTTGCAAACTGCTGAAAATCAACATAATTATCATCAACAATTTGTATTGCTCTCATATCACAAGTGAAACAATAGAACATATAATTGGGATATTGCTCCCTGGTTGCAGTGTATTCTAACAACTGTCATAATAATGCTGGTAAGATTATACAGCGAGTTAGCCCTCAACTGTGGGTTAATAAATGAACCAGTGGACTTCTGTAAATGAAACCCTAAGACCATTTTTTAAATTGCCACTAAAATTGTACTGAGTAGAGTCATAATAAACAGATCAATGAATCTTGGCAATGGACCAGACATCCTTCCACTGATAAACTAACAATCCCTTGCAACTTGTTTACATAGTCGTCTCACTTAATACCAACATCACAACAGCTGATCCAAAATAACAACAATAAATATGCTGCTCAGGAAGAAAAGCCAAAGCAAATAGGGAAACTAGAAAATGCCAATATAAAATCAATTATCTCAGTGATAAGGAATTTCACAGATGCTAGGTTACTTTTTCAAGTTGGCCGTCATTCTGATGGCAAATCAGAAGACACTTGGCGTGCCACCAAATTTTATTCCAATAATGGGACACTAATGTGCTTGACCAACAGAGGCTACACGGCTATAAAGTGCTAAAAACATTAATCTGAACTGCAAACTATCTATGCATGTGTCTACTCCAAGAGACTTTGAGATGCATTGCTGTTCTTTTTAATCCTTGGGATCTCAGGGAAACCACACACAAGAATTTGGACAAGCCTGAGAGATCCAGAGGCTTGACATTGGAACAGAGACCAAAATGGAGGGGTCCCCATTCAGATAATATACGCAAGATGCTCCTAGTCAGAGGACTCCCACGGAGCACAGCAGGAGGTGGAGAAGGAGGGTCAACTCTCCCAAGTGGTTTTCCTCTGTCCCAGAGGCTCAGCTTCAGCCAGCCCATCCCAAAAAAACACATAATTTCCAGGGTCGGTATCACTGGCATGTGGAGAACAGAGAGTGAAGAAACTGATTTCACTCTCAGTAAAGTAGTGACTTGAAGGTTTCAAATTCTTTCAGGACTCCCAGACATACTGATCTTGTAGGTACAATTTGGTTCCAGAACACCATGATCAGGATCCCCTCACAGCTGACTTTAAGGTCCAAGAAGGGCTGCCCTTCAAGGCGGCTCTATGAAGACCTCAGACTTGCCAGAAAACGACTGAGTTCTGGTTCAGGTGCTTCTGTGTGCAGACCGTGACCCTGAGCAGTAACTGAACATCCCAGAGCTAGATTTCCATATTCAGTATTTTAACAGCTGCCCCTTTACCTCACAACCCGCTTCCCATCGCCACCCTCCAGTTAAAGAAGTTAGACTCACATGTGCCTCACCTTCCTGTCCAGGGAGGAGAGTGGCAGGACACACTTGTTGAATAAATGTAGAGAGAAAGAGCCACTTAGCAAAGGAGAGCCGGGCGAGTGTGAGTGTAGAGAAATCTGAATTAGAAAAGCTGTCCTTCTCCCTGGCTGCTTTTACTTTTCCTACATTTTTGAGTGTTAAATACTGGCAGGCCCTTTTGGGACCTGGAAACTGCCTTTGACTCCAGAGAATGTGGTTTTATAGTCTTTGAATTTTTTAAAAAGAGCAAATACACTCTGTGTTATATAAGTGAAATTATCAAAGAATTGAATACAATTGAACAGAAGTCATTTTTTTAAAAGATTTTATTTATTTATTCATGAGAGAGAGAGAGAGAGAGAGAGGGAGGCAGAGGGAGCAGCAGGCTCCCCACTGAGCAGGGAGCCCGATGTAGGACCCAATCCCAGGATCCTGGGATCGTGACCTGAACCGAAGGCAGATGCTTAACCACCTGAGTCACCCAGGTGCCCGAACATAAGTCATTTTTATCTACACCCCTGTTATTATTTTGTTATTATTATTTTTAATTTATATTGTTATTATTTTGGTGCATATTTCAGACTCAAGAGAAACACCAGAGATGAGAAGCTAGGACCTAGCGGATCGAAGCTGGCTAGAGTCTTTAAAGAAGCAGATATAGGGTAGTCTCTGTCATTTAAATGTAGTTTCAGGGTTAGGAAGCAGGAAAGGGTTCTGGATTAAAAACCCTATTTAGGGGTGCCTGAGTGGCTCAGTGAGTTAAGCCTCTGTCTTCAGCTCAGGTCATGGCCCCGGGGTCCCACATCGAGCTCTCTGCTCAGTGGGGAGCCTGCTTCCTCCTCTTTCTCTGCCTGCCTCTCAGCCTACTTGTGATCGCTGTCTGTCAAATAAATAAATAAAATCTTAAAAAAAAAAAAAAAAACCCTACTTAGTAATAAATACCGGGCTTGGTGGCTGGCAAATTCCTTGAGAACAGGAAATACTCAACCAGTTAGATGGGTATCATCCTCATTAACCCTGATGCAAGTGCCAGTAACTGGAAAATGTGTTTTCCTTTCTATTTATCCAAAGTTCCAGCTCAGACCCCGACATTTTCCATTAAATTTTTTGCATCCACTTACTGGTAGATTTTAGCCTGTACAGAAATGAACATGTTGCCTTCTACCCAGTGACAGTTAAATATTTATCAGATGAATAAATGACAAAAACCCTTCATTGGTATCAGCAAATGTAGCTTGAGATGAAACTAATAAAACCTCGGATTCGGGGTTAAAAATTTTCAACAGTGCATTGAGTGCATTAAATAGTGGAGTCTTACATCAAGAGAGACACATTTAAAATAGAGGTTATTTAATGATGCTTAGAGGAATTTGTACCTGCTTATTTTACTATAACAGAAAAATAAAATTATTCATTAAATGTCTGCTGAGAGATTGTTGAGTGTAGGGAATGTATGTTTTCAGCCTTGTGTCTCTCAGCACTGAGCATAGTGCCTCACATGTAATTGGCACTCAGTAAAGGTTGGTTGAATTATTGAGTGACCAAAGAAAAACTCCATTGAAATGAATACCTGGGACCAACTGAGAAAAGTTTCAAGGTATCTGGAATAAAGACTATATCAATATTTCAGAGCTAAAATATTTTCTGTAATGGTATAAATTAATTTCAGAAGTATGGTTAGTGTCTGAGAAGAAAATAATTAAAAGCAATTGTTATTTTAATTCTCTCTTGGTTGAAATACTCTCTTTAAAACACCAGTAAATTACCATTTTATGACTGTGATAGAATTTGTAGAAGAATAAAGTGGAGTGATAAAAATGAACTTTTTTTTTGCAAAGTAAGCTACTTAAAAATTAAAAATCAGTTTTGCATTAGAATGTTATTTAAGTGTATGAAAATCTCCATTGTCTCCCTTTCTTTTTTAGTGCGAGAATAACTAAACTGAAGAGATTTATTTTAAAAGATTTTATTTATTTATTTGACACAGAAATAGAGAGTACAAGTAGGCAGAGCAGCAGGCAGAGGGAGAGGGAGTAGCAGGCTCTCTGCCCAGCAGGGAGCCCGGTGCGGGCTTGATCCCAGGGTCCTGGGATCATGACCTGAGTCCAAGGCAGCCGCTTAACCAACTGAGCCACCCAGGTGCCACTAAACTGAAGAGATTTTTAGCAAGATTTGCTAAAAGTTCATCATCATATGAACTCTTTGGGGGAAATGTCCACAAAATTAAATTAGGTGTTCTCTAGGCTTTGACTCTTAAACTACAGAGAAATAAAATTTAGAGACTACTAAGTACTTTTTCAGAAAATGTAATTTAATTATTTCCTTCCTGAACTTTACAAATTTAGGAACTCCAGCTTTATGGCATCAGTGAAATATTTTGGTATGAGAACAATTTAAATATTTTCTTATATTAACAAATCAGTGCTCAGAATTAAAAATAGTATTTTTTCTCAATTTTTAAGTTATAAAGCATTGAATGCATATTCAATCCTATTTCTGTGATGAACACAGGGATACTTGAGCCAAGGTCCATCCCTACTGGAGCGTCTTTATTTCATGGGGTTGGGAGAAGACACACAAAAGTTGTCATTAAAACCTCTCAGTATAGAGCCACCAAGGTGGCTCAGTAGGTTAAGTGTCTGACTCTTGGTTTTGGCTCAGATCATGATCTCAGGGTCATGATATCAATCCCTGCATCAGGCTCTGCGCTTGGTGTGGAGTAACTTGAGATTCTCTCCCTCTCCCTCCCCTTATGTGTCTCCCCCTACTCACTCACTCTCTCTCTCAAATAAATATATAAATAAATAAAATCTTAAAAAAAATAGCCCCACAGTATAAGTCAGTTATTGATGTGAATAAATAGAGGCTCCTTGCAGTCCTAGAAAGAGAGGTTGCCCAGACACAATTTGCATTCAAATTCGGATTCTTCTACTGACTAGCTATGTAACCTTGAGAAAGTTTATGTAACCTCTGCAATGCAAAGCTCTCCTCAGGGAAATGGCTTTAAGAACACTGGCTTCTTGAGACTGAAATTACTACATTAACTAACAAAGGAAAAAGGTCTAAGAAGACTACCTAATGCTCATGCATGCTGTATTCCAAGTATCCTGCTATTGATATTTCATGTACTATTCAATATCCATTTTCAGGGGAAGAAATCAAGGTTTAGAGAAGTTGGCTATTGCTTAGAGGTCACACAGTTATTAAGTGGCCTGGGTGGAGCTCTTCTAGATCTGTCTGACTCTGGAGTGTGTCCTTAACCACCACAGTTTACTGCCAACAGTTTCCCATTGAGTAAGAGAAATAAGGAGCACAAAAATAATAACTTACCATAAAATACAGTAAATGCAATAAAAGAGGTCCACAAAGGGAAATGGGAGAATGGAGGTATTATTTCCAGCTCGTGGATCTTCCATGACAAGCCTCATGTAAGAGCTGAGTTCAAACAGGGAAAACCAAAAGATGTGGTGGGTTTGGGGAGTCTGAAAAATTACCTGATATGCTTGGCAGTCTGGGGGAAAGCCTGAACATTGCCATTCTCAATGGCCCTCATGCCAAATTTCCATGCCTATGGTGTAAAAAAATCTTGTTTGACTCAATAACTCAACTTCCAAATTCTGAAGAAAGATTCACAATCTATTCTGTAAGATTCCTTTTCCCCAACATGCCAGGGGATTGGGTCCATTCTCAGGAGTAGCAGAGGCTTACAATAGCATTAAACCCTAAAAGTAGTAATTTTTCTTCACTCCTAATTTGGGATAACTCCAGGATGACTCCTACTTACAGGGCCAGCCCAGCAAAACCTCCCTGATTGCCTTTCAACTTTTGGCCCTCTGATCTATTCAGTTAGGCCTTCTTTCTGCTACACTGCTAAGAGTGATTATGCCCAATATTGGCTCCAAGTGTTAATTTATCAGTAACTTGTGGGCTTCCAAGTCAAGCAAGTAATGGAAAATGACTTTCCATCAAGGACCATACATACCTTTTCAAGTGTATCATGTAGGCAACTATCTGCCCATTTATTAATATGCCTATAGCAGATTCTTACATCTAGCCTTTTCTTTTGGAAGGATAAACCCAGGATTGTGTAAGTTCAAGAATGGGACCACGCTGACATGCACTTTTTACTCCATTATCCATTATTGAGATCAGGGACCCTGCTTATTGTTCTAATGTTTTTATGCCCAGGATGACTGAGACATAGTAGGCATGTCTGCTCAGCCAAGCCTTCTTAAACCTATATACCTTTGTGCTTTTACTCCATCTGCAATGACAAAAAATAAGAAAGCCCTGATATCCCTTCAGTCTACTTTATCCAGCTAGGTGTGTTTAGCTACGGGCAGTTAAGAAACCACTTAAGTACTCTTGTATCTCAGTCATCTATGTTTAACTATAGGAGATTGGTAAATCAGATACATACAGCTATGTATACTGTTATATATAAGAGGAAGGTGACACTATAGATAAAATACTCTGAATATTCTCAAACCACTTTGCTTTCCATTCTTTCTCCAAATATATTTTTTATTCACTATTTATTTGGTCTGTTTGAAGAAAGCTATCTTCACAATGTAACATACTAATTTTTTTAAAGTATACTCTTTTTTCAAAAGAGATTTTATTTATTTGACAGAGAGAGTGAGAGAGCACAAGCAGAGGGAATAGTAGAGGGAGAGGGAGAAACAAGCTCCCTGTTGAGCAGGGAGCCCGATGCGGGGCTTGATCGTAGGACCCCGGGATCATGACCTGACCCTAAGGCAGACACGCAACCATCGGAGCCACCCAGGTGCCCCAACATACTATTTTTTCGCGTGGAAGCTTTTGACTGAGGCAGTTGAGGCTTACCATCTGTGGCAGAGACGGCATGATGTGGACTTCCATGATGATGAGTTGTCCCTGGACAGCTGGCTGCCAGGTCAGAGGCCACATACATTTCCCAGCTCCTTATGTCTAAGTGAAAATGTGATTCCACCCAAGACATTTAAGAAGTGGGTGTGTGTTGTGTTGTGTTCTCCATCCTCTCTTTTCCCATGAGTGTGCTGAGTGCACATAAATCGAAGCTCTAGGAGATCACGGAGACACAGTATGGATGGACCTTTGTCTCAGTGTTTCCATGTTGAGGAGAAGCCAGCTATCAGCCCGGGGTGTATGTGAGCAAGGCATATATTTTGATCGTCTGCAGCCACCAAGTTAGTCTGCCACAACAGGAAGCATGAATCGTGTGTGGTCTTTTTCTTGCACGCACTCTTTCATGAAGGTGGAGGGTAGCAATTCTAATGCTTTATCTAAGGCATGTCATTCCTAGCTCCAGGACTGAGTGTGGAATATGGCATTAGGGGAGTGTCCGATTGTCTGTGTTCGGGTCCCAGGAGACAAGGATGGTGACAAGATACACTTGTCAGATAAGGTTGAGGGAGGGAGCCATGAGGCTCAAAGGAAGGAGATTGCTGGGGTGTGGGACAAAAAGGGAGTGGGTGACGTTGTCTCTGAGAGAAGCTGAAAGACTGTACCATGATTAATCCAGTATATTTTAGGTTCCAATTTTTGGGGGGAGGGTTCCAAATTGAAGGAACAGAGTAAAAACAAGTCTTCAGAATGGCAGGCTGGGAGAGAGCAAGCCTACCTAGCATGGACAAAGAGTGGACTCAAGGCTGTCCAAATGGGTCCAGCCACAGAAGAGCAGGAAATGGGGCCAGTGGGACATCCACCTGACAGCCAGCTGGGATACAGAATCCCAGAGACCCAAAGGGTATAGAGCCAGTCCAGGTAACTGAGAGCCCTGATCCAAAAAGGCCAGGCAGATATGGCTTATCTTTTTGTGATGGTTTTTAGGAATCTGTCATCTGATAAGGTATGGAAGCACCAGCTACTGGCTTCAGCACGTGGAAACCATCAGAAGAAATTGATTTCTACATGCCCCTGGAGTAAGATCCACAGACATGAAGTTTGGCAGACATTTACTGGCTTCTAGGAAGTGCAGGGTAGGTTTCTTCTAGGTACTTATTGCAAATATGTGGGTTGGCCCTAGGACCCTGGACAGGAACTGACCCAGATTCCCTGCCTCTGGATGAGGAGCTCTCTTAGCCAGCTCCTCAAGACCAAGCATCCTGCAGCTTCAGCTGGGTACCAAGAACAAAGTAGAACTGAACCAAGAAGTATTGGCCTACTTTACCTACGTCCACAGTAAAGATGTATGGCTAGAACCTCAAGGAATTAGTTAAAGCACTGAAGACTGATGTGAGCATTACTGTTTAAAACATTCTTCTTCCTCTCTTGATATACATGTAAATGTGTGTTTGCAGTGGACTTTGCCATACATTTGGGAAGTTGAAGGAGAATAGTTATCACAGAAGTGTGAACCACTAAAACTGGGCTTTTCTGTCTGGGTTCCAGCCTCCTACTTCCTTACCCAAATCCTTTCCTTTCCTTTTTCTTTCTTTCTGCTTCTTCTCCTTCTCCTCCTCCTCCTCCTCCTCCTCCTCCTCCTCCTCCTCCTCCTCCTCCTCCTTCTTCTTCTTCTTCTTCCTCTTCTTTTTTTAAGATTTTATTTTTGGGCATCTGGGTGACTTAGTCAGTTAAGCATCTGCCTTTGGCTCAGGTCACGATCCCAGGGTCCTGGGATCGAGCCCCGAATCGGGCTCCCTGCTCAGCAGAGAAGGTCTGCTTCTCCCTCTTCTCCCTGCCTTGCTCTCTCTCACTATCTTTGTCTCTCTCACCTCAAATAAATAAATGAAATCTTTTTAAAAAATATTTTATGTAATCTCTACCGCATTGTGGGGCTTGAACTCAAAACCCCAAGATCAAGAGGTGCATACTCCACTGACAGAGCCAGACAGGTGCCCCTCCTTTTCCTTTTTCTTACTCAGTATCTGCCCAATAATAAATATGTAATTTTATTATGCAAAATAACTAGCTCTTACTTCTCAATTCCCTGCCCTTGCTATCTGTTGGTGCATCTTGAAAACCTTATCCTGCCCATGCCAGCCTGCTACACTCAGGGCCCTTTGTCCTGGATTTCATTCTCCCAGCCCCAGCCAGCTTCTGTAGAGGGAAGGTAGCAATATGGCCAGTCCCTTCCCACTAAGGTATCCAGATGTAGCAAATAAAAATATGGGATACCCAGTGAAATTTGAATTTCAGTCAAACAGTAATGAATTTTTACTATATCCCAGATAATGCAGGAAATGTATTACACAAAAATTTATTGTTGTTTGTCCAAAATTCACATTTCACTGGGCATCTTGTATTTTTATCTGACAACCCTATCTCACTGCCATGAATAAAACCAGCTTACTTTTTTTTTATAATTTTATTTTTTATAAACATATATATATATATATATATTTTTCCCCCACGGGTACAGGTCTGTGAATCTCCACGTTTACAAACTTCACAGCACTCTTTTTTTTTTTAAGATTTTATTTATTTATTTGACAGAGAGAGAGCTCGAGCACAAGCAGGGGGAGTGGCAGGCAGAGGGAGAAGGAGAAGCGGGCTCCCTGTAGAGCAGGGGGAACCTGATGTGGGACTCGAACCCAGGAACCTGTGATCATGACCTGAGCTGAAGGTAGTAACCAACTGAGCCACCCAGGCACCCTAAACCAGCTTACTTCATAGGTGGAATGTGTTATACACATTATGGGTTGAAAAGCTTTTTTTTTTTTTTTTTTTTTCAATTTAGCACCTAGAACACCTGGCATGCAGTAGGTGTTCAATAAATATTTGTAAACAAATGACTGAGTAACTCTCCTTTAACCTCTGAGGCAGATTAGAATGGTTGAGCAATATGTCTTTTCAATGTTGGGCACTGGGGCTGTGGGGATGCGGTGAAGGTTAGGACAGAACTACCTTTCTCCCCATCTGTTTTCTCAAATGTAGTTTAGGATTGGCCATTGTTCTAAAGCATCTGCCTTTGCCTCAGGTCATGATCTAAAGCAGATAGGTACCAGGAATTTTATTCT
The DNA here is from genome assembly GCF_010015895.1 of Lontra canadensis. Classification (NCBI taxonomy): domain Eukaryota; kingdom Metazoa; phylum Chordata; class Mammalia; order Carnivora; family Mustelidae; genus Lontra; species Lontra canadensis. Next base: position 3,728,647 of record NW_022631064.1, on the reverse strand, counting down.
ATTTATTTTATGTACTAAGCACTATTACAGAGTTGAAAAGAATACATTTCCTCCAAAAAATGTACTATCTAGTGTTTGTAGCAGTGAGGGAAGATAGAAAGAAGAGAGGAATGTGTAGTTAATAGGTTTAATTCATTGTCAAGTAAAATGTGTCCTAAGAAAGGGGGAAAAATTGAGAATGAAGGAGAGCATATTTGGTTGCAGATACCAGAAAAGGATGTACCATTTCAACGAAGTTTGAGTGGAAGGTATTCTTAAGTTAAGGCAACAGGTTGGGGGGGCACCTGACTGGCTCAGTCAGTAAAGCATACAGCTCTTGATCACGGGGTCATGAGTTCTAGCCCCATGTTGGGTGTGAAGCTTACTTAAAAAAAAAAAAAAAAAAAAGGCACAGAGTTAGGAAAATCCAGGGTCTATTTGGGGAAGAGAAAGTGTGGATATTTTGATGGCTAGCACAACGATAATCCTATAGACTTTTACTTCCCAAAGATTAATATTAGAATTGAAAGGCAAGGGGCACCTGGGTGGCTCAGTGGGTTAAAGCCTCTGCCTTCGGCTCAGGTCATGATCCCAGGGTCCTGGGATCAAGCCTCACATCAGGCTCTCTGCTCTGCTGGGAGCCTGCTTCCCTCTCTCTCTCTGCCTTCCTGCCTACTTGTGAGTTGTCTCTCTGTCAAATAGATAAATAAAATCTTAAAAAAAAAAAAGAATTGAAAGGCAAATTCATCCATCTCCGAGTTCTTTTTTGAAAGAAGTTGACTAGGATTATGTACATACACACTTGTATACACACACTCCCAAATAACATGGATTTCTTTTCTTTTTTTTTTTTAGGGTGTGGGCGGGGCAGAGGGGGAGAGAGAGAGACTCTTAAAATAGGTGGAGCCCAATACAGGGCTCCATCTCACAATCCTGAGATCATGACCTGAGCTGAAATCAAGAGTTGGATGCTTCAACCGACTGAGCAACCCAAGTGTCCCACACATAACATGTTTTAAAAGTGTTTTTCCTCGTTGTCAAAATCTGGTACCACAGCCCAGTTGCTTTGTGCCAGTTCTGTCTGTGCGCTCTGTCTCAGCAGTGGAAGTTTGATTCACACAGGACCTCTGCAGTTGGGTTCTGGGAACATCTTCCATGTGCTTTTTGTTAAATAATATGTCAGAATATCAAGAGAACTGAGTTACAGTGCTCAGCATTGGAATGCTGAATCTTTAGTTCCATATGCCTCCCAGCTACAATTTCATGTTTTTTTGCAAGACTAATCCAGGCATTACATTATTGTCAGTGCCTCCCAAAATATTCCTTGCCAATTATTCTGCTTGTTTTCAAAGGTTCTCTGAGTACAGGTATTTCCTGTTTTATTTCAAAATTAATGATAAATGATAGGCTTTTGAAGGTTTAGAGAATGAATTTTGGTCCAAGAAACATTTTTTTTTTATTATTGGATAGGCATTGCCTAAACTGTTCCAACAGTTTTCCTCCTCTCAAGTTGAAGAGGTAATTATTTTTTTTTCCATAGTCATACATTCTTGAGGACTTAAAGAATATATTTTGAGAAGTTCATTTGCAGAATATATTTTCAAAATGAAAACATCACGATTATTCTTTCACAATGAGTAAAAGTTTCGCTTTTACATCTATTTAGTTCTAAAGCATTGTCTCTATAATAGCAAACATCCTTATACTTAATCATTTTAATATGGGTTACTCCTTTTTTTTTTAATTACCCAAAGACTTAAAAGAGGACAAACATTTTTGAATGAACGAGTACCCATTTTAGGAAGGATCAGTCAATTTTTTCAACATCAACATTGTTAGTGATGGGATGGTCTGCAGAACAATGGTTTCCTTTCAATTTTACCTTTAAGGAAATGATAGTACTTCAAGAAGTCATAAGAGCAATTAAACAGTCCAGTTTGCCATGTTAAAGCCTACCCAAGCAAAAACGGAAGGGCAAAGAATGTTCTTGGGATTGAGCTTTCTGAGAAAGACACATGCAATCAAAGTGAAAAATTTATAGTTTTGTTCTTTGCCAGGGTAAATCAAAATGAAGACTTTTTCCTTCGAGTCCTAAAGATATTCTGCCTTATCCCTAAAAGAGTGCCTGGAACTCTCCGTCTTCCAAAGCTCTGTGCCTGGCTGGGGCCTCCTCTCAGTACAATATGCTTACGATCAAGATGCTCTTTCTGGCCGGGACTGAATGTGACTGGCACCACTTGCAATCCCTGCAAACCTGGGCAGGGAACCAAAAAATCACACCTGGCACTCTGGTCCTATCCAAGGAGGATGAAAACAGGCATGTCGGACTTCGACTGCCAACATAACCAAGGCTGCCTGGCCCTCCGCACGCCTTTGTTCTGGTCCTTAAAGAACACAGAGCCCCAAGGTCACACTCAAACTTGACAGAGAGCCCCTCTTTTCTTCCTGCCCACTGGTACTGCCTCTGAAGTTGGAAAGGTAACCTTACATTTATAGCACTTTTTTAGACCATGTGTTCTATGTTAGAACTGAAGAAAAAAAAGTGTGTGTGTGTGTGTGTGTGTGCATATGTGTGTGTGTGCATGTGCATATGTGTGTGGTGTGTGTGTGTGTGTGTGGATATGCACATACACATTTGTACACACATATTTGTATTCCAAAAATAAACTTTAAAAATTAGAAGTATTATTTTCAGGATTTCATTGTGATATTCCGTTCCTTTGGACGACAATTAGATATTTTCATACATTGGTGATATCGATGTCCTTGCATTTATCGAAGTTATTAAATTGCTTGTCACCACCACCTGGTGGGTTGGCAGTTAGGTTTACGTGCTGAGAAGTAGAAGGAAAAGAAGTAATGATTAAAAAGACATTTGAGTGCTACTCTTGCCTCTGGCTGGTTTACTTTGGACATCATAAACCCTTTTTTTTAAGGATCTAATATTTGGGAGTATGCTTGAGAAAACAGAGCTTCAGGAAAAGCTGAGAATGACCCCTCTTTGGCTGACTCACTCTGACTTTAAAGCAATATGTCTTTACAGAACATGGTGAGAGTTCAAAGTCCACTTTTGTTTTTCCCATATTTCTTAGTATAGAAGAAAAGCAAGACTGTAAACCATGCATTTGTTTAATTCCTCCCTTTATTGTAATGGAATAAGCACTGTACCCTGTTGTCATAAATGAAAGTGTGATAAATTGCATCGTTCCTTCCTATGGCCAATCTTGGTGATCCTCCAGCCCAGCAAGCTGCAGAAGTAGAAGTAAGGCTATCATGAAGACCATCTCCACTAGCGTGGTTTTCAGAAACAGGGATAGGAATACAAAATATTCTGTGGTGGCAAGACCACATCACAAAAAGAACGCAATCTTGGATCAGAAATCTAGACAAGGTATTTGACTTTTCAGAGCACAAGTTGCTCCCAGGAAAATAGTGATAATGCCTGCCTTATGCTGTCTTCATTATGATTAAATAAAGTTATGACTACAAAACTACTCACATTGTACTTGGCACCTAGCGGGCACTCGGGAACTTCCCACAGATAGGCGGGTTTAATAAGCAAATCAGTCCTCTCCTCTCAGGCTATTTCCAAAGTGCAATTTCAAAGTGTAAATTTCATTGCGTCCCATTTCCTTCTGATCTTACTGGTATATTACCTTGGCATTTAATGATCAGGGCTTTTCTTGCTACTTTCCAGATCCCCAGTCTTGAAACACAACACATTTTCAACAGTCTGCTTTCCATTGTTTATCCTGCCACTCTGCCCTTGGTCCCACAAAGCGCCTTTCCTTCTCGTCTCCCACACTTCTCCTCTGTTGCAGCAGGAAGACCAGAAAGCCCCTGAATCAGATGACCTGCTCCGTAGCCAATGTACCAGGTCTCCGAACTGGTTGAATGTCGGAAGCACCCGGGAAGCTGTTTGCACAGCAGGGCTATGCTAATTCTGAGTCCGTAGCACGTGGGAGTTGTGCACAGGGATCTGTCATGTGTGTAGATGGAAGAAATACTCCAAAGATAGAAGGAATACTCATTTTTCCTTTGTTGCACTTCATAAGTCTTCTAGGACCCTGTTTTCTTCCACCTTACTGTAAGTCCCTGTGTATAATCTTAGTCTTTTCATTCTGGTGAAAATTAACCCCTTCAGCATTTCCCTCCAGCCCCCAGTTTGCCAAATCTTCCTGTTCTCAAAAAAATTGCCTCCTGGGGCGCCTGGGTGGCTCAGTGGGTTAAAGCCTCTGCCTTCGGCTCAGGTCATGATCCCAGGGTCCTGGGATGGAGCCCCATGTTGGGCTCTCTGCTCAGCGGTAAGCCCGCTTCCTCCTCTCTCGCTGCCTGCCTCTCTGCCTACTTGTGATCTCTCTGTCAAATAAATAAATAAAATCTTTAAAAAAAATTGCCTCTACCTCTCATGTCCCTCTCTTTTCTACCTCTTCTCTAAACTTGAAGGAACTCTGCATTCTCACCTCCCCTGGATTCCCTTCAGTCTTCCCTTTTCACCACAAGGCCCCTGGGAATTCCTGACCCTGAACCATCCTCAGTGCCTCACTTCACCCCTCCCTTGACACTCCTGCTGGGCTTGGTTACTGGAGTAACATCTTCTGATTCGCCTCCAATTGCATTTGAAAAATCTAGCAGGAGATATTTGCCTGCCTGGGCCCCATTTCTGGCCTGATCTTTCCCCCTCTTGGCAGGACTTGCCCCCAGGGTGTGGTGACAGAGGGCTCTGCTGCCGTCGCGTCCACTGCCGCTAGCTGAGGCCTGCCAGGGTGGCTGTGGGATCCAGCTGCTCAGTTCCAGGCCCTGGGAAGTCTGTCGAAGCCCTTTGGCCTCTGGACCCAGGCTAGAGCTGGCCATCTGCAAGTGTGTTTCTGTGCAACTGAGGAGAGGCTCCCTGACAGCCCAGGTCTTGGGGCTGAGGCAAGGCTTTCGGCTGTGAGTTACCAGAGCTGTCAGAGCTTGAGGGAGATGCATGGGAATGGGGGGGCGTGGGCAGGAAGGATGGCATGGGGGTTATCACCTCCTTTCTTATGACCAGAATGTTACCTCTGTGAGACTGTCTCCACTCTTCCAGCCCTGTGTTCTCACAACACCGAAGCCCGTCACCTCTACTGCCTACTGGACATCTACCCCCAATCCCCACCATTTCTGGTATCTTGCTTTAAAACAAAACTCATCTCTTCTCCCAAACCTCTCCTCTCCTCCACATTGCCTTATGTTAGTGATTTTTTCTTTCTTCTTCTCACCCAGACTTGAATATATGGACTTGCATTGGCTTTCTCTTCTCCTCTATATACAGTCTATGACATGTTCCTTTTAATGCCACATTTGAAATGTCTCTCTTCCTTTGCATTGTTTTATGGGTGGTAAGACACAGGAAATCAATAATATCAATAGTAATCAGTTTACTGTATTTAATAATATAATTAATACTATATGTTAATAGTAACTAATTAATATTTTTTAAAGATTTTATTTTTAAGTAATCTCCACACTCACTGTGGGGCTTGAACTTATAACCCCCAGATCAAGAGTCTCATGTCTACCCACTGAGCCAGCCAGGTGCCGGCTAATTGTTAGTATTAATATATAGAATACCTACCTACCTACATATATATATTATCTATATATATAAAATATAATATTAAAATTCTACTTACTCAAGTCAACCTAAAATGTCAATGAATTCTTATTGCTTAAAATATTAAAACCTCATGATTTCATATTCAAAACTCATTATAGTGCAGGCTTTCCTTGATCACATCTGCATGATCCTCCCACTGTTACTTGGAGGAGAATTGTTGCTTCCACAGATCAGATCTCTTTGCTCTTCATTTATTCAACAAATGTTGACTGAGCTCTTTGGATTGTTCATTCTGTGGGCACCATTCACTAGACATGCTTCCAGACTTATGCTACCCCCTGCCTGACCTGCCCTTCCCACCTAGTTTTCATCTCAGGCTTAGGTCAGACCTCATTTCCTTTCCAAAGACTTGTGGGCTTCCCCATGCTTTTGGACTTTTATACTCTCCAATATTTGTGTTACTCATTGGTGCCTACTTCCTATTAACCTTTATTTTGTCCTTTATTTAAGTAGACTTTATATCAATATCTTCCTTACTTATGTGTCTGTCTCTCTAACAGGACAAGAAGTTCCTTCAGGTCAATAGTTCTCAGATTTTGGTCCTTGATCAGCAGCATCAATATCACCTATGAGATGATTAGAGATGCAACTATTCAGGCCTCTTCCCAGACCTACCGAGACAAAATTCTGGAGAACCACAACTCCAGGTTATGGATTTGAGGATGAAATAGGTTTGGTCGCCTCTTTATTCCCCAAGTATACTGCAAGATATTCAGGATCCTTTTCTTTCTGTGGGTGTATTTGAAAACCTTTGGAAAACTCTAAACCTTCCTTGCATACATATGCAATGGCTTATTTTTACCTTTTTCAAAAACTACTTGAACCAACTTGAAAAGATGATAAAATGGAAAAGAGGCACAAAGGAAAGGAGGAGGCAAATATGCTAGCCACAAGAGTTGCTATTATTCTCATAACATCTCAGAGCTTGCTGGCAGCAAGATGAAAAAGGGAAGCATAATGTCTTCTTGTTTCATTTATACCAGAGGAGGTCAAAACTCTATAACTAAATTTAAAAAAAAAATCCCATATGGAAGCTTCTAGAGGGGCCAGTTAGAAAATTAAAGGATAAAATCCAAAAGTTTTATGACCTAGGCAGCAATGGTTTTCATATGACTGGTTTATGTTTATTACCACCCTTACACAAATTGTGCCAATTCTTAGTATGTAAGAAAGTGGAGCTATAACTAAACCTGTGACGAGAACTCGCTCCGCCATTTCTCATAATTTTGTGGCTTGAAGGGAAGAAGATGACCACCAAGAAAATAATGTGGAGTGTTGTCTTAAAATGCGGCCCATACTCAGTGGGCCCTGTTGGAGACAGGAGGGTGTGATGAGAAGGCATTCAAGTGTTATTGATGGAAAGAATAAACATCTAAAGGAGGGTAGCCCTGTGAGAGTTCCCAGGCCCTGTCTAACTGGCCCCAAGGTCACCTGAAGAAGGTAGATTTGGACTGGAGCACAGGGTTTCATAATCAAGTAGAGGACTGGGGCCAGATGCATGGGATTGCAACAGGGAAACAGAGCACTAAGGAGATAAGACAAATCCCTCCCAAGTACTGTCTACCATGGGGAATATTTTATAAGAAGATAAGAGCTTTTACCATGGAGATGAGTTGCTCTTATTTGTTGCTTGCTAACAAGGACATAATAAGGCTTTTTTTTTTTAATTAAGAACTTAAACCAATACCATTACATAAATTCAGACCTGACTTTAGATAGAACTGAGACACAAGAAAATTTATCTTCACTAAGTCCCTATTGATTCTGTGTATGGCCCTCTGTATTCCTAATCCAGATCCCATTCTCTCCTGTTTGACAAACTTATGACACAGGGACACCAGCTGGGGCCAGAGGGGAGCTTAGTTTCTGAGCGCTGAACACCTCCTGACTAGAGAGTGCTTTTACCTATTATAAGTAATCTCACTCAAATAATTTTCCTGAAGACAACACTATAACGAGTCTCCCAATATTTGATAGAATAAGTAGGTGATGAAGAAGAAAGATAAAAAATTTAGAGTCAGAATTCCAGACTCACATTTTCCAGCTGCATGACCTCGTGAAATGAGATAATGCATGAAAATTCTTGGAGAACTGAAAGTATTTTGGTTATTTCTCATACATGGTCAGGGAAGTTAATCTTTAAAAAAAAAAAAAGTCAAGTACAGTTCACACTAAAATAAGAGATAAGGACTACTCTGCAGGAGTTGTATGTACATGTCCTGATGTGTGCCACACCTTCCAAAAGTCCTGAACCCAATCCGACTTTCCCTATATGGTCTACTGACTGCCTATACCTCCTGGATGCCATGCTAGGTTAACAACCATTTCACAAACGAGGATACTGCAGCCCCCAGATGTCAAATACTTTATCCAAGCTCACAGAAAGATGAGGTCATTTTCAACAGGCCTTTTACTAGAAGAGAGAGGACTAATATTAATAACAATGCAACAACAACAATAACAATTGCAGCGGGCTCAAATCCTGGTACTTTGGCATATATTTTACATGTATTATCTTGTTTAGTTTTTCCAACAACCCTATGAGTCACTCAGTTTGCTTTGTTTTGGGTGTTTTTTTGTTTGTTTTGTTGTTGTTGTTGTTGTTGTTGTTGTTTTTTAAGAGGACTCGGGGAAGGGCAGAGAGAGAATCATAAACAGGCTCCATGCTGAGCACAGAGTCTGATGCCGGCCTCGATCCCACCACCCTGAGATCATGACCCGAGCCGAAATCGAGAATTGGATGTTTTTAACAGACTGAGCCGCTCAGGTGCCCCTAGTCACTCAGTTCTAAAGTTGAGGAAAGTGAGGTTCAGAGTCTTTAAGAAATGTGCTCAAGGAAATTCAGCTAGGTTCAAATCCATCTGTCCTTAAGATCTTGATTTTCACACTACGTTCTACTGCGTCTCAGAGTAGAGCAGGGATAGGAACCAAATCAATGAATTCATCAATATCAAATTTTGGAGAAAAAAGTTTTCCCTTAAATTTAAACAAATTTAAGTCTTCATCACAATTTAAGTGCTGAAAATAAAGCAATCTTACACAGTTGTTCCCCTCTAAGTTTCTGTAGTGATTTTGGCTTATATGTATTTAAATGGAATCTAAAAGATCCCAAGATCTGTAGTTTAAAAAAAATTCCCTAACTGCATTATTCCCACCAAAATATCATTTTATTTAATATAAAAAATAAGTTCACCTGATTATTCCTTTCTCTCTCTCTCTTTTAAGATGTTATTTATTTATTTGACAGAGACACAGCGGGACAGGGAACACACGCAGGAGTAGTGGGAGAGGGAGAAGCAGGCTTCCTGGCGAGCAGGGAGCCTGATGCGGGGCTCGATCCCAGGCCCCTGAGATTAGGACCTGAGCCAAAAGCAGACACTTAATGACTGAGCCACCCAGGCACCCCATGATTATTCCTTTTTCTGATCCTTCTCTCTTTAGGATACTATATTTATCTTCATATAAAATAATCCACATAAAGAAAATAACCAAGGTGAGGGAAGGGAATCCTCTTGTTTTCTGGAATGTGGATGACCTGATTCCCTGAAAAGAATGTATAGAGGATTAAGTATATATATATTTCCCCCAAAATTATGGTTCATAGTTCTTACCTCCCAGCAAGACTAGCTACATAATTTGTGGGGCCCAGTGCAAAATAAAAACTGGGGTGCCTTGCTCAAATATTAGGAATTTCAGGGGCACCTGAGTGATTTAGTTGGTTGAGCCTCTGACACCTGGTTTCAGCTCAGTTCATGTTCTCCTGGGTTGTGAGATCCACGCTCAGTGGGGAGTCTGCTTCAAAAGATTCTCTCGTTCTGCCCCTCTCCCCGCTCAGGCTCCCTGTCTCTTTCTCTCTCTCTAAAATAAATGAATGTCCTTAAAAGAAAAAAAAGAATTTCAAGATAGCAACAGCAGATCATAAATGGGCACACAAGGCTCTTGCAAGTGGGGTGGGGGGCAGGTCCTTATGCAACTGTGTGGGTCACCAGCTCATGACACCAACCCTGCTGCCGCACAACTTTATAATTCCAGGGATACAGCAGTAACAAACTTAGCTCAGTGTAGCTCAGGGATAAATAATCCTGGCAAGCATAGAGTTAGCCCTCTTAAGGTACACCTGACTAAGGAGTCCACAGAAGAGTATCTGAAGCTTTTGTTATCAGATTCGCTTTAGGCCTTTTGTATCTGGAACAAGTGCTTACATAGGTGTATAATTATTGAAAGTTATTTCCTTGGAAAAAGCCAGTCAAGTGTTTTATTTAAGTCAATAGTCATATGGGATATTTTCTAACCTAAATGTAATAAGGTAGAATAACAATATTGATTATTTCTTTTTCCTGAAGAAAGAGTATATTTATTTTTGGCCAATGATCTTGGTAGCTACCATGGCTTAGGGGACTTAGCTGGAATCTGACTCAGAAGGAGACTGAAGAGCCTGGGAAGGACACGAAACACGGCACTTCTTTTGGGATTTGTCTCTGCTTCTGCACATTTGATTCACTCACAGACCAGTGAAGTAAAGAAGGATGTGGGGGAAGATGAAAACCCAAGAATAGTATGGGGCTTCCAAGTGGAATTCCAGTTATTTAAAAAAAGATATTAAAAATTTGCAACTTTCTCGGGCACCTGGGTGGCTCAGTTGGTTAAGTGTCTGCCTTTGAATCAGGTCATGATCCTAGGATTCTGGGATCGAGCCCCGAGTTGGGTTCCCTGCTCAGTGGGGAGTCTGCTTCTCCCTCGATCTTCCCACACTCAAGCTCCCTTGCTCTCCCACTCACTCTCTCTCTAAAATAAATAAATAAAATCTTAAAAAATTTGGAATTTTCTGAAGGATATTTATTCTAGAAAAATAGCTTAAACAATTAGAATAATTTTTTTTTAAGATTTTATTTATTTATTTGACAGAGAGAGATCACAAGCAGGCAGAGAGGCAGGCAGAGAGAGAGGAGGAAGCAGGCTCCCTGCTGAGCAAAGAGCCCGATGCGGGGCTCAATCCCAGGACTCTGAGATCATGACCTGAGCCGAAGGCAGCGGCTTCACCCACTGAGCTACCCAGACGCCCCAACAATTAGAATAATTTTAATGTAAACGAAAATCTAAAAGATTCCCTCATCTGCTAAGATTTTAATTACCAACAAGTAAAGAATATAAAAAATGTAACTACATCTTCTCCCTTCTCATCTTCTGTGTCGATTAGTGGTCAAGTTGGCCTGTTAAATGCCATCGTGAGGGGCATCTGGGTGGATCCATCAGTTAGGCATCTGACTCTTGGTTTCAGCCCAGGTCATAATCCCGTGGTCCTGGGCTCAAACCCCATGTTAGGCCCACCACTCTGCAGGGAGTCTGCTTGTGACCCTCTCTTTCTGCCCCTCCTCCTGCTTGTGTGCTCTCTCTCTAAAATCAATCAACCCATTTTTTTAAAAGATTTTATTTATTTATTTGACACAGAGAGACACAGCGAGAGAGGGAACACAAGCAGGGGAGTGGGAAAGGGAGAAGCAGGCCTCCCGCCGAGCAGGGAGCCCGATCCGGGGCTCCATCACAGGACTCCGGGATCATGACCCAAGCTGAAGGCAGACACTTAACCGACTGAGCCACCCACGTGCCCCTCAATCAACCAATCTTTCAAAAAATGCCATCTTGGAAAGCAGAATAAGGTGCCTTTGAAAGTGTGAAATGCAGTCGGTAAGACAAGCAGTGGGTCAAGCTCTGCAATTTTTCAAATTTAGTGAGGGAGAAAAAATGAAGGGGCACTTTTAGAAATAAGGAACAAAAAACTGAAGGAAGCATACTTGCACACAAAAGCAGACTGCTCAGGAAAAAAACTAAGAAATCACCTATAGAAAACAATCTGGGAAAAAGATTAGAAGAAAAATATTAAACATACTAAGGGGTAGATTGGGTCTCTACAGGTACCCAGTAGAGAAACATCGGCTTGAAGTACTTCACACAAACTGAGGTTGGGTCTTTAAATACAGAGGGAATTAGGTGATTCAGAAGGACAGTTTCCTGAATTGCCATAAATTTGAGGGAAAGTTGAGTCTGGACTTGCATTGTAAGAATTATATATCTTTGTTAGTGACTTCATTTTCTGTGTTCAGATACAGTATTTTTCTTATATATAGTCATTTAACAGAACATTCACTGGGCATATACTAGGTGCTGGGTGTTGGGGCTGGGTCAGGCTTGGGGATGTGAAGGTGAATGGGAGTATAGGGAAGGACAACGGCTCCTCTACTTGTCTTCGATTCTCAGCTAGGGCTCCGTAACAAAAGACAATTAATAAGAGAAAAGCATATAAATTTATTTAATGTAAGTTTTATGTGACACAGGAGCTCTCATAAGGAAATGAAGACCCAAAGAAATAGCAAAACCTAAGTGCCTATATATTAGGTTGAGCGAAGAGAGGCAGTTGTGGAAGGGTAACTCAAATATATGGGAAGACTAAAGAAGAGTATATTTTAATAAGGTCTGTTTGTACAGAATTCTCTCTGCCTCAGCTCCTCACCTCTGGTGATGAGAACGTGTCTTTCTTCTTGATATAGGGAGGGCATGTTTCATATAAGATTTTTATCTCTCTCTTTCAGGAAGAAAGAGTAGGTGTCTTTCTTGCACCTGCTGTTTTTCATGTGCCTTTAGTGCAAAGTAGTCCTTACACCAAAAACATATTCTGAGGTGGCATAATCTGCCTCCTCAAGGGGAAATGACATATGAAGCTCAAATGAAAAGACAGTGTGGTAATGTGCTCTAGAATGGCATGCACGTGGCACAGAAAGAGAATGCTTACCAAATAAGCCAGTTATCACCCAAGACAGAGTAGTGTGGGATGAGTAGGAGTTGGCCGGGCTGGCAGCAAGTAGGGCTCGTGGTGGAGGGGGTGAGCAGAAGCAAACTGAGAAGGCACAGATGTGAGAAGCAATGTGTTAGTGGTGTGAGCTTGGAACCACTAACTATCTGTTGCCTTTAGAGGATGAACTGTCAGGCAGACGCTGATAAGATGTGGTCTTAGAGAGGAAGCCGGGCTTGTTGGAGGCATGGAGATATGGAAGCATTTCAGTAGCTTTTTTTTTTTTTTTAAGATTTTATTTATTTATTTGAGAGAGAGCAGAGGGAGACAGAATCTGAAGCAGACTGCACTGAGCACAGAGCCTGATGCAGGGCTCGATCCCATGACCATGAGATCACAAGCTGGGCTGAACCCAAGAGTCAATGCTTAATGAAATGAGCCACACGGGTGCCCCTACGGAAGCATTTCACACAAGGATGGGGTTGGAGAGGGTCCTGCTGAAATTTTTGTGTTAGAGAGTTCACTTCGGCGTGCTACTGAGGCTGGGTTTGAGTAGGACTCTTTGGGCTCTGGTACCCTAATGCGGGGAGAGATGGTGAAGGCCAAAGGTGACAGTACCATTAGGAAGCACAATTAGCAAGACTTTGTAAAGGTTAGATGTAGGAGCTGCATATGGGGGAGGGGAGGATAAAACAGAATATGAGTCCCAGGTTTTAGCTTAGGTGATTGGGTATTTATGGGTCCCGCAAACAGTTACAGAGTACAGAAAAGGAACGTGTATGTCCTGCTCAGGGTCCCCACAGGAAACAGGAATCTTGTTCAGGTTGGGCAATTTGAGGAAGATTTAGTAATTAAGTTACTTACAAAGATGTGGGTACATGAGGAATAAAATGGCTCCTTGGGACTAATAATAGTGGGGTGGGGGAAAGAATGCTGTGATCAGTTCAAGACCTGGAGGGAAAGGCTACTGGAACCTGGAGATAGGGCTCTCTGACCAACAAGGAACTGTGACCTCCATCAAGGAACAAGGGAAGTTTATTGTAGCCCTGCAGAGAGGTGAAGGAAGAGCTAAACATTGACCTCATTTTGGGCTCTCCCTCTGATCTCCTGTTGGGTTCTCTCCTTGGCCAAACCCGTCTGGAAGTGTTAGCAGAGGGCAAGAAGGCCCACCAGCATAGACAGCTGGAGTCGGGCTTCGTGGGGGCCAGCTAGAGGCTGTCCAGCATGGACCAGTAGTAGTAGTAGTACTAGTAGTAGTAGTAGTACTAGTAGTAGTAGTAGTAGTAGTAGTCGTCGTCGTCGTCGTCGTCTGGTATTCACCACTTACTAGATCTGTGAACTTGGACGTATTTCTTCTCTGTGCTTTAGTTTCCTCATCTGTAAAAGAGATGATAGTAATAATACCTACCCCACAGAGATGTGGCAAATTATAAATGACTTAATACGTGCAAAGTATTTAGACTGGTGCTTGGCACACAGAAAGCCATAATGTGTTTGTCTGCTGTTATTACCTGTTACCCAAACAGAAATGCCAAGGAAGCAGGTGAATATGGGAATCTGAAGGTCAAGGAAGAATGGAGAAGAGATTCAGATAGTTTTGAGAGAAGTTATGATACTGAATGAGATCACTCAGAAAGAGTCTAGAGTAGCACTGTCCAGTAGAAATGTATTTTTAAATACATACATAATTTTAAATTCTGAAGTTAAAAAAAAAGAAGAAAAAAGAAACAATGACATTAAATAAACTGAAGAGAAATAGTTGAAATTAATGTTGGTAATATATTTTATTTAACCCAACATATACAAAATGTTAACATTACAATATGCATTCAATAGAAAAACAAGAGAGACTACTTTCTTTTCTTTTCTTTTCTTTTATTTTTGTTCTAAGTCATTGAAATTTGGCATATATATTCCACTTATAGCACATTTCAGTTTGGAGTAGGATGTTTCAAATGCTTGAGAGCCACATGTGTCACAGTTCCGGGACAGTGCTGGGCTAGAGTCAGAAAAGCAGAAAAACCAGGAAAGGTCTCTGAAAAACACTCATAATTAAGGCTCTGGGCCAGGACAGAAGAACCAGAAAGAAGGAAGAAAAGTTTTAAGAATCCTGAGAACATGGGGCTGCAGGCATCCAGGTCATAGAGAGCTTTTCATAGTTTCAGAGTTTCAGATAGAGCAGCCAGTACTGTAAGGACAAGTCTACAAAATGTCCACTGAATCTGGCAAACTGAAGGTTGCTGGTGACCTTGGAGGGAATTGTCTCCGTAAGAAAAATGGTAGCCAAAGAATGGGTAAGAATGGGTTGCACAGTTATGCTAGAGGGATAGTTGAGGTCATGGGAAATTTTAGAAATTATTAGGGAGGAAGAATATATACCAGAGCTTTCCATTTACATTTTCAAGGAAGGACAAGTTCAAAAGTGTCATAATCTCTCATACACTCACTCACTCTCTATCCCTTTTTCTGGACTTAAGTACCCTTTTACCAGTATCGTATTGTCTCACCCACCTTTTTTTATGCTTGTACTGGAGAGATCATGTTTGGCCACAGGTATCATTAACACTGGAAATTGCCTGTCTGGCAAATTTTTAAGGCAGCCAATTTGTAAACTTGTTCATTCATTTCTGTCTTTCTCCTTTCCTCAAGCCTCGTATTTCCACATTGGGATCCCTGTGAGTCTACAGATGAAGCATGTGACGTGAACTATTCCATCTCCTTTGACACACAGCTTGGTTCCTATGCAACCTTTGATCCAGTCCTAACAATTATAGGGAATCGGAGGTTCTGATGCTAGAACAAGAGTGTTCTCTCTGCCTCTGGATGGTATGGCATGCAGTTATGAGACCTAGAATGATTATAATTGTACTTTCTCCATGAGGAAATGAAATCTGAGGATAAAGTGAACACAGGGAGGGGCAGAGCCAAGAAAACCACAGAGAAATGAAGCCAGAGCCCTAGTGATAAGAAACTAGTTCAAGCCATGCCTACAATCTTTTGGGGGGAACTTTCTTTCTTTCTTTCCTTTTTTTTTTTTTAAGATTTTATTTATTTATTTGACAGAGAGAGATCACAAATAGGCAGAGAAGCAGGCAGAAAGAGAGAGAAAGGAGGAAGCAGGCTCCCTGCCAATCAGGGAGCCCAATGCAGGACTCAATCCCAGAACCTCGAGATCATGACCTGAGCCCGAAGGCAGAGGCTTAACCCACTGAGCCACCCAGGCGCCCTTGGGAGAACTTTCTTATGTGAACCAATAAGTTACCTGTATTTTTTAAACCAGATTGAGTTGCATTTTCTATTATTTGAAGCCAAAAATATCTATCCCAAAGCTTGCCATGGGCCAGCATTTGTGCTAGAATCTTGAATCATTTTACTACTAAATAAAATAAAATGGAAAAAAAAAAAAGACCAAAAAAAAAAAAAACCACCTCTTAAACGTTTCTCCTTGAATGTAGTGATCTTGATAATGAGTATTATCATATACAGGACCAAATCTAAGCTCTGTGTAAGGGGTTTCAAGGTCAGCAATGCCCTCCATAATGTATAGCCTTGCCTACTTGTTCAGATGCATCCCCTCTGTGACACTCTATCCTTCGATAGTAATGAACTATTTATAATTCTCCAAACACATCCTGGAGGTTTTAAAATATGACCACACATTATTTGAAATTCCTCCAATTATGACGTGATAAACATGTCTCATTTCCTTGAATCCTTATGACTACATTGTGAGCTAATGACTACGTTGACCAAGAGATTATGATGACCTTATGACCAAGAATGATGCTTAAGTGGCTTCCAAAACTAGATCATAACAGCAGTGCAGCTTACTCCAGGTTTTTCTGGAAAACTCACTCTCTAGAAGCTTCCTTCCCATGCTGTGGGACTCTCAGTCTACATGGAGGAGTCAAGTGTAGATCCTCCTATCCATAGTCCCAGTTGAGCCCAGGCTTAGAGTCATGCTGGGTCAAGCACCAGAATGTGAGTGAAGAAACTTTTAGATGACTCCAGTCTTCTGGCATCTGAGCCACTCAGAGCCATTTATAGATTTCTGCAGTGTTTCTAGATGAAGCCCAAGACCTGATGGAGCCGAGATAAGGGGTTCCTGCTCTGTTCTCTCTGAACTCCTATTTCACAGGCCAACAAACACAATAAAATGGTTGTGATTTTATACTACTAAGTTTGGGATCCTTTGTTACGCACCAGGAGATAATTAGAACAGACTTCAGACTTCTGTTAATTAGAATTTGGATCTATGTGGTAGTAATACCCTTTCTCTTGCTGTTCAGGCAAATCCTCATCTCTGCCACCTCATTGAAGTCTTCCTTCAACTCCTCAACAGGCTTATGTTTTCTGTCTTCTGTGTATTTATAAGGGCCAGCTTGTAAATCATCTTGAAGAATTTTAATTGTCTGTGTCCTGTTTCTGCACCGACATATAAACTCTTTGAATGTAAGAACATGTCTTTTTGGCTTTCTATCCTCAGGGCCAGATTGCAGTATCTATCACACAGTAGTTGTCTAAGAAGTGTAATGAAATGATATGTTTTTGCCAGAAGTATTACAGAGTTCAAGTGCAGCACTGTCAAGAACTGCGAAGGGTCTGAGATTTTACCCTGTAAGTTGGATAAATACCCAGTTCTTCCCTCCTGTGTTTCTCCTTTAATCTCACACTGCTACTCTTTCACAACACTTCTGACACCAGATGTATGGGGATTTTCCCCCACAGCTAGCAAATCTCTGTGACACAAAATGGGTATCCTAGAATTTAACTCAATTATGACACTAAGTGGACATAGCATCAGAGTCCAGGTTAATGGCTCAGTCCCACAAGAGTCCCACTGCCCATTTTAGATGCCAGTTCCAAGTAGGAGGTCCCCAGGCTACAAATTGGAGATTCCCAGGACCTCATCCCGCTTAATTTGGTTATTTGCTAGAACTGCTCACAGAACTCAAGGAAACACTTACTTCAGTGTACCAGTTTATTAAAGGATATGATAAAGAACACAGATGAATCTCCCAATGAAAAGATACAGAGGGCAAAATCTGGGAGGGTCCCAGGCACAGGAACTCTCTCCCCATGGAGTTGGGAATGCATCTCCTCCTGGTATATGGATGTGTTCCCCCAAACCGAAAGCTCCCGGAACCCCATACTTTTGGGATTTTATGGAGGCTTTCTCATGTAGCATAATTATTAACTCCATTACTAGTCCTTCACCCCTATTAGCAGAATGGGGGGGGTGAGACTAAAAATCTCACGTTTCTAATCATGGCTTGGTCTTTCTGGTGACCAGAAGCCATCCAAGAGACCAGAAGTCCCCTCATTTTGTTCTAATAAAAAAAGACGCACCTAGTGCCCTTATCATTTAAGAAATTACAAGGGTTTTAGGAGCTCTGTATCAGAGTCTGAGTGTAATGACCAATATAGATGTATTTTTTTTTCTGTTATCTCATTAGCCTGCCACAATATCATGGATGTTGGCAGAAGACATGAGTCTTCTAGATCAGAGACAAAAGAATATATTATTCATGACAGTAGTGGTAGTTAGACTGTTAGCATTTCTGCCCATTCTCCAAGCTCCAGTTCCTATAAGGTGTTGCACATGGGGCCAGGTGATGCCTGAACATGCAGTACACTGAATTACAGGAGAGGAACCCTGAGCTTAGGGAGCCTGAATCTTTTATAAAGGTCAGTAAACCTACCTGCCCTTTGCCCTGGAGAGAGACACTATCTTGATTATACTAGACAGTAAATAAACCTGCCCTCTGCTAGAGAGGAAGAGACTATGTCTCCCAAGGCTGTTTCCTCAAACAGCCTTGAGCACGTCGTCTGAAACAAAGAGGATCATTCTGTTGGCGGAATGAACAGAAATGTGAAAGACCCATGGATACTTGTCTCCCCCAAAACTCAGAAGAGATATCAGTTACATGCATTATTTTTCAGGTCATGAAAATCTTCAAAGAGAAGGTGATAACTTAAACTGAGTCTTGAAATAATATGAGTAGACATTATGAGGTAGATGGTTTTAGTAGGACATTTCATGAAGCAGGAGCAATTTGAACAAAAGTGTGGAGGAATGATGACTTTGGAAAAATGAAGATGGTTTGACTTGGATGCATTGTAGGGCATAAGGGAGAAAGGAGCCTGATGTGAGATGGATGAGGGGGTAAGCCAGAGACAGCTCACAGAAGGTCGTCTATGCCATGCTGACAGATGTATACTTTATCCTGTAATAAACAGAGAGTCAGGCAAGGTTTTTAAGCAATTCAGGCAGGTGATCAGATTCCTTTTTAGAAAGATACATCTAGCTGAGACAGAAAGGGCATTCTCGGCAGAGAAAACAGCATGGATATAATGGAGACGTTAAAGTGCCAGCAAATTGAGGGAACTGTAGCAGATCTCGGAACATGATGGTCAGTGCAACACTCATCAAAGTGAATATTTATTAAGAGTGATTTAACAGCTTTCAATCAGTTACCAGGTGCCAATTGTTAAGCTGGGACATAACCCCGGGGAAGTCTAAAGCTATGCCATGTTAAATTAGGCTAAGCTAATTTATGTCTGAATAATCTATAGTGAAAGAAGAGATTCGAGTTGGCAATTAGGTGTTCTCTTAACTGCCTACTTTGATTGATTATGATGGTCCACCTGGAACGTGGTGTTAAGAAGTATTTTCAGCCCAATTCTGGGCTCAACGGAAAAGAGGGAAATCCTTAGTTTCGCCTAATGGTGAGTAACAATACATTTGCTGGCAATGGGCTGGGGCCAAGATTTCCTCAAAGCTTATTACTGACAAACCGAAACCTATACAGCAGGTGGACCCTGTGGCAGGAGTAGTTGTATAACTATGCAGAGGTGATGAGGTACGTTAGGTGGTAGAAGTGCACAGACAGGATGGAAACAGGGGTGCTTAGGGTTTAAATCCAAGGTCTAGATGGGAAATATGAGATAAGGGAGGCAACAGCCAGCTTGGGGATGGAGATGCTGTCAGATTACACCAAAGGGTGAGTTATCAATGAGAGATTTTTTTTTAATGCAGTGACTTTGGTCCTGTTTCTCCAGACCCAGAAGTTTGATCCCAGTACTTGATGTCAAAAGTGACACAAGATAAAGATGTCAAGGTCAATACCTAAGGAGGAAGAGAGTGTGTCTTCTTTGGTTCAGGATTCTCTAATTTTTCTCAAGAGTAAGCATTTTCTTAATGTGAGTTTGCAGTATTATTCAGTAATATTTAATTCTGTTATGGAGGATAAGAAAAACAAGCAGGATGGATGAAACTCAAAGTGTGTCAAATGGCTTGCAAAATATAGATAAAATTAATTAGATGGGTTAAGTATAGATAGTTACCTATAAGACATGTTAAAAAATAGAATAGTTGGAATATACAATAAAAAAGATCGAACTAAAGAAGTGTGTGTGTTATATATACATATGTATGTATATATATATACAGATATATATGAAGGAAATTACAAGGGTTTTAGGAGCTCTGAGGGGTAGAAGGACCAAGAGACACAAAATATTCATAATACAGTAAATGAACATGAGGCACATGAAGCATTCAATATTCAATACTGAGCTCAATATTGAAGCACTCAGTATTAAATCAGCCACTCATTGATGATATCATTCTGGTTCTGTGTTATCTCAGCCCCTAAAAAGTTGCTCAGCAGGCATGCTATATTCTTTTTCTTGCATCACTCAAGCATGTGTTCGAGTCACCCTCTATCTTCTAAGGCCCTTTGCTTAAGCCTGATACGGATCCTTAAACTACACCTTCAGTGGAGAAAAAGGTTGATGTGTCAGAAACACAAGAAATATGAGCGCCATAATCCGAATGCATATAGTATAGTCCTTCCATCCATTAAAACTTGGAACATGTCACTCCATTTTATCCTGGCTTCCATAGAATCTGATTAGAAATGTGCTCTACAAGGGTGCCTGGGTGGCTCAGGTGGTTGGGTGTCTGCCTTCAGCTCAGGTCATGATCTCCAGGTCCCAGGTTTGAGCCCCATGTCGGGCTCCCAGCTCAGCAAGGAGTCTGCTTCTCTCTCTCCCTCTGCCTCTCCCCCTGCTTGTGCTTTTTCTGTCACTTTCTCTCTCAAATGAATAAATAAAATCTTAAAAAAAAAGATACTATCAAACTCTAAAAAAAAGAAAAGAAAAGAAATGTACTCTACAGTTGAACAACATGGGTTTGAACTGTATGGCTCTACTTACATACATATTTTTTTCTACAAATATAGTGCAGTACCATAAACGTATTCTCTCTTACTTATGATTTCTCAAATAACATTTTCTTTTTTCTAGCTTACTTTATTGTAAGAATACAATATATAGGGGCGCCTGGGTGGCTCAGTGGGTTAAGCCACTGCCTTCGGCTCAGGTCATGATCTCAGGGTCCTGGGATCGAGTCCCACATCGGGTTCTCTGCTCAGCAGGGAGCCTGCTTCCCTTCCTCTCTCTCTGCCTGCCTCTCTGCCTACTTGTGATCTCTCTCTGTCAAATAAATAAATAAAATCTTAAAAAAAAAAGAATACAATATATATTATATATCATGCAAATAACATATGAAACATGCATTTGTGTTATTGATAAAGCTTCTAGTCACCAGTAGGCTATTAGTAGTTAAGTTTTCAGGGAACCAGACGTTATACATGGAATTTCAACTGCATGGGGGGGGGTCAGTGCCCAAAACTCCCATGTTGCCCAAGGGTCAACTGTACTATAATTCTTATGTAATGTTTTTGGTTTTTTCTCTGCCTGCAAGATTTTCTCTTTATCTCTGGTTTTCAGTAGTTTGAATATGATGTGTGTGTCCTTCTGTATTTTCCTAGTTTGGTAGTCCCTGAGTTATTTGGATCTGTAGGTTGATATATTTCATTAATTTTGGAAAATTCTCTACCATTATGTCTTCCCATACTTCTTCTGTCCAAATCTATCTTGTTCTACTGGGATTCCAATTACAAGTGTGTTATACAATTTGATATTGACCCATAGTTCTTGAATGGTCTAATCTATTTTTTTTAAATGTCTTTTTCCTCTTTGTATTTCAGTTCGTGTAATTTCTATTCTCCTATCTTCAAGTTCGCTGATTGTTTTCTTGACTCTTTCAGCTCTACCAAGAAACCTGTCAAAAGAATTCTTCCTCTCTGTTTTCATTTCTAACATTTCATTTGATTGTTTCTTATAGCACACTAGAGCCTTTCACCTGTTAACTGTAGTTATTTTAAGTTCCTTGTCCGACAGTTCCAATATCTGGGTCGTATCTGTGTTTATTAACTGCTTTGTCTTTTAACAAGAGTACCGTTTTTGCTGGCTTCTTTGTGATAAGTTTTGATTGAAAGCTGAGCATCTTGTGTGGGAAGTAGACATGCCTAAAAGAACACATGCCCCTTATTTTGCTAGCCCTTTAGTGTGGGGTATAGAGACAGTTGGGAGTTGAGCTGGGTTTCTGTTTTATTGTCGCCAAAGTTACCTTTAGTGCAGGTTTCAAATCTTTCTAGCTTGTCTTGCACTTAGGCTGGGGGCTGGTTTGCTGGGGGTGGGTTTCTCAGCATCTCCCCTACCCTCAGAATTAGTTCTTCCCTTTGTGCCTGCATCTCAGAGAGGGAACTCCCTCCATGCTATTGCCTTTCCCTTAGCAGTAATTGCTGTTACTTGTTACTCAAAGCTTAGCCTCTTGGCGGGGGCTGGAGAGTTCTCTTGTTCAATCTTAGTCTTAGAGGCTACATTTCTGGGTCATAGGTGTGGGGTCTTCTCAATGCTCTTGCCCCTAACCCAGTGGTAAGGCAACTCTAAAGGATAAAAACATTTTCCTGTCCCCCTCCTAAAAGCAGAAGTGTGTTTGCTTGTGTATTTGGTCATTTCTCCCAGCTACATAGGTGTCCTGTAGGTGACAAGACTTGTTGCCCTTTTCCCAGTGACTTAGGCTTTTATTTCTCAAGGGGAAGAGGACTAGGTTGGGCTTTGTGTCTTTCCAGAAGTGGCTGCTGTTCCCCTCTCCCAGGCCTGTATTTTCTCCATCTCTCCTACCTCCAGTCTTTCATGTGGGTACTGAGTAAGATCCTTAGAGAAAACTCACAAGTGTGTGCAAATTCCTCTTATCTCTGTGGCTCCTAAGGATTATATAATTTTTCTAAAAAAAGATTTATTTATTTATTTATTTGAGAGAGAGTATGAGCGGGAGGGACAGAGGGAGAAGGAGAGAGAATCTCAAGCAGACTCTGCATGGAGTATGGAGCCTGACGTGGGGCCCCATCTCACAACTTGAACTGAAACTGAAAGTCAGACACTTAACCAACTGCACCACACAGGCGCCCAAGGATTATATAATTTTATACAAGATCACAGTCACCCTTTAGCACTCCAGTAAACATTTTTAGCTAAAATAAATTCTTCTTAGTAGATTGTATGGATGGCATCTCACATCTACCCTGGTAAGCCAGTCCTTGTGACTGATCTCTTCTTGCACATACCTGTTTATTTAGGTTTTGGGTTAGCTGGTTGCCTTGCAACCTCAGCTATCAAGCATTCAAGAAGTGATTTTGCAGATTACCCAATTTTTCTGTTGTAAAGGTGGAAACAATGCTCTTTCCAGCTCTCTAGAACCTGAGTGGAAGTTTGCAACATATTCTGAGGGTAGCTCTTTCCCCTTGATTCCCATTGTATCCTTTAAATTGATTTAATAAAATATGAGGTTTGAACATTTTAATTTGATCTGTGAGCCTCTCTGTGCCTTAACATCCATGAGACTTTGCCTAGTAAAGTACTTCTAGGCTCTCACTGCATCAGTGTAATTTTCCACACAGCAACTATTAGCTTGGTGTGGACAAGTCTCCTCTCTGTTGAAATTATTTCCTGAGATCCTGAGTTTTGCACTGGGGCATTTTTACTCAAGAGTTTACAGATGTATTGAAGAGTAATATGCTTTGCTACACTTTCACACATAAAACAATTCATCATTATGACAGCTCTGTAGTTGAGTGAGCTAGTTCCTTATAATAAATCTCATTATAGAGATAGACAGACAAACAGACAGATGGATAATTTGTTCTATTTTTATGTTTCTCTGGAGAACCCTGCCTAATACAATAGATTATATTATTGTCACATTTAGGTTTAACTTTGATTTCTCTATTTACTCCTGTTACATAGTTCCTATCCCCAGTCAGACAAGGAGTGTCTTCCTCATTATTCCTGTGAGCATTTGAGCAGAGTATCCATTACTGTCACATTTAATACTGGTTGACACATATTATTATAAACTTAATATTTGCATCTCCATTATTAAGTTTATTTTTGAAGGGAAGGGTCTCCCTTTGTCTTTTTTACCCCCAGTGTCTAAAACAATCATTAAGAAATTCAGTGAGGGGACACCTGGTTGACTTAGTCAGTACAGAGTGTGACTCTTGATGGTTTGTGAGTGTGAGCCCCATGTTGAGTGTAGAGTTTACTTACAAATAAAATCTATAAAAAAAAAAGAGGGGTACCTGGGTCGCTCAGTTGGTTAAGCATCTGGCTCTTGGCTTCAGCTCAGGTCATGATCTCAGGTTCCTGCGATCAGGCCCCTTGTCAGGCTCTGTGCTCAGCAGGGAGTCTGCTTGAAAGTCTCTCTCCCTCTCCCTTTGCCCATTGCCCTGCTGTCTCTCTCTCTCCCAAAATAAAATAAATAAATACATCTTTTTAAAAAATTTAAATTTAAAAAATAATAGTAATAAAAGAAATTTAGTGAATGTTTATAAACTGACCATATATAACATCTGCTATGGAAGTTATTGTTTGGATCCTGTGACTGTGTACATGCCTGGGTATCATAATTGGCAAGTGCTTCTCAGATATTGGTTGTTATTATTATTATTGGCAAAATTGGCTTTGGTAGAAGGGCTAACCTAATAATATGACTTTCATTTATATCAGTGATTCTGTGACAAAGGAAGTACAGCAGTAATCACTTTTATGCATTGAATACTTATAGCATGGTGGCTGGCACACAGTGCTTTTGGCTATGGTTACCTGAGATGCAGAATGACCTGCTCTTATAGCAGGTCTCTGGGCCTTGAATTTTGTATTCCTTGGCTCAGATCTTCATATTCTGCCCACATTTGTCAGCTCTCTTCTGCCTCCAAGTACTGAAGCCTGCTTTTGTTCTTATAAATGCTGCTGAGGTCACACTCTACCCAAAACTGACCACCTAGAACATGAGGCTGCCGCTGACTTCAGTAAT
The DNA here is from genome assembly GCF_010015895.1 of Lontra canadensis. Taxonomy (NCBI): domain Eukaryota; kingdom Metazoa; phylum Chordata; class Mammalia; order Carnivora; family Mustelidae; genus Lontra; species Lontra canadensis. The sequence continues at coordinate 3,704,014 of NW_022631064.1, read as the reverse complement.
GACATCTTCACTTATGTCCTGTCCACTGGGCCAGAAATTGTTGAATTTTGGTATAAATTAAGATTAAACTGAGACTTTCCAATGGAAATTGACAAGCTGATTCTAAAATTTACATGGAATTGTAAGGGACCCAGAGTAGCCAAAATAATTTTGAAAGCAACTAATGAAGTTGGAGGACTCACACTTCTCAGTTTCAAAATTTGCTGCAAAGCTGTAGTCATCAAAACAGTGTGGTATTGGCATAAGGATAAACATATAGATCACTGATATAGAATTGAGAGTCTAGAAAAAAAACTTACATTTATGGAATTGATTTTTGATGAGCATGCCATGACAATTCAATGGGGGAAAGAACAGTCTTTTCAACAAATGGTTTTGAGGGGCACCTGGGTGGTTCAGTTGGTTAAGATTCTGCCTTTGGCTCAGGTCATGATCCCAGGGTCCTGGGATTGAGCCCCATACCCATGGTCAGTGGGGAGTCTTCTCTCTCTGCCTCTGCCCTTCCCATGAGAGTTCATGCTCTCACTCTCTCTCTCTCTCAAATAAATAAATACATTAAATCTTTAAAAAAAAAAGTAAACAAAAATAAAACAAACAAATGGTATTAGGACAGTAGGATATCCATATACAAAAAAATGAAGTTGAGCCCTTACCTCATGTTTACAAAAATTGGTTCAAAGTGAGTAAAAAAGGTAAATAGAAGAGTTCAAACTATAAAACTATTAAAAGAAAACATAGGCATAAACCCTTGTGATGGTTTCTTACATATGACATGAAAAGTACAAATGACAAGAGGAAAAAATTGTACTTCATCAAAATTAAATCCTTTGTGCTTCAGAGGACACCACCAAAAAAGTAAAAAGACAAATCACAGAAGGGGAGAAAATATTTATTAATCACATATCTGATAAAGGACTTATATCCAGGATGACTTATAAAGAACACTTACAGTTCAAAAATTAAAACAGAAACAACCCAGTCAAAAAATTGGCAAAAGAAAAGAATAAACATTTCTTTGAAGAAGATATACAAGTGGCTAAGAAACATGAAATTGTCCTCACATCCTTTGTCATTAGAGAAATGCAAATCAAAACACAATGAGATACTATTTCACACCAACTAGGATGGGTATAATCCAAAGATAATAACAGATGTTGGGGAGGATGTGGAGAAATTACAACAATAATTAAAATGCTGGTAGGTTTCTAAAATAGGGCAGCCACCTTAGAAATTGTGGCACTTCCTCAAAATGTTAAACACAGATTTACCATAAGACACAGCCATTGTACTCCTAGGTGTATATCCAAGAGAATTGAAAACTAAGTCTACATAAAAATCTGTACATGAATATTCATGGCAACATTATTCATAATAGCTCAAAAATGGAAACAACCCAAACGTGCACTAGCTAAAGAATGAATGAACAAAATGTTGTAAATCCATGAGATGAAATATTATTCAGCAATAAAAAGGAATGAAGTACTGACACAATTTGCAATATAAAGAGCCTTGAAAACATGCTATATGGAAGGAGCCAGTTACGAAAGGCAACATATTGTATGATCCTATTTATAAGAACAGTCCAGTCATACCCCGTATCCCCCTCCTACCAGCCCTTAGTTGTAGGAGGGGTATATGGGGTGTGACTGTTAATTGATAGGAGGTTTCGTTTTAGGGTGATGAAAATGTTCCAGAATTAGATATTGGTGATATTTACACAATTTTATGAATATCCTAAAACCTACTGAGCTGTATACTGAAAAAGGCTGAATTTTATGTGAATTATATCTCAATAAAGCTGTTAACAAAGAAAAAAAAAGATTAAGCTGAGATTTCCTTTTACTTCTAGGGACACTCGAATTTGCACACCCATAAGAATTAGCACTGAAGTGGTGTTGGTTCACTAGACTTTCCCTCACTCCCCCACTCCCCTACTTCCCCAGACTTGATTCTGATGTTCCTATATACTTTATTGGCATGCCTGAATCAGAATAGGTTAATCAAATATTATTTTGTCAATCAGCAACAGTATTTTCAGACTCGTGAATGAAATATATACTCTTAAGCCACAGCAATATGTTGAATCTGTGTCTAAACATTCCAATAGATTGACAACACTGAGTTTATTTATTTTAGAGAGAGAGCTGCGGTGGGGTTGGGGGGGAGGTGGGTGAGGGGCAGAGGGAGAGGGAAAGAGAGAGAATCCTAAGCAGGCTCTATGTCCGGCGTGTAGCCCCATGCAGGACTCGATCACAGGATCCTGAGATCACAAGCCCAGCCAAAATCAAGAGTCAGACCCAGCCACATGGGCACCCCAACACTGGGATTTTATTTTCAAACCATTAATGTCAGTAGGTCAAATATCTGGAATAATTAAGAAATTGACATGCAATAGTGTTTGCATAAAAACTCAACCCATTTTTGATCATTAAAATTCTCTACACACTGCACACACTATACACACACACACACACACACACACTTCACTGCCATTGCCCCAAAGAAGTTTCTCTTTCAAGAAACATAGTATTGTGAGAGGTTGGGGGAACCAGGTGGTGGGTATTAGAGAGGGCACGGACCAGTACATGGAGCACTGGGTGTGGTGCAAAAACAATGAATACTGTTATGCTGAAAATAAATTTTTAAAAAATGATTTAAAAAAAAAGAAACATAGTATTAAATGGAGGAAAGTAACTTGTCTCTACTTGAAAGTCCTTCAAGTTGGCTTTTAAAATGTCTTAAATTTGCCCTTTTTTTCCCAAGCCGTGTACCCAGCAGGAGACTTGGGGGTAAAGTATAATCAGGTGAAATTCATTCTTTGCATGTCCTGGAATTTCTACCCCACTCTTCAGCAACCTTTATTTCAACAACAGAGACTATCATATCATCATCATTTTCTACTGGAAAAATACAATATGAGTCTGAAATGAATGACACTGCACGTCATCAGGCGTATCTGGAAGGCTCTAACCTAAACAGTGAATCTGTTTAAAACGTACACTAGACTCCTAATTTCTGTTTTGGTCTTCTGAGGCCTGTTGCTAAATCCCGTTCTACATTAAAAACACTAACCACACTCTCCACTTATCTGACAGACTGCAAAACAGTGTAGAATAAAAATTCTGCTTGGATATCATGTACATGCTGCTACATACAGCAGCTACACACAATGATGGTCAGTAATGACTAAAATATGGCACTAAATGCAATCCCCTCCATGTGAATTGAATTAATTGATTTATTAGGTCCAAAATAGCCAGGTGGATTTAAGCTAATTAAGAATTTGATTGCTAATTGCCAACAAGGGGGGATTTTAAAAAAATGAGTAAGTTCAACACGTACTTGTAACACATACAAACTACAGGCTGCCTCTAGCAAGAGATGTAGTGGTAGTAAGTACAGTGTCTGAGTAGAAATAAAATAGCCTATTCTCTCTGCAATCCATGAATGTTTCTGGTTAATGTCGCCTCTTCTAAGTAGATACCCATAAGAAAACCCGACACAGCACACAAAAGAGAACATGTAAAGTTAAGAAGTGGCCTCGAGGGGCACCTGGGTGGCTCAGTTAAGCATCTGCCTTTGGCTCAGGTCACGATTCCGGGGTCCTGGGATCAAGCGCGGCATGGTTGACTCCCTGCTGAGTGGAGAGCCAGCTTCTCCCTCTCTGCCCTGCCCTCAACCCCCTGCTCCGGTTCTCTCTCGTTATCTCCCTCCCTCTGTCTCAAATAAATAAATAAAATCTTAAAAAGGAGTATCCTTAAGAAAGAGTCAGACACATGAACCATGAAATAATAACAAATCAGAATTACCTGCCCTGTAAAGGAATGAACTGCTGTAATATTTCATTATATGTTTCTGTATCCATCCGCTTATCCATCCTGTACCTTTGTTCGCCCACGCATCTATCTAACCATTCATTCAGAATTTGTTGAGTATCTTATGTGTACTCTCATATCCTGCTTCTTCACTTGATACTCTATCTGAAGGATGTCAACATGCTAATAAAAGCACACTGGAATCCTTTTTTTTTTTTTTTTTCTTGAACAGGTATTTAGGTCTCATTATGTGCTACGCGATGTGCTAAATACTTCACATAGATAACCACCTTAATCCTAACAGAAACCAGCAGATGAAGAAAAGGGAAGCTTAGACATGTTATGTGTCCAAGAATACGAATCTGCTAAGCGGTACAGCTGGGATTGAAACACAAGCTCTTTGTCTCCAGTGCTCTCCTACTTACTGATTCCCCTACACCACCATTTCGTAAGCCTTGTTAATGACTATATCATATTTCAGTGTTTTTATATACTATAATTTATGTCATTATTCCCCTATTTTGGGGTATGTAGGTTGCGTTTTTTTTTTCTAGTAAGTAAATATTGCTATAATGAGCACACTTGTATATCAGTTTATTCACTTTTCTGATTATCTCTTGTCCATTTGTATATCTCCTTTGGAGAAATATCAATTTAGATGCTTTACCTATCTCTGCATCGGGTTGTCTTTCTTATCATTGAGTTGTAAAAGTTCTTTGTTCTAGATGTAAGTTCCTTATTGGATACATGCTTTGAAGGTATTTTTTCCCGTTCTATAGGTTGTCTTTTCACTTTCTTGATAGTGTTTTTTAAAGAACTTCTAAGAGTTTGGAGTCTTACGTTAGGTCTTTGATGTATTTTAAGTTTTGTATATGATGCGAGGTAACTCATTCTTCTACATGTGGATATCCAGTTGTTTCAGTACTATTTGTCGAAAAGGCTCTCCTTTCCATATTGAGTCATCTTGGCATCCTTTCTAAAATCAAATGACCATAGATAGATACCTGGACTTATTTCTGGATTCTTCATTCTATTCCACTGATCTATATGTATATTGTTATGTCAGTACCACTGTATCTTAATTAATTGCTTTGTGGTAAGTTCTGAAATTGGAAAGTATGAGTCCTTCAACTTTGTTCTTTTTCTTTTTATTTTTTAAGATTTTATTTATTTATTTGATAGAGAGAGACACAGTGGGAGAGGTAACAGAAGAAGGGGGGGTGGGAGAGGGAGAAGAAGGTTTCCTGCCAAGTAGGGAGCCAGATGTGGGGCTGGATCCCAGGACCCTGGGATCATGACCTTAGCCTAAGGCAGATGTCTAACGATCCAGGTATCCCAACTTTGTTCTTCTTTATAAAGATTGTTTTGACTATTCCATGTCCCTTGCCTTTCCATGTGAATTTCAGGATTAGCTTGTCAATTTATAAAAGAAGTAAGCTGTTATTATGGTAGGTTTTGTGTTGAATCTGTCGATAAATTTGGGGAATATTGCCAACTTAACAATGTTAAGTCTTCCCATCCATGAACATGGACTGATTTTCTGCTTATTAGGTCATCTTTCATTTCTTCCAACAATGTTTTATGATTTTTGGAGTACAAATTTTGCAATTCTTTGGTTAAATTTATTCCCAAGTATTTTATTCTTTTTGATGCTAGTAGAAATAGAATTGTTTTAATTTCATTTTTGGATTATTTATTGTACCTGTACAGAAATACAACAGATTTCTACATATTGATCTTATATCTTGCAACTTTCCTGAACAATTTCCTTAGTTCAAACAGTTTTTTTAGTGGCTTAAGATTTTCTATATATAAAAGTATACCATCTGTGAATATTGTTTTACTTTTTCCTTTCCAATCTGTACATGTTTTAGTTCATTTTCTTGCACAATTGTCCTGGCTAGAACCTCCAGTACAATGTTGAGTAAAACTGGCAAAAGTGAATATCCCTGTCTTAGTCCAATGCTAGGGGGAAAGTATCCGGTCTTTCAGCATTAAGTATGAGGTAAGTTGTAGATTTTTTATAGATGCTCTTTATCATCTTGAGTAAGTTCCCCTCTCTTACTAGTTATTGAGTGTTTTTATCAGGAAAGAATGTTGGAATTTATCAAGTACTTTTTCTGTGTTTCTTGAGATAATCATGTAGGTTTGTTTTTAGTCTGTTGATATGGTGTATTACATTCATTGATTTTTGAATGTTAAACCAACATTATATTCCTGCAATAAATCCCATTTGGCCATGGTGTGTATTTTTTTTTTAATAAGTTATTGGATTTGGTTTGTTAGTATTTTGTTGAAGATTTTTGTATCAATATTTATAAGAGATGTTGGTCTTTGTCTTTTGCCTGGTTTTGGTATCAGAGTAATACTGGTCTCATAGAGTGAGTTACAACATATTCCCTCCTCTTCTAATTTTTGGAAGAGCTCATAAAGAATTGGTACTACTTCTTCTTTAAATAGTTACCCATGAAGTCATCTGATTATGTCTTTAGATAAGAGATCTGGAAGTGGAATTACTGTGTCAAAGATAAAAACATATACAAAACTTTTTGTTTAACTGAATTGCTTTCCTGGGTAGGGAGTGCCAATCATGCTTCCATTAGCAGTACATAAGCTAGCACATCGTTTTGCTCATAGTAGAACTGAATTGAATTTTATTGATAACTAGTTCTTCTCAACCCTGAAAACAACATACACTAGTATAGCAATCAAATAGTTGTTTTCAGGGGCGCCTGGGTGGCTCAGTGGGTTAAAGTCTCTGCCTTCTGCTCAGGTCATGGTCCCTGGGTCCTGGGATCGAGCCCCACATCAGGCTCTCTGCTAGACGGGGAGCCTGCTTCCTCCTCTCTCTCTGCCTATCTCCTCTGCCTACTTGTAATCTCTGACTGTCAAATAAATAAATAAAAATCTTTAAAAAAATATTAAAAAAATAATTGTTTTCAGTACTTGTTTAAAAAAGATTGTATCTCTTGTTTATGATAAAGTTTTGTGGGGTTTCCTATATTGATTTTGAGCCAGTTTCAATCATAATCAACTTTATATTCTCTAGATCCAGCTTATTTTATTTATTTTATTAATTTATTTTTTAAAGTAATCTCTGTGCACATTGTGGGGCTTGAACTCACAACCATGAGATCAAAAGTCTCACCCTTTACCAACTGAGCCAGGAAGGCACCCCTAGATCCAGCGTATTTTATTTTATTTTTGATTTTTATCTATTTATTTATTTATTTGTCAGAGAGAGAGAGAGAGAGAGCGCAAGCACAAGCAGGCATGTGGCAGGCAGAGGCGGAGAGAGAAGCAGGCTCCCCGCTGAGCAAGGAGCCTGATGTGGGACTTGATCCCAGGACCCTGGGATCATCACCTGAGCCAAAGACAGTGGCTTAACCAACTGAGCCACCCAGGCATCCCAATCCAGCTTATTTTAGAGTTAAATGAGTAACAAATACCCATATCTTCCTAATACTTTTTATACTGTAAAGAATCTTTTTACCCCCACAGCAGAGCTCAAGTACAAGCAACATTTCACTGATATACTAAATGTGAATCAGATAACAAGGTAACTCAGTTTGTTGTGCTGTTTTTGCTAATAAATTGTGATAAAGGATTTATAGCTTTAAAAATTATGAAGATTGGGGCACCTGGGTGGCACAGTTGATTGAGCATCTGGCTCTTGATTTCAATTTGGGTCATGATCTCAGGTCATGGGATCAAGCCCCTAGTCAGGGTCTGAACTGAGTGTGGAGCCTGCTTGGGATTCTCTCTCCACCCTGCCCCATCCCCTGACCTCCCCTCCCTCTATTCCTCCCCTCCTCTCTCTCTATCTCTAATTAATTAACTAATTAATTAATTAAAAACACTTGGCAGATTCTTGTATCATGCTTGTCATATATAAGAAATTTCATATTTCCATTACAACTTTTCATGAGTATACTGGATTCATTTCCCACATAGATGAATTAACACACCTACTTCTATTCATTATTTTTTTCCAACTCTATTGAGAGGTAATTGACATGTAACATTGTGAAAGTTTAAAGTATGCAATTGATGATTTAACACGTATTTAAATTTAATCTTGATTATATACTAAGAATTTTCTGACCAAGCAAGACACTTGAAATAAGCATAAAATGTGGACTTTAATTGTGGAATGTAGCAAATTTAATATAATGTGTCCTGCCTATTAACCTTAGAACTCATTCTTCTCTTGATGTACTCTCATGACTGAGGGAGGCTCTTCCTCTTCATGAAAGGTCTTAAAGCTCATCATCCACTGTCCACTTAAATCCAAGGTCCATTTTAAACCTGCCAGATCCAGTCAGTGTTTTCCTTCTCTGGTCCTTGTTTCTTGAAGTACTAGGAAAGACAACTCATAATAATGTAAGATATATTCCATTCAGGGTGATCCCACTGAAAGTTTAGACAACCAGTTAAATATATTCTTTAATCACTGTGGTTGCAGAAGCTTGTATTACTTAAATGGCATTCTAGGCACTAGTCATTATAAGTCTTGCTTCATTGCATTTGAGTATCTTATTTTCCTTCTCTTTTATTGCCTTTTACTTTGGTGGTTGTTTATGGCCCTTCTGGGCTCACTTGTTTCTTTATTTAAGAGTTCACTGGGTTTGTATGTGATCTTATCTTTAGTGTCACCACCTTCCCACCTCTTTCCAGTTGATTTAATATTCACAGTGACATGATCTCCAACTCTCTTGTGAGTCAATTCACATCCAACTTAGAGCAAGATGCTGCATGAATTATACACAAAATATTGCCAGTTCAAATAGCAGAAAAGGTTAAATTCTGATTTCATTTCTTTTCTTGTGACTGGTTCCTCACCTATTCCATCCCATTTCCGTGTGTGTGTGTGTGTGTGTGTGTGTGTGTTGTGTATTTTTAAGTCTCCTAGGCTTGACAAAATTTACTGAACATATAGTTTTCTTCTCCAAACTTGATTGTTCTTCAGTTTTAGGTACTAAACATACAATGATTTCATACTTATTTTCAAGCAGAATTATTTCTTAAGTCTATAACTTCTCTCTCACATTTACTGAGGAGCTCATTGGAGAAGTGGGCCCAGACCTTTGTATCACAGTGAAGGTTCTAAGCACCATGACAGGTGTGCTTAGAGTGTGTACATTTCCCTTTTCTTAGATGAGTTGTTTTGGTTGAAAGTAAGAGAGACTAACTGCTTAAGTAGTAAAGGGAATTTATTAGAAGGATGTGGGAGTATCTGAAAGTACCTAAAGACAGCTGGCTTGCCCAGGGACTAAACACAGAACCTGGAGAGCCACCAGGCATTCAGGCAAGCATGACAGCTCTGCACTCCCTAGCTCTACACTTCTCTCTGTCCGTATCCAGGACAGCTGTCTCTGGCTCTCAGGGTGTATGATAGAAAAGGCTCATCCTAAATCTCCTGAATTTGTTCTGTCTCACTCTTATTTCCAGATCTCTGTGAAAATAATTTGATTGGCCTCGTTTGGATCAAGTGCTCATCCTGGTTCGGTCATCTGTGAAAGTAGTCCACAGACGCCTGTGGGTAGGGATAGTTGGAGAAGTTCTCAATAAAAAGGTATCACATGAGCTCATGAGCTAGACACACACCCTTGACATTTGTTCAGTGTACCACCTATGTGCTAATTCTCGGATTACAGATGTGATCACTTAACAGACAATAAGCCATATCTGGTCTCCTTCAGAAATGTGTATAAGGTCGAGGCTTCATCCCTATAATGGTGTTTGTTCTCTTAATTGCATTTCATCTGCCATGTGCACACTTACCCACATAGCCTCTTGGGCTCCTCCTTTTATTCATTTATATTCCCTTTCCACATATAAGGGAAATCATAAATCATTTGCAGAATTTTCTGATTCATTCATTCCTAGATAAAGATAAGTAGAAGGAATAGAACTGCCCTAGTGAGATTCAGTTTCATGCTCTTCAAAGTTGATGTGGGTATTATTTCTCCAATAAGCATTCTTAATGTACTCAATAATACCAGCTGTTGTGATTTTCTTACTAACATGGTCTTTAGTGAATTGTACTCTCTGGTTTGTTACAGTACATCTGTGCGACAATGGAAAAGTTTCTGTAGCCATGAAATTGGGTTTGAATTTTGAGATAAGGTTTTTGAAGATATATGTATTTAGAATCTGGTGATAGCCAAGTCTATGTCCCGTCCCCACGTAATATGTTGCTAGAACAATGTTTTATGTTCATTTATTCATTAACCTTTTATTTATTACGATCTTAAAATGAACAAAGCACTGTTAGGGCTAAAGAGAAATAGGAAACTTCCACAGGCTGCTTACAGTTCAAGAAAAGAGGAGACTTTAAGACGAGAGTTTGGAAGATAAAAGTCATGATATTAACTGTCATAGAGGTCCAAATTAAAGTGAGCCTATCGGAGTGTGCTGAGAATTGCATTTTTTAAATTATTTCAACAGATGTCTTTTTGCTATCCATGTTTCCTCTATTTCAGCCATTGCTCATATTTAATATTCTCATCTTGACACTTTTTGAAACACTATTTACTCAGCAATTATTTCATTGGTGTGTATTCATGGGAGTAGGAGAAAGAAATAAGCTCACTCCTATTATTTGCAGGGCCTGAGGCAGGAGTACAAATCGAGCCCCATATATCATATGTCTAAATGTTTAGTTTCAAATTATAAATTAAATTTTAAAATTTTAAGTTAACATTTTTATTTCAAATGCATTTTACAGATAAAATTAGAATTTATTTAAATCTCATTAGCCTTTTTATCACAATAAAACTATTCTCAATTTTAACTTTTCTAGCCTTCAGTGTCCAGCTCAATGACAAGGTAGTCAGTATTACACTTCTCACATGGGACGTCTAGGCCTATTCCAAATATAAGAGCCATTGAAATTATTTAATTTTATGAACCTTTATTTAACTTCCATGTGCAACTGTCACAAATACTATGTGCTACATTTGTGGTTATCTCTACAACTCTCTGGTACCCAGAAGTTTAATTTGAAGGGAAGCCAGTGCTTAGATGCTTGGTACTAATGGGAAAAGATGCTTCTTTATGCAACAGTCTATTGAATTAATGTTATCTCAGAAGGGTTCGACAACGCAATTACTTTGCTTTTTCTCTTGAGCATTTTCACCTCTCAAATCCTCTCATGTTCTGAAATAGAGCTGCTCTCTGCAGCTGACAATGGCACAGTCCTCAAGCATTCATGGTACGTGGAGACAGTCGCCCTCTGTTTCAGAAAGATACAGGGAAAGAGATGTGGAGAGACCTATCTCTGGGTCTGAGTGGTGTTAATCCCCAGGGAAGAGGTGCAAATATTTCTAGTTTCAGGTTAAGCAGTGTCAGTACTGAGAGCCAGATCTCCAGTGACAAAAACATCCCTGGGTTCTTGAATATATTTGTCACGTGTGTGTGTCTTTGGGATCTGGGGGATGCAGCACAGGACTCCCTTGCTCAAGTCGGAGGGCGGTCCTGTAAAGAGAAGAAGCAACAAAACAGGAGAAAAGGGTAGCCTGGCTGTGTCCTACTAGACCATGCTCAGTAAGGGCCCAGTTTCTCTATGTACTGGGCTGTACTGTATCCCAAACCTAGAAGAGTGTCCAGATCATCATCAACACCTGAGAAACACTCTCTGCATAAATGCATTGCCGCATGAATGCTTTGCACAGTGGTGGTGAACAATGTTTGACCATTCCCGACACTAACTGCAAGCTCAGGGGCCGTCCTTCAGCTGGCCTTATCTTCTCATGCCATGGGCCTTACTTCACTTTTTCAAGTAACAGTCACTAAATGACTCTGCTAGGAATTCTCTCGGTTCAGTCTATGAAGGCTGCAAAAATGAATCGTTTGGTCACTTTGTTTCTTAAAAGTGGAACTTTCTGGCCAGATTGGGACTTTTCTAGGCCTCACACTACACGGAAGCCATAGTCCAAGCTTGACTTTGAGTTGGGCTGATCTACTTAGCGATGCTGGTCACGTGCTGCAGGAGCCTGTCTGAAAGGAGCCGGCCATATAAGCGGACCTCGCTCTGCATATGTAAGTGGGGCGCTGCTCACTTGTTTCCCTGCAGGGACGACAGTATTGTTTTTAATTGTCTATTTTAATAGGCCTGAATAAAGTACTCTTCTGTTTTATTTGATCTGTGTCCCCTAGTGGGATTTATCCCTGCTTTCTTTTTACCACTATGACAGTTTCCTATTTAGACATTTAGTTCTTTCGACAGGGGCTCTTGATTTCCATGGCAAGGACTGTTTCTTCATCTATTGATGTTCAATCCTAGTGGTCCCCAACCTATGGGATCATTTGCAAAAATGGGTTGAGTTTTGGGAGTCTGGGATGAATGAAAGGAATTCCATGAAATAGAAAACAACAACAACAAAATCAAGCACAGGTTTGATTTAATTGGCTAAATGAATCTGGATTGATTTTTTTTCTCGAATGTTCCTAGTGGTGATTATAGGCAACCAGGATTAACCCTAGCTGAACCACACCCACCCTCCGCTGGGTGGATTCTTTAACAAATACCAGACCAGACCGTATTGGAATGGTCTTCTGGTTGGATGACTTTCTCCAAGGAGAAGTATTTGGCTGATATAGGACAAAATAATGGAACATGACCAGGGCTAGGAGACAGGAGATGTGAATTGTAGAACCAGCTCTGCCACTTCATGACTGTCTGGCCTTTGTCGAATTATGTGGGTCCTTATCTAACATCATAAGCAAGTTGAACTAAGTTAGCCCCTTCCTGCTTCTAATTCTATGACTGGCGACAAAACATTCTTAGCTCACTATAGATGCTAGGCTTCATTTTCATAGCAGATCTTAACTTCTGCTTTGCATCATCTGATAGATTTGAAAAGATTTAAAAGGTGATTTAAAGTTTGAGATGACAGCCCTGAAGAAGGAACTTGTATAACTGAATGTACACAGGCTCTGTGACTTGCTTTGTCATTAGAACCTGGCTAAGAAATGGGGAAAGGTAAGATTTACAAAACCTTCCAGTGAATTGACTCTATTTTCTGCATACTTGTTATCCATACTGCATTTTACTATTCACACTGATGGTCTCCTCTTGGAAAGACAAGGCCAGGAAGACCCAAATAAAACTGTGAGATCAGTGAAGTTGTCTTTGGGACTGGCACCATTCTGCTATCCTCTCTTTCATCGACCTTCTGTTTTAGGGCCCAAGGCCTCAATCTGCTTTCCCCTACAGATAGCTGTCCCTACCCCACCACCCAGTCCTAATATCCTCACACTATGCTGTGTTCCATGATCCTCCAAGCAAGTTGAGTGACAGCAAGTAAGAATCTTCAGAATTCATCCTACCTGTCTATAGGGTCCAACAGCTCCAGGCACATGACCAGGCCTAGCCAATCCGAGCATCCAAACCTATCCAGACAAACTGATTGGTTTAGGGATGGGCACCTGTGCCGAAGAGGCAAAATCAGACTTTTCTCTCGAAATTTTGCTAGAAATTTCATGAAAGAGACATGCTTTCTTCTCACTGGGATACCAGTTATAAGAACAGTAATCCTAGAGCTACCTCTAGTCATCCATGCTGCTGTGTGGGAAATTGGCCTGGGAATGAAACCAACACAGAGGGAAGCAGAGCCAAGAGATGGAGAGTGAGGACTAATTCCTAATGATATGTTTTTTGGTTAATACTGTTTAAAAGTTTATTCATTTAAGTAATCTCTACACCCAACATGGGGCTCAAGCTCACCACCCCGAGATAAAGAGTTGTGTGCTCTTCTACTCGTCCAACTGAGCCAGCCAGGTGCCCCCAATAATAAGTTCAAACCCTGGAGCAGCTCTGGCTGAAACTTCACGGATGCCTTGAGATTCCCAGTTATGTGAGCCTATAAATAGCCATACATTCTAATTCAAGTTGCATGTTTTTTGCTTGCATAAAAACATTCCTAATGCAATTTCTTAAATTCACTTTATTGTCATGATTGACTCATTTTTAATTACCTTCTTTACATCTCAGAGGAAATCCCACTGGAAGCTCATCTCTTCTCCTCCACAGTTATCCACCTGTTTCTCCCTCTTATTTATAGGCATATCCATCCCTGGTTATCCAGGATAGTACCTTAACTTATTTCCTGCCTTTTTTCCCTCCACAACCAGTTGTTGTCAAATCCTATAAACTCTACCATTTAAACATCTTTTGGACCCATCTCCTCTAATTAGTCCTTCCTTCTTGGATGCATTTTCTGTACTTCAGTTAGTTCTGAAAGAGAAGGGGAAATTTGAGCATCCTCTCTCTACTCTGCATCAGCCCAAAGAAAGGGGGGTGTATTTAATCATGTAAGAACCCACTTCCCTAGCTCTTCCCTGCTGGAGAAAGAGTGACTGGTCTGATAATTCAGAGGACAATCTATGGGAGCATATTTCACTTATGGACCAAGTGACTGTGCCTAAATCATCCCTGCTTTCTTCTTATACTGGGTCCATAAGCCATGGACCCTCTCTGGGGTTTTCCTTGTTCCATTCGTCAGCTCACTTGGGCAGTGTCTGACTCTCTCTGTTCCTACATCTCTACCTATTTCTAAGTGGTTAAGTCAGCTGGGTCTGATCCTTTCCATTATCACAGAATAAACTCTAAACTTATTTGTATGTCAGTGAACATCACCACAACTTACTTCTCTAGTTATATCTCCCACTTATTTCCCTGTATGCAATCTTCCCCATAGCTACATTGGAGTACTTTCCATTCCTCATCATGCCAAACACTCACATGTTTCTGTATCTCTCCTACTCTTCTTTCTTCTCCCTAGACTTTTTTCACTATCCCATCTTCTCCATGCTTCAAAGACAAGATTTAAATGTCATCCTCTTCATGAGGTCTTCCTCAACTCTTAACAGTAAGAATTAATTATCTATGGGGCACCTGGATGGCTCAGTCAATGAAGTGTCCAACTCTTGATCTCAGCTCAGGTCTTGATCTCAGGGTGGTGAGTTCAGGCCCCACACTGGGTTCCATGCTGGGTGTGGAGCCTACTTAAATTAAAAACAAAACAAAACAAAGCAAAACAAAAAGCAAGAAGAATTATCTATAATATTTCACAGAGGAGCCAAGAATACTCAAAGGGAAAAAATGGTCTCTTCAATAAACAGAGTTAGGAAAAATGAATAGTCACATGCAAAAAAATAAAACTGGACCTCTATCTTGCTCATCCACAAAAATTAACTTAAAATTAAGTAAATGTAAGACCTGAAACCCTAAAACTCCTAAAAGAAAACATAGGGGGAAAAGCTCCTTGACATTGGTTTTGGCAATGACTTTTTGGATATGACACCAAAAGCAAAGACCACAAAAGCAAAAATAAACAAGGGGGTCTACATCAAACTTAAAAGCTTCTGCACAGCAAAAGAAACAATCAACAAAATGAAAAGGCATCCTATGAAATGGGAGAAAATACTTGCAAACTATCTGTCTGGTAAGGGGTAAATATCCAACAACTCCTATAACCCAATAGCAAAACAAAACAAAACAAAAAA
The DNA here is from genome assembly GCF_010015895.1 of Lontra canadensis. NCBI lineage: Eukaryota > Metazoa > Chordata > Mammalia > Carnivora > Mustelidae > Lontra > Lontra canadensis. The sequence continues at coordinate 3,688,688 of NW_022631064.1, read as the reverse complement.
AGCAAACAAAACAAAAAACCCAAACAATTCAATGGAAAAATAAGCAGAGAACCTGAGCAGACATTTTTCCAAAGGAAATATACAGATGGCCCACAGGTAGGTGAAAAGGAAATCAACATTACTAATCATCTAATTTCCCCTTTTACATTTATATCTCTCTCCTTTTATCATATTATAATTTCTTAAGGGCAGGTCCCTTTCCTTTCTTGCCTTTGAATACCAACTGCCCCTTCAAAGTTTGAGATGTACATTTTGCCTCCTATCATATTTAGAGACTTTTCTCAAGCCAACAAGAATATAAGGTCTTTGAGGGCAAGAAGTATGACTAATTCATATTTGTACTACTTCACTTCTACCCAATAAGTGTTTTCAGAATGAATAAATAAAGGACTATTCCCAAACACAGACCAGGTGATCCTGGGATTAAAGGACATAGTAAACATAGCAAACATAATAATTTCTAGGGTTTATCTGGTGTTGACCTGGCCTTTTTCCTTTAAGGAAGGCTCATTTTAGATCCTACCTATTCTCCTATGTTCTTTTCAACAATCCTCCATACATACTTGTCCAAGTTGGCAAGAGAAATACTTTAAAAGTCTCCCAGGGTGGTGGGGTGGATGAGCAAATTCCATCTTTATTGCTGGATTTTCTTTCCGCTGCTTCTGGTTCATTTTACTACTTCACAATCTTTGGCTTCCTGCCTTCCTGTTTTGGCTTCCACAGCTTGACTCCTGGGTTCAGCCTGGTCTTCTAATTTATGCCTCCATTCACCCTTCTCCCATTCAAAATTTATGTCCTTCAGCTTCATAATACCCAGCCAAATATAAGTAGTACCCTTTCCCCATGCTCTGCAGTGCTCGGAAGGGGCTCACTCAAGTCATGCTCAGTCCTTGCTCAACTCCCACCCAAAAGAGAAAAAGGACCCATCAGCACACTCAATTCTGTGAAGCTTCAGCTCTCTGAGAAGTCATTCCAATCTGGTTAGTCACCTGAATTGGATTTTATGAGTAGGATGGGGGCATTGATTTCTTGTTGCTCTACACATAAGATAGGTTAACTTTATTAAACATATTGGTGAGCAGTAACATTCTGACCTGGTTAGTCATCTGAACTGGATTTTATGAGTAGATTGGGGCATTGTTGTTGCTCTGGTGGTGTAAGGTGGGTTAACTTTATTAAACATGTTGGTGTGATGTAAACATGTATTGCTCCTTAGAAACCATCAGTTTGCCAAGTCATACTGAGTCATTCATCTGGAGGACGACTGAAGGGGTTAATTAAAAACAGCTGCATCTAATCATGCTGGTGTATACTTCTTAGAGGGCATAGGAAAGACAGAACAACAACAACAACAACAAAAAGGAGACCTTCTGTGGAGAGAGATCTCTAAAAGGTAAGATGAGGGGCACCTGGGTGACTCAGTTCTTAAGTGTCTACCTTCGGCTCAGGTCATGATACCAGAGTCCTGGGATCGAGCCCCACATTGGGCTCCATGCTCAGCGGGAAGTCTGCATCTCCCTCCCCAATTCCCTCTGGTTGTGTTCTCTGTGTGTGCGTCTCTCTCTCTGCCAAATAAATAAAATCTTTAAAAATAAATAAATAAAAGCTAAGATGAGTGTGGGTAGAGTCTGGTTGCTCTGAGAAGCAGAAAAGAATCAGATCTACTAATTAAAGTGGGTTGTATTTGGTATAAAAGTCATCCCAATGCAGCATTAAGAAGAACACACTGATATTAAAGAGCAAAGCATTGTAAGTCAGTTATATAAAGTATGAACAGTGTATCTTTTCTATTTAAAATATTCCTCTTATGTTCTTTCTATAACTTGGTACTCCTTATCTTGCCTAATGTAAAGTTATTTTGGAAAAATGTGAATTAACTAAAACTGAAATTATGGGGGATTTTTTGTGCTTTTCAGTATAGGAAATGTACATCTATTATTTCTATAAGTAAAAAACAGTGAATTTTACCAACTACAATAATTATATGCCATCATATCAAAGTGTAAGTCTGTATTGCCCTGATATTTCTCAGTTTTTCACATACAAAGTGTTAAGTTTCTGTGCTTTGCACTAACATCCAGACAAAGACACTATATATGGTTTTCTGTCTGGCTTCCCCTGTAAATTAAGCTATATTGCCTACCACTCTTTGCTCAGGGAAGCCAAATCAGGCTATTCATGTTAATGTGGCTACTGATAAACCAAAGTTTATCCCATTTACAGACTGCCAGGTGACCCATGAAATCAGGGCATTTGGTTGGGGAAGATCCCCAGTCTAACTGAAGCTACTAATGTTTCTGGTAGATTTTGGGCTAGAGAATACGTAGAGAATTTTTCAGTTTGGTATGGAGAAAAATGGCACATTCCCACAAAGATAAATATTCTGTGTCAAAAGAGGATTGTCCTAACTAGAGTTGCCTTGATTCCTCACTGCCTCCCTGACTGTAAATGATTTTAAAGAAACCTTGTTCCTTGCAATCAAGAGAGGCTTCGAGTTCCTTGCTGCTCACTGTGGTCCACAGACCAGCAGCACTGACGTCAAGCTTTGGAAGCTTGTTAGATAAAGTAGTGTCTCCGGTTCTACCCCAGACCTATTGAGTCAGCATCTGTATTTCAACAAGGTCCCCAGGTTGAAGCTAAAGTTTCAGAAGCTTCATTTTAGTGTACCCCATATAGTAGACTTCTGTTATTCCTCAACATCCATTCTTTCCCTCTCCCATAACAAGAGAATCTTAGCTGGTCCCATGGGTGAGTTTTCAGCTCCACATTTACTCACAGCCCTTCTAGCTCGGTGGAATTAAGATCTGGCCGATAGGATGACTGGGAGAGTGATGGGAGCCACTTCCAAAGCTTGTCTTTAAAATGGGTAGGTCTGGGGCGCCTGGGTGGCTCAGTGGTTAAAGCTTCTACCTTCGGCTCAGGTCATGATCTCAGGGTCCTGGGATGGAGCCTCCTATCGGACTCTCTGCTCAGCAGGGAGCCTGCTTCCCCCCACAACCTGCCTCTCTGCCTATTTGTGGTCTCCGTCCATCAAATAAATAAATAAAATCTTTAAAAAAGAAATAAAATAAGATGGGGAGGTCTTCCCTCTAGTAGTGAGGTGGGAAGGACTATGGCAATCACTTTGGACCCCTAAGCGGAAGTCACAAGTTGAATATGTCAGAGCCACCTACCAGCACAGGGCTGCCCATCCACCTCTGGACAGTTCCATGAGAGAGGGACAAACATCTTTCTTATTTTAGTCATTGTAAGTGGGGGTATCTTTAGCTTAGCAGCTCAGCTAACTAATAAACGAATATTAACAGAGCTTGATGAGCAAAGGAACAGTCCCTTCAGAATTAAATGTTCAGCTCATTCATAGTGCCAGGAACAAAACTTGAATCTGTCTGCTTTTGTTGCCTTCATTAAAATGGGCATGAAATAATTAAAGAGCTAACCCATAGTGGTAGAAATGTAGCTCAGAAATTAACCATAGAATAATTGTTTTTGGTTAATGGATAACGATGATCTGATATTAGTACTCACCCAGAGATTGTTTCTTTCCTATGAAAGGCTGGGATCATCAACAAACTGCCACCCAACTGAGATCATTCGGATTTTCAGGCCATCACAGGAGCTTGTCTCTGCAGAACGGACATTACAGGAAAAGCCCACCTCCTCGATTTACAGAAATCCCCAACTCTGCAGGTCAGAACAGAAATAAAACTAATATTTCAATTGATGCAGTTTATTTTTTTAATGTATGAATTTTCAGTAATGTTAGTTAGTCAGAAACTTCTTAGTAACTCATGACTCCACTGTGTTACAAGGAAATAACCAAATCCACGTGGGATCTGGAGCATTTTGAGACACAGAATTACTGAATTACTTGGGATTAGGTTGACAAAACAAAAACTCATACCAAACCAGGCAGAGAGATATTTTCTTAATCATTTTTGGCTAAAAGTTTTATGAGTGCCTTAGCGTAGAGGTTTAAGAAGTGAAACACCATAAACCTGGCGATTCACAGACCTGTACCCCTGGGGATAAAAATATATTATATGTTTATAAAAAATAAAATTAAAAAAAAAAGAAGTGAAACACCAGATACCAACTTTAATTATTACGCATCCTGATTGCACTTTGCTGATTGTGTATGTTTATGTTTAAGGACACGTGGAGCAGAGATGGCAAGCACCCTTACTTACTGACTGGGCCTAAGCAAGCTCCCATCTTGTATCCTTGGGACGTGTAACTCCTTGTCACCAGGGGAACTGCCCACCAAAGTTAGAGCCAGAGAATACCAAGAAGGAACTAACTATAATTGACTGCTGTTTCTAGATCCTTTCTGAGACCCACTTCTCTGCCAAGCACCCCATGAAACACCTTATTCTCCCCCCCAATACCTGACCTTCATTTCTATAATCTACTCCCTGCTGTGTCACCTTCCAATTTTAAAATTCTCATTCTTTTTCATTGTCAAGCTTCCTTTAATAGTGCACTGAAACTGTGGGGGGAAAATAACTCATCCTTCCCACTCTAGATAAGGTGATTTTATTGCCTTTTTTTAGGTTCCCAGGTATGAAAATGAGATCCGCTTATGGCTAAGACAGATTGAAAGTTATTTTTAATTCTTGTTACTAAATACCCTTGACTAAAATCAGGCTCAGTCATTTATTATTGCTTTTATACCCAATTTGAGGGCAATTTTTATCCTGTCTTTGAAACTGAGGGCCAAGATACTACAACAATAACAAGTAACCTCTCTATCATACTTCATACTTTATAAAGTGCTTTTCTCATACACTACCTTGGGAGACAAGTATTATTATTAACTCCTTTTTACAGATGTAAATGTAAATTGGGCCCTAGGGTAGGTAATTCACCCAAGACAAAAGAAACTCGAACTGAGGTGGTTTTAGCTCAGCCCCAGACTCTCTATTATCCTTCTTATTCTGACACAGGTATTACCATCATGAGGGTGCACCACTGTCATGGCAGTCACTAATTCCTGAGTCCTTTCTATGTTTCCGACCAACAAGGTTAATGATACCATCTCATTTAATCCTTACAATGGCCCTGGTGGTTCTTTATCAATTGGGAGAGATTTTAGCTTCGAGAAGCACAAAACCCAACTAACAGTGGCTTCAACAAATGGGATTTTTCTTACATTAAAGCTCAAAAGTAGGAGAATTCTTAGCACTGTTTTGGTAACACATTGGTGTTAGGGCTTTAAATCAAGCCTCTTGGTCTTCCATTCACTACTAAAGAATGACCACTAGAGCATTACGCCATCACACATTTGCATTCACACTTAGGACCAGGACTGAATGTTTCTCCTCCTGGGGTCTTCCCTTATTGAGGAAGTTCCCCAGCTAACTCTCATTGTCATCTCATTGGTTAATCATGCTTATCTCTAGGCCACACACTGGGTCTCCTTTCCTTGAGATCAAGAAATCTCTGCCAGAAAATAAACAAACACCTGGGTTCCATTCAGGCCCTTCCTGGACAAAGGTACTCAGCAGAGGCTAGAACACAGCTCATACTTGGTACAGCCCATGCATCAAGCTGTGTGACTCAGCTGTATCACTCCAGAGGCAAAAGACAATGAACATCATGCATATTGGTAAAACATCTTAAAGGCTTTTGGCCTTTACTGACTTGCAAGGAGAATAATCCTATCAGAAGAATTAGAGAATCTAACTCTAGTTGCCTCATCTACCAACGATTTCCTTTGTGATGATCCATATTCACTTACCTCCTTTTTACCTCAGGCTAATAATTTATGTCAGTTGGAGCTCAGTGTTTTATGAACCAAGGGTGAAATTATTAAATTTTATTGTTTGTGATTCCTTCCTTAAGTTATATTCCTATAATTGCAAACTCACTGCATTCCCCAACCTCTATTTTGAATTTATTACTAGCCTTCTTACTGCCTTTTTAGATCTCAGAAGTAAACTTCAAATATTTACAAATCTCTATTTCATGTTTTCCCTTTCATAAATCTGTGGGCAAATTCGGTGCTGGAGACAGAGAGTAATAAATCTGGATATTTATGTATTGTGCCAGCAGGCAGTGCACAAACTTTCCCACATAGCTTGGTCAATGAGCTTCAGTCTTGACCTGTAACACTGGTTCTAGTCTAATCCTGAGGCTCATATTAACAGAATCATTATAAAACATCTGGTGACTTGTATACACAAAAACCCTTCCCTCATTCCTTCAGTCATAATTTGTAATCAGACAAGTTTAGTGGGCACATATGTTCTCCATGTTAGTGGAAGGGAGGGAATCAATGGTGTTTACTCCTGTTATTACACTTATCTTATAAGACAGGGAAAGAGTGATGACCAAAACTGCAAATGGAATAAAAAGTTATTTTTCAAAGATCTCTCATTCCAAGCATTTTTAACATCCTTAAAAATAAAGTATAAAAGTTCAAGAAGAAAACACAGTGGAATTAAAAGCAATTTTACAGGGGGGACGACTTTACTAAACATGACACAGAGTATGGAAGCCATAAATGAAAGTCTGCTAAAATGGACTACTTGAAAATTTAATGTTTATATGACAACACCCAAAACAAAGTCCAAGACAAATGAGAAATGGAAAAAAATATATTTGCATCCCCTATAGAAAAGGGCTATTTTTTTTAATATGGAAAAAGATCTTACAAATGAATGTGGAAAAGATGAATGACTCAATTATAAATGCAGATAAAGAACATGACTAGGAAGTTTATAGAAAAATACAAATGGTAAAAGACAAAAGAATAAAAGGTAAGTTTAACATCATCTATAATGAAAGAAATGAAAATAAAAACAATAGTTTTTTTTTCAGCATCGCATTGGCACAAATTAGAGAGTTGTGATAATACTCAGCGTTGTCAAGGGTGTGATGAGTAGGCCATTTGATACATTGTTAGAGGGAGGATAAATTGGTGAAGCCATTTAAAGGGAAGTTTGATAGTGTCTATCAAAATATGGACCATACTAGGACCGTTTGAGTAGGCAACTCCACTTCTAAAATTTTTCCTTATATACACATGGATGTATGAATGTTCATGTCATCATTGTTTGTGCTTGCAAAAACCTTAACACCCTTCCTGTCCATCAATAATGCATTGGTTAAATAAGTAATAGTACATTCCTACAGTGGAAAGTAGGAAATGTATGTCGCCCATTAAAAAGATTGTTAGCTTTATATATCCAAGACTAGAGGGAATTATCTTTAATCATTACCTGCATATCCTTCTGGTAACAAGATTGTGAAGTAAAGTAAGCCATGATAACACGAAAATATTCACTAACTGGCCGCTCAAATATCCTACCTTGCTACCTCTGCCTTCAGATGATGAGATCAGCTCAAGTCATACCAGTGCCAAATGTCAATCTGATAATCAGACTCATCAATAATTAAAGATAAAACAGTAACAATGATGACAAGATAGGCACTCCAAAAGAACATAATTTGAATGTCAAAGGATTTGTCACTGAGATCCTGGGGAAAACTTATAAGACCTGGAAATAAGTTTGTATGAATGACTGTCCTTAAGATAATGCTGTGAAAATTAAATATAAGTGGAAAGAGACGATGTTGAGGTAGTGTACAATTCGGAGGGAGGAAGGACCCCCCCTCATTCCCAGGGACGCTTGATTTTTTTTTCTCCTTCTAAGAAACACCACAAGGTTACAATTATAGTCTAAATTTTGTAAAAAATTAGAAATATATTTTCATGAATTTTAGTGTTTTTTAGGAAAAGTTTTCAATTAACAATAATTATTCCTCGGATGAACCTCATTGGCTACAATACTGCCACTGCGCAAAGCTGAATTTTAGTGTTTTTTAAAGATCAAGTCCCAATAAAATCATTTTCTCACTATTAACTATTTTATTTGGCCTCTTACTTAAGAGGCCTTTTTTCAGTTCCAGTTATGCTAATATACCCTTCTGTATGTTGTCAAGTGAATAGAGTTGACTGCCAAATTGTTTCCTCCTGCATGCACAAAAACATTTAAATTATTTTTTTAAAGATTTTTTAATTTTATTTATTTGACAGACAGAGATCACAGATAGGCAGAGAGGCAGACAGAGAGCAAGAGGAGGAAGCAGGCTCCCCGCTGAGCAGAGATTTCCCCATGTGGGGCTTGATCCCAGGACCCTAGGATCATGACCCAAGCCAAAGGCAGAGGCTTTAACTCACTGAGTCACGCAGGCACCCCAACATTTAAATTATATACATGTATATGTGTGCTCGTATATATGTGGAATATTCTGGTATGATACATAACAGATTAGTGATAGTGGTACCTCTGGGGTGAGGAACATGGGGGATTGCAGGATAGAGAAGACATTTACCTTTTACTATCATTTCTTTGTATAATTTTTGAATCCTTTAGTGTGAGCATATATTAATTTTATAATTTTAAAAATATGCACATTTTAAATAATTATTACCTAATTTAAATAAATGAATTTAAAAAATGAGTTAAAAACAGAATCAAAAAGAAAGTCAGAACTAATTCTATGTACAGGAGTTTTCAATCCTTGTTGAAGATTATTTTATTATTGAATAAGAATTCACATAGGATGACTAAGAAAGCGGATAATCCTGGAGTTTTAATAAAAACTCCCCTAATTGTGAGGATGGGGGGGGTCAGTCATCTGTGAAATGTGTTCCATAGCCACAATTAAATTTATAGGGAGATCTATTATCCCTGTAATTCTTTCATTTCCTTTATCCCATGAATTAGTCACCTAAACCCTCATCATTTGAAAATGTCTCCCTCCCAGAATTAATAGTGTATGTGGTAGAATTTCCCCAGCAATTTTTGGATATGTAAGATGTGTCTACACATACCTTAGATCCTATGCTCGTTCTTTGGAGAAGGTTTTGCCTTTCTTAGAATCATGTCTCTCACACACTTTCTCTTTTCTCCCTTCACTGTTGCATCCCCACAGCGGGTGTGAGGGTGGTCACCACCAGCTTTGCTGGCCGCCACAAGCTTTGCTGGCCCTCTCAGCCCACCGTCTCTGAGCTGGTCCTGAACCTGGGCTGCCTTCGTGACCTGCTCCAAGTTGTGTGCTTTGTGAGCGGCCACTAACCCCCATCCAGTCGGCTTTGCTAACTGCTGGGAATAATGTATCTTGAATGCTTTCTGTGTACTGTTCGTGATGCTAAGGACGTTTATCAGGATGGGTTCTCAAAAATCACTCCTGCTCTTCCTCAGATGAGGAAACTACACAATAACACGATTCTGATTCAGCAGGATTGGGAGTAATTACAGCAACTCTGAAAGCACCCCTCATCTAATCGGTCCCACCATAAACTTTGTCTAGAATCCAACCATTCCACTACCTCCCCGCTACCATCCTGGTCCCTGGACCACCACCTGTTGCCTGGACGATTGCAAGAGAAGGGCCTCCAACTTGGTCTTCTTTCTTGTTCCCTTGGCCCTTTTTCAAAATCTTTAAATGTGAGCTAAGTCAGATCACTCTTCTGCTTCCCATCTCACCCTGAGGAGAAACAAAGTCCTTAGAATGGCTTATCCATTCCCTGCCCCACTGGACTCTCTCTCCCTCTCTGAAATCATCTACTACAATTTGTCCCTGAGTTTGCTCTGCTCTACCCACTACTTTGATAACTCCTGTTTTCTGAATTTTAGAAAACAGACTAATTCCACTTTAGTGACATACCCAAATGACTTTACTTTTCAAACAGATGGGGAACCGGTGTTGTGCTGTGGCTTTGTTTATCCTTTGTCTCGGGCATATGAGCTCTGCAAGGACAGAAACTATCTCGTAAAATTTACTCTTGTTTCTGGTGTCTAGAACAGTGCGGGCACTGCTGAACACATCCTATGTGTTCAGAAATAATTGTTGGATTTCTGGGTCTATGTGTCATAAAATGAAAACAACCCACATGTTTTCAAGTCAGAATTGGGTTCAAATTCCAGCTTTCTCGTTCATTATGCGTGTGTCCTTGTGGGATGGTTTCCTCTTGGTGGACATCAGTTTCACCTCCTGCAAGATTGAACTAGAGATATCGATCTCCTAGGTTTAGGGGAATATTTAGTGATATCACAGATCTCAAGATCCTGGTATAAAGTAGAGCTTTAGTACATTTTATCTTTCTTAAGTCCCTTCTCTCCTCTTCCAATTTTCCCTCAAAGACGGAGAGAAAGGAATATTTTAAGGGCAAACTGGCATCCACTCATATTATCCAATAAACGTTCCTTGAGCTCCTACTATGTTATAGAGCCTGGAAATACAAAAATGAACAAGCATATCCTCAAGGAAATCAATGCAGTATAATAATCTTTTTTATTAAACCAAGTAAAAAACACTACAAAAATGAAAATTCTCCTCACGGAATATGAAAATATTATTCCTGCATTGACCACTATTTTCCCTTGTACCTGTGACAACTATTAGGGCACATTCTTAGCTTTACATTTTTGAACTATACCTTAAATAAAGAGCCACACATTCAGATAAACACCACAGTCTATATCCAATTAACATCATTTCAGTTTCCACGGTTTATTTTTTCTTCCTAGTCATGCCATACCAAATTTGCAGTTTTAAAACAAATACTAGAAAGACAATACGAAAAAAAGTTTATTTTTAGTGAACAGGTGATGGAGTGTTTTAAGTGGGACGAATTAAAAACAAATTTTATCCATTTGAAAAAACTTTGATTTTTTTATTTACCACTGCGTGTTCATTAAATCCAGAATCACTGTGGTTCCGCACAGTTCAGAAAAGTGAGTATCAATGAAATACAGCGCACACAACAGTTGAATGGTCCCTAAATTGTTATTACAATCATTCCAATTATTTATGCAGTAAACTGTATAATATAACAATAACATTAAAACATAAATACAGACCTTCGTTCCCTGACGTGCTACTTCTTCCTTCAGCTCATCTTTACAATTAACCAGAAGTCAGAATTCCAGGTCTTACGGAGAAATATTTCACTTGCTTTTGAATCGTAGCAGCTCCTTCTCGGAGTCTCCCTCCTGCCCTCTACATCTGATGAAACATTTATTTGAATCAACAAAATACATATGTACAAATAAACACAATCGTCAGGAGCTGACGCGCAAATGCAAGCACACGGCTTTCCCCACCCCCGCCCCGTGACAGCGGGACAGGCTAAAGAGCAGTTTGAATGGAAACTACGCATAAAGCTCTCAAACAAATGACCAGACCAAAGTGCTCTAATCAATTTAGTGTCTTTAGGAAATATGCTTTTCTCCAACACTGTGATTCTTTGATGACTCATAGTGGCAGGACAGGTAAAAAAAAAAGGCATGGATGTCTGGAAGCTGTGAGTGGCAAGACAGATGCTGAAAACTACAGCCCTCCCACCATATCACCTGACCCGGCTCCTTGATTGGGGAAGAATTAAGGGCAAGTCTCCGAATCTCCCGTACCTGGATGCCAGGAAACCAATCATCGCCCAGCCACTTTGCTAGGCCATTAACAGAGCCTTGAACTCTATCTTTGTCCAAATGAAAGCACGAAGAAAATAATTTTTCATCTGAAGACTCATCTTAAGATCCTCAAATGGAAAGCAAGGGGAGCAGTAGACCTCTTAAACTCCAGTTTGGCAGCTCTAACACAGGGCATTAAGGTAAGAAGGTTATTTACGGCAGAAGGAGGAGAGAGAGAGAAGAATTCCAAAGTGAGAGATGGAAGGGCAAAGCGAGGAGCCAGGCCCAGCTTGCACCATCCCCAGCACCGCTCAAACATGAAAAGAAATAATTTTAATCAGGAACCAGGTGCCACCAATTTCAAAGGCAAAAACCTTACTTTTAACTCAGTCACCGAAATGATTCAGGTGGAGTAAACACGCCCCCCCAAAGATGATTATCTCAAAACGTCTCAGAGTTCCTGCAAGAAGGTGGCTGCAGGATATTTTTTCTGGCGCTATCTGAAGGCTACACCTTCGAGCTCACCCTGCCCTCTGCCCCACATCGACATCTGGACTTTTCTCTACTACTTGGGACCACGATGCTCCCCTAGGGCTCCCTATGTGGAGGGTTTGACTTTCTGCCAGCCAGCCTGGAGTTTAGGATTCACTTTGCAGGCCAATTCCCATCCCACTTCTCTTTTACTTTCCTTCCCTCAGGTTTGAAGCCAAGAATAGATCAAGGAAGAAAGTTCTGTGTTCTCTTCCGGGGCGCTGTTCTTCCTGGTTTCCTCTGGAAGAGGGTCATAGCTGAGCCTTGGTAGGATTACTTTGAGATTCCAGGGCTCCCCTCTAGAATTAATCCCCTCCCAGGGTCGGGAAGAACTCCTTTGCCTGCACCCCCCCACCCCCCAGGGCAGGAATCCTGATCTTTCCAATTCTGCCAATTCTGCCAGGCCAGCAGTTTTGCTGAACGAAGATCTGCCAGACCCCAACTGGGGGAAGCCTGACTGCTTCTGAGGCAAATGATGGCCATAATCATTTTCAAAGGTATCGTTTTCACCTGGGAAGGGACTTGAGGAAGCAACACAGCACTCCATGAATATTTATGAGAGAGCCAAGAAAGCTTTTTCTTTCCTGCTGTGGTGGAAAGGGGAGCTGAAAGCTGCACCACTGTAGGTAACTGAGTAACCCCAGGCTGGGAAGAAGGCAGGCAGGGGTGCAGAGGCGGGGACCGCCGGAGAAGAGGAGGCCGCAGATTCCAGCTAGCCTGGCTGTCCCTGGAGGACTGGTAGTGGGCAGCCTGCCCCTCAGACTCTGCCTTGGAGGAAGTTGGAACTGGAAGAGGTGTTCTCTGTCACCCAGGGTTGGTGTTGGGGGGCGGTTTGATGAGGACATCCAAGAGCACACTCATGGACCTTTGATACTGCCCCAGATTCAGACTTGCTTAGCTTCAAATAAATCTTCTCTTGTAACCCAGCGCCAAATATCTAGAGGTGGGAAACTGGCCACCATAACTTGATGCTTCCCAACATGGTGAGGACGACCCCTCCACGAGGCTTCCTTACTTGGCAAGATAAGAGTTCTTCTAAAACCTTTGAGGAAAAATGGCTTCTTAGACTCTAGAGGCAGATTCATGTGGTATTTGATTATTCTAATTACTCCAGAGGAGTGGGAGCAGGGGTTCTAGTGGGAAAATTCTGGTGCCGAGAAGCTGGGACTCCTATGTCCTAATCTGGCTGACTGGGATCTTGGGACCAGTTCCTTCCCCAACCCAGTGGTTCCCAACCTGTTTTGTTTTTTTTTTTTAAAGTATGTAATACTTTTTTAAAAAGGTGATCTTGTAAGGACCTTTAATATAAAAAGAAAAATCAAAGCAAGGGTGCCGCTATTGAAGGGGTTGGGGGACATGGAGTCCTAGAGCCCCATTCCTTTCTTTTCCTGTGTGTGTGTCAGGGGGACGGGGATGGGAGGTGGGACAGTAAGCTAGGTGCGCTGGAGAGATCCTGGGGCTCTTTGGAGAGATCCTGGGGCTCTTCTGAAAGCTCTGAAAGCCAATGGACAAGACGACCCCTGAGGTAGCGTCCAATGTTTCAAATCTCATGCTCTACAATGTCTTCCTTCTGAAGTGCTCATCTGGATGACTGGCCAATCTGAGAGTGGAAGAGGACTGGGGGAGAAAGGGAGGGAGAAAGCCACCCTTGTCAGTTTGGGTCTCACAGGGCAGGAGTCCCAGACTGGAAGACGGTCTCCGATGTCTCAGCAGGGTTGGGCGCGCTGTGTCACTGTTTGTTTTGGCCTTTCCTGCCCGAGTACAACAGCGGGGTCAATGAAGGTGCCTCATTTCCTCAGCAACAAGCCCGGGTTCCCTGTGTCCCCTCCCCCAGGGAGCAAGCAGAGCAGCAAGTGCCCTGTCACGGTGTTGCCAGGGACAGGCTGACAGTAGGACCAAATTAGGAAGAGGACTGGCTGAGGGATTCCCGGCCAAACGGCACCACCGCCCCTCAGCCAGCAAAAGCACTGGAAGCATGTGTAATCCTGTGTAGGCTAGGGCGGTGTGTGCCCCGCCAGCGAGGCAGGAGAAAGGATAATCAAGCGGGACATGGTTCTTTAATAAGTGTAAAACTAAACATCATCAAAATACTGCAACACAATCCCGGGGGCTGGAAGTGGTTAGTGTTGTGATTACAGAAAGGGCATCAGTATAGGATGTCATTTCTCGCAAAGATCCAAGAAAATGTCGAGCAACTCGTTTTTATAAACAAAGCCGTAGCACACTGGAGTTATTTCTATTTCAAACATATAGTCCCACAGCCTTTATTTAGAACATGGACAAGGGGATTGGAACGGAATATAAATCTGGGACAGGACTCAGGATCGTATGTTACTCCTCAAAAGAGTAAAGCACAAGGCCCATTTTAAACAAATACAGGGCTTTTCAGCTCTGAAGCATTGTTAATCTTTTCATTAAAAGGCACGGTCGTTAAGTTCCAAATTCTTCTTCCAAAGATCAGATCCAGATTTTCCAGCTAATGAAACAATGGAGTAATTTCTGCAAAAACTGAAAGAGAGACATAGACAAATAGTGCAGAACAGTTTATAGTTTATGACAGTCGGGAACACCCGGTGGATTTGAGCGGGGTGCACGCACAACACACACACACACACACACACACACACGTAGAACGCATTTCTAGAAGGAAAATATTAGAAGCAAAACTGATGAGTAAAGACATGAGTCCAATACCTTCTTCTGGAGCCCACCACTCCTGGCAGCTATGACACAGTTGAGCTGTGTGGTGTGTGTGTGAGTGTGTGCGCACGTGCGTGTGCGCGCACAAGTTTCCTTTCCATTCCTGGTATCACTTGAGCAGTGCGGTAGGGACTCATGACTGGGCCACAGCATGCCCTTCTAGGAAGTTGCTGTGAATTGTCAGCCTGTTGCAGACAAAAGGTATTGAATCTTCTCTCCTCCACTGAAGCTCGGACCACCTCACTACGACTTTGGCTTGGCTTTGCGGTGAGACACATGCTGAACAGTCGGAAACGTAGACAGAACTTAAAATCGACAGGTGCCAGGGCATTGTTGGTGACCACGATTTCCCTCAGGGTGAAAATCTCGCAGACAAAAATAAGCTGCATTTCCAGATGCACGCTCCAAGGTGGGGAAAGAATATGAAGGCGAGGCCTGTGTTCTCAAAACTCCTGGCCTGCTCTTTTTCTGCATTTCCTTTGCAGTCTGTGTGAACCCCGATGTAGCGGGAAGAGGAGTAGAACGTTTCTACTCTCAGAATCACGAGGTGGATGGAGGGCGAAGGAAATCAGACTGCCAATGTGCGCTTTTTGGCACTAACTTTTGGATGATGTTCTCAGCATTACATACAGAAGTCCCCTGGCTTTCTTGAATTGTGTCAGAGCCTTTCCCACACGCGCTGATGAAAACAATATTGCACCGAAAACCCTCGAGCATTTCCTGTGCCTTTGGGGCACTGTCAGCGAGTGGAAGGAATGTGGAATTAAAGCGGGAAACTCACTTCATGGTGGCCTCTGCCAGAACCAAACGGCTCGTGAATAAAGTGTTTGGTTGATCTAGTGCCCCTTCAGGAGAACAGGGCACTTTATAGATTATTTGTCCTTGATCGTTATGCAGCATATCATAACTTCCTTGAGGTACACAGGTTTCAAGAGACCTAAGTAGGGAAAGTGAGTTGTCCTGGATTCAATGGTAAACTAGTCATGAGAAGTAAGTGTAGATTTTGTCTGTAAATGACACAGTAGTGCTATAATGCTGATCTTAAACATTAAAACCTTGTCTGTCTCTATTGAGAATCCAATGGAACCAAGGGGTGTGAACTGGTGGAGTGGTTTGCCATCAGAGAATCTTAGCTAGTAGTTGTGCTGAGCCCCACAGGCATCCATCACACCAGCACGTAATCCAAGGAAAAACACTCTTTCCTCTGCAAATGCAGCTTCAAAATTATCTCCCCTATGAAACAAAAAATAAACAAAAAACTCCCATGGGACACGTGGCTGGCCCAGTTGGTAGACCATGCCACTCTGGATCTTGGGGTTGTGAGTTCAAGCCCCATGTTGAGGATAGAGTTTACTTAAAAACAAAACAAGAAATGAACACAATAGCCTAAGCCCACTATCTCTCTCAATTAACTTTCTACTCCTTTCTCTAAAGACTTTCTGGCACTTACTGGGCAGAAGTGATGCCTCCCCATCAAACTTTGTTATTATCATACAGGTCAGGGTCCTGACAGGAAGCAGGTGGCATACTTGATTTGGGTAATGTGAGGAAAGTTTAATGCAAGGACTGCTCACGAAGGTGTTTGCAGATTGTAGGGAAACCACAAGAAATGGTACAGAATCTCAAGGCTTTTAGCAACTGGATGCACCTCTTTCCTGAGCAGGTAAGGAGAAGGAGTAGCTGCTGGAGTCCGAAAGGAAATAATTGTGTAAAGAGGCTCTCAGGTGACAAGAGATGCAAAGCTTCAGTGGACAGATACAGTGAGCTCCTGGGTGATTCCAAGGGAGTCACCCAGGGGAAGATGGAAGAAGTGGTGAGAATGAATACAATGACATCACTCCCCTCCCCCTTTCTCATCTCCTGCTGGTATTCCCACTGGCCAGACCCAATGGGAAACTAGTGGTTGAGGGAGTCCTTGTAGGTTAGCTTCCCAAGGCTTAGGGCAGAGTAGAGAAGATGGAAGGTGAGTCTGGAGGGTTAAATGAGTACTAACCAGTATAGTTAGACCTGAATTCAAATGCATGTCTACTGATTAGCTATTGACCTTGGGCAGATTATTTAATTTATCTTAGCCCTCCCTCTGAGGAGACAGTAACTTATATATCCTGTTCCAGGGTCCCAATACTCATTCCAACCCCAATAAAAAGAGATGTTAATATTATGATATTTCATAAAGAGGAAGACCTTATCATGAGAGTGAGCCCCACATTGGGCTCCACGCTGAGTTGGGACTGTTTAAGATTCTCTCTCACTCTCCCTCTGCACCCCCATACACTTGTGTGTGCAGGTGTGCGTGCTCTCTCTCTCTCAAAAAAAAAAAAAAAAAAAAAGGAAGACCTCAAGTGACATTCATATTTGCATTACTTACCAAAATATTTTAACTCCATGTACATTTGTGTTACATTTTGTTGCTTATTTTATACTATTATTTATTGTGACCACAAAATGTTTAGCAGCTTTATTGAGATATAATTGTCATACAAGAAACTGCATATACTTAAAGTACACAATTTATTATCACTGACATCTGTAGACACCCATGATACCATCACTACATCAAAATAGTAGCCACATCTATTGCCACATCTATTGCCATATCTATTGCCCCTACAAGTTTCTACATGCATCATTATAGTCCCTCCTTCTGGCTCTTCCCCATGTTCCCTTCACCACTTATAGATAAGCCTTCTATTACTATACACTAGCTTGGATTTACTGGATTTTTATATAAGAAGAGTCATATGTACTCTTTTAAAAATCTGGTTTCTTGGGGCGCCTGGGCGGCTCAGTGGGTTAAGCCTCTGCCTTCAGCTCAGGTCATGATCTCTGGGTCCTGGGATCGAGGCCTGCATCAGGCTCCCTGCTCAGTGGGGAGCCTCCTTCCCCCTCTTCCTCTCTGCCTGCCTCTCCACCTACTTGTGATCTCTGTCTGTCAAATAAATAAATAAAATCTTTTTTAAAAATCTGGTTTCTTTCCGCATAGTTATCTAATAATTTATCCATGTATCCACGTAGCATTAATATTTTATTCCTTTATAATGCTGAGTAGTATGCCATTCTATAAATATATCACAGTCCCATCCAGATGTTGATGGACATTGGGTTTTTTCCTGTTTTTCTGACTGTAATGAAATGCATAGGGACATATGGTTTCGAACAGAATGGCTATGTCCTATGGAGACACTGCCTTTGGGGAAACTGCCAAATTCTTTTCCAAACTGGTTGCACCATTTTACATTTCCAACAGCAGTATGTTAGAATTCCAGTTCTACAGTAGCAGTTCCTCAAAAAAGTAAAAATTGAATTACCATCTGATCCAGTGATTCGACTTCTGGGTATATATTTGAAACAATTGAAAGGAAGGACTCACAGAGTATTCGTTAATGTTTATTAGCAGCATTATTTGCAATAGCCCAAAGGTGGAAACAACCCAAGTATCTGTCCGTGATTAAATGGATAAACAAAATATGGTCTAACACACAATGAAATATTATTCATCCTTTAAAAGGAAGGAAATTCTGACACATGTTACAATACAAGTGACTCTTAAGCACATTATGCTCAGTGAAATAAGCCAGTCACAAAAAGACAAATACTCTACTGATTCTACTTATATAAGGTACTTAGAGTAGTCAGATTCATAAAGGCACAAGGGAGATTAGTAGTTGCCAGAGTCTCTGGGAAGATGGAGGAATGAGGAGTTGTTTAATGAGTATGGAGCTGCAGTTTTGCAAGATGAAAAGTACTGCAGAGATGGATGGTAGTGATGGTTACATTACGATGTGATATACTTAACACTACTGACCTGTACACTTAAAAATAGCCAAGATGGTAAATTTTTATGTTAGGTAAATTTCACCACAGTAAAATTGAAAATAATACAAAAATATAAAATTTAAATTGATAAAATAGCAGGAAAAAATGAGTAGGCATAGCTCTGGAGGGAAAACCAAGCATCGCTGAAGCCAAGTACTTGATCGCTCATGTAAACTGATGGCATTTGGTTTACATCTTCAGGTTTCAAATTACTTCGGGTTGAACATAGTATACATAGCCACAAAGGTTAAGACTGTACCAAGAATACTAAAGAAAAAAACAAAAATCATCAAGACTTTATGGGGTATTCTGAAAAGGAATACAAAATAATAATGTCCAAATGTCAATAACTATTAATTGATAGAGATAAACAAAATAAAGCAAAAACCCCAAACAGAATAACTTTGACTGCTGTTCTTCCCTCTGTGTTTTACCAGGACCAGTTCTTCCCCCTATCTTTATATGTTATTTGTATCGCCTCTACAATTAGTTCCCTCTTCTGGCTGTACTGCAATTCAGTGGCAAAGACTCACCTCTCACTGTACCATGTACACGTGTGCATGCATGCGTAGACACACTCTTTCTGTTTCTGGCAATTCCCCAAACGTGACTTGCAGTTTCATGGTTTCTTTGCAAATACTGTTTCCTCCATCAGGAATTCTCTTCCCCAGGCTATCCACCTGATGATCCACATGGTCCTTCTACACTGAACTGAAACATCTTCCCTTCTGTGCTGAGCATCTTCTGGTTACACAACTAATGTATAAAAAGCTGTACCTCTGGAAAGTATTTACAGAATAGTTTTTTTAAGTGTATAATTTTGAGTCACTGTTGCATTTGTGGAAAGGAAAAGATACAGAGCACAATTTTTACATATTTAATAAAGCAGATGTTTACAAGATTTTAAAAGATTCTTCTTAGAAGAAAAAACCCTGCCATTCAAAAATCATTGCCCCTAAACAATGTAGACAAATCTATGTACAGTGGAAAGAGTAATTTAAAAACCAGCTAACAGTTCACATACAACACGAGAATTAATAGAAGAAACTCTGTTAATGGATTAGAGCTGGTTTTTTTTTAAGATTTTATTTATTTATTTAAGAGAGCGAGAGAGCATGAGCGGGGGGTGGGGGCGAAGGGAGAAGCAGACTCCCCATTGAGCAGGGAGCCAGACTCAGGGCTCCATCCCAAGACCCCAGGATCATGACCTGAGCTGAAGGCGGATGCTTAACTGACTGAGCCACCCAGGAGCCCCTGGAGCTATTTAAAAGAATAATGTTTGGACACTAAAAAAATCAGATATGCATTCTAGAACAAAATGAAATGCCTATGAAGAGAAATGGAAAATCAGAAGACCCAAGTGCTAATGTAGAAAATATAAGACTACTTTGAATTCATTTTTAACACCTCATATTCAGTATCATTCTAAAGAAATGTGTAATTTGGCTCATTGAATTTGGTCATAATACTAGACTAGAAGAATAAAAAGTTCTCAATGGCCAGCTTTGGAAGATGAGGTTGGGGGAATATAGCCAAATAAAGATACATGAAGTATCTTGTTGCTTTGTGTTCTCAATTTTTTTTTTTTCTAATTTATTCTTTCCACTGTGCCTTACCCCAGATTTAGCTGGTTTATTCCCAGGGTGTGACTATATTAGAGCATTCTTGCTTGGGTGTGGTTTTCTTTCTCTGGAAAAACTTCAAAAGTAGCAAGAATATGAGCCTGGGGTTGAATCTTTCTGTAACCATGACACCTTGGAACAGAGACTTAACCACTTTAAGCAGCTACAACTTTTAGAAGAGTAAGAAGTAACCGTTATTTAAGGAGTGGTTAGCAAGAGGATTGATGACAGCATTTTGGGAATTCTGGCTGAGTATTTAGGATACTGTTATTTAGAAGACAAATATTATTAAAGCCTTCAGACTTGGCCCCAAATAAAATTAGTAAGCAGCTATCATCAGTTGAACTACTATTAAGTGCCAGGCATTGTACATCTCTTGACTCATTTAGTCCTCCAAATTTCTGTTAGGCAGATACCATTGTTCTGTTTTTGTAGGAAAGCGAGTTAAGGCTCAAGAAGCTTAGGTGAGTTACCCCAGTTATTGACGATGGATAATTTTAACCAAGGCTCTCTGGGTCTCGTGTTTGTCCATTTTGCTGTGATGCTTCATCTTTCACGTCTATTGGAGGTTCTGTGAATTTGTGTATCTTTCTAAAGCACCCATGATGACTGAGATGTTTAATGGGGTTTGAAGACACTCATTTAACTAAGGTGGGAGGGTTTTAAGGAGTTAGTCCTGCCAGGAATACAGTACAGTATTTATATTTCAAAAGGCAAACATTGGGAATTGGCAATGTTGAACACAAGGAGAGATTCCTAGGGAACTCCCAAAGGATCTCATGAGCAGTCCTCAAATTATACTAGAGAGGCAGGTTGGGCTACGACTTCAGTTCCCTTCCCTATTTGTTCCATTTTTCAGCTATGACTTCTTTATCTTATCTTTATCCACTATCAACTTGCTAAGATTCACATAAGTTTTGCTTCAAAACGAAGTATCTTATTTCCTAAAAATTCCCTCAGTCTTCAACTTACAAGTTAAATTTATAACTTATAAACTTATAACTTGTAAGTTAAAGAAGCATTAAAATAATGGAGGATTTTTTTTAAACTCCATTTCTGAAAAAGCATAATTTAAAATTTTATGTAGGAGACTCTCCTGGTTTTCTCATCATGCTTGGAGCTCAGAAAATCCAGCAGTTTAGGGGCCCCTGCGTGACTCAGCTGGTTAAATGGCGAACTCTTGATTTCAGCTCAGGTCATGATTTCTGGGTCCTGAGATTGAGCCCCACATCAGGCTCCCTGCTCAGTGGGGTGTCTGCTTCAGGATTCTCTCTCCCTCTGCCCCTCCCCCACCACATTTATTTATTCCTCTAGAATAAAAAAATAAATCTTAAAAAAAAATTAAAGTCCAGCAGTTTGTGTCTAGGAATGTCTTCTAACAAATGTGTAGGTAGGAGTCAGGGCTGTTTGGGCAGTGGGAATTCTCTATCTTTTCTTCAGTTCAGGGAAATAATCATTTATTATTCATCATCATTTACTATTGTTTTGCATTATTTCTTTCCTCTCATTTTCTTATTTCAATCTTTTTGGAGCATCCTTTAGGTGGATATAGAATCTCTAGCACTATTATATTATCTTTTCTTGGGGGAGGGGCCCAGTTTCATTGAGATACACTTGACATATACCATTGTATTAGTTTAAGATGTACAACATAATGATGTGATACGTGTATTTATTTCAAAATTATTACCACAACAGGATTAGTTAAAATACATCACCTCATTGAAAGACCTGTACTATGAAAACTCTAAGACACTGATGAAAGAAATTCAAGACAACACAAAGAAATGGGAAAACATCCCATGGTCATGGATTGGAAGAATAAATATTCTTAAAATGTTTATACTACTCAAACCAGTCTACAGATTTAATGCAATCCCTGTAAAAACACCAATAGCATTTTTCACAGAACTAGAACAATCCTAAAATCTGTATGGAACAATAAAAGACCCAAAATAGCAATCTTGGAAAAAAAAAAAAAAGCTAGAGGTATCACAATTCTAGACTTCAAATTATATTACAAAGCTATAGTAATGAAGTATGATACTGGCACAAAAATAGCCATATAGATCAATAGAACAGAATAGAAAATCCAGAAATAAATCCATAATTATATGGCCAGTTGATCTTTGACAAAGCAGAAAAGACTATCCAATGGGAAAAAGATGATCTTTTCAACAAATGGTCTCGGGAAAACTAGACAGCAACATGCAAAAGAATAAAACTGGACCATTTTCTTTTATCATACACCACAAATAAACTCAAAAAGTGGATTGAAGACCTAAATGTGAGACCTGAAACCGTAAGTCCTTGAAGAAAGAACAGGCAGTAATTTCTTTGACATTGGCTATAGCAACTTTTTACAAAATAGATCTTCCAAGACAAGAGAAAAAAAAGCAAAAATAAACTCTTGGGACTACATCAAAATAAAAAGCTTCTCCACAGGAAAGGAAACAATCAACAAATTGGGAGACTATGTTGCCAAATGATGTACCTATCTGATAAAGGGTTAGTATCCAAAATATATAAAGTACTTATAAAACTCAACACTCAAAAACACTCAAAAAATGAATAATCCAATTTAAAAATGGCAGAAGACACAAATAGACATTTTTCCAAAGCAAACATGCAGATGGCCAACAGACACATGAAAAATGCTCACCATTACTTATCAACAGGCAAATCAAAACTATGATGAGCTGTTACCTCACACCTGTCAGAATGGCTAAAATCAACAACACAAGAAACAACAGGTGCTACCAAGGATGTGGTGAAAGGGGAACCCTCATGCACTATTGGTGGGAATGCAAACTGGTCAGTCACTGTGGAAAACAGTATGGAGTTTCCTCAAAGAGTTAAAAATAAAATTACCTTATGATCTAGCAATCGCACTACTGGGTATTTACCCAAGTAATACAAAAATACTAATTCAAAGGGATACATGTACCTTGATGTTTACAGCATTTTACAATAGCCAAATTCTGGAAACAGTCCAAGCATCTGTTGATTGATGAATGGATAAAAAAGATGTGATATATATATATGTAATGTGTGTGTGTGTGTGTGTGTGTGTGTACACACACAATGGAATATCATTCAGTCACCAAAAAAAGAATGAAATCTTCCCATTTGCAATGTCATAGAGCTAAAGAGTATTACACTAAGTGAAATAAGCCAGTCAGAGAAAGTCAAATACCTTATGATTTCACTCATATGTGGAATTTAAGAAATGAAACAGATGAACATAGGGGAGGAAAATAGGAGAGAGAGCCAAACCAGGAAACAGACTCTTAACTATAGAGAACAAATTGAGGGTTGCTGGAGGGAAGGTGTGTGTGTAGGGGGGGGCGGGGGGATGAGTTAAATGGGTTATGGGGATTAAGGAGGCACTTGTGATGAGCACTGGATGTTATATGTAAGTGATGAATTACTAAATTCTATTCCTGAAACTAATATTACACTATATGTTAACTAAATGGAACTTAATAAGAATTTGAAACAAAATAAAAAAGACAATGCAGTGCTTATATATGTGTGTGTATGTGTGTGTGTGTATAATATTCATATATATTCATGAATATTATTCAGCAATAAAAAAGAATGAAAGAATGAAATCTTGCCATTTTCTACAACATGGACGGAGCTCAAAAGTATAATGCTAAGTGAAATAAGTCAGTCAGAGGGGCACATGGCTGTCTCAGTTGGCAGAGAATTTGTGAGTTCAAACCACATGTATGGTAGAGTATACTTAAGATAAAAGAAGTAAGTCAGTCAGATGAAATACAAATATCATATAATTTCACTCATAGGTGGAATTTAAGAAAGGAAACAAATGAGCAAAGGAAAAAAGAAGAAATGAGCCAAGAAACAGACTCTTAACTCTAGAGAACAAACTGATGGTTAACCAGAGGAGGGGTGGGTAGGGGGATGGGTGAATAAGGTGATAGGGATTAAAGAGTACACTTATCATGATGAGCACTGATTAATGTATAGAATTGTTGAATCACCATATTGTGTACCTGAAATTAATATAGCACTGTACATTAACTGTACTGGAATTAAAATATAAAAATTAATAGAAAATATAATATCTCATATAGTTATAAGTATTTTTCTTGTGATAAGAACTTTTATGGGACTCCTAGGTGGCTCAGTCAGTGAAGCATCTGCTTTTGGCTCAGGTCATCATCCAAGGGTCCTGGGATCGAGCTGCACTTCGGGCTCCCTGCTCAGCAGGGAGTCTGCTTCTCCCTCTGCCTGCTGCTCCCCTTGCTTGTGCTCTCTCACTCTCTGTCAAGTAAGTAAAATCTTAAAAAAAAAAAAAAGAACTGTTATGATCAACTCTCTTAGCAAGTTGTAAATACACAATACAGTATTGTTAACTATAGTTACCACCCTGTATATTACAACCCCAGAAATTTATTTATCTTATAACTGAAAGTTTGTACATTAGACCACATTTACCCATTCCTCCAACCCCCCCACTTCTGGCAACCACCAATCTGTTCTCTGTTTCTATGAATTTGTGTTTGTTCATTTGTTTGTATGTTTTTTTAGATTCTACCTAAAAGTGACGTAACAATATTTGTCTTTCCTTAATCTGACTTATTTTGCTTAGCATAATGCCATCAAGGTCCATGTATGTTCTCAAAAATAGCAAGATTTTCTTCTTTTTTTATGGCCAAACAATATTCCACTGCATGTGTGTGTATCACATTTCCTTTACCCATTTATCCATTGAAGACACTTGGGTTGTTTCCTTATCTTGGCTATTATAAATAATGCTGCAATGAACATGGAGATACAAATGTCGCTTCAACACAGTGATTCCATTTCCTTCAGATACATACCCAGAAATAGAATTGCTGGATCATATGGTAGTTTTGTTTTTAATTTTTTGAGGAACATCCACAATTTTCCATAATATACTAATTTATATTCCCACTAATAGTGCATGAGGGTTCCCTTTTCTCCCTATCCATGTCAACTCTTATTTGTTGTCTTTTTCATAATTGCCATTCTAAGCAGGTGTGAGGTGATATTTCATTGTGGTTTAATTCGCATTTCCCTGATGATAAGTGATGTTGAGGACATTTTCATGTACCTGCTCTCCATCTTATTTTGTTTAATGATTTTTTATTTACTTATTTGACAGAGAGAGACACAGCTAGAGAAGGAACACAGCAAAGGGAGTGGGAGAGGGAGAAGCAGACCCCCTGGGAACAGGGAGCCCAATGTGGGGCTCTATCCCAAGACCCTGGGATCATGACCTGAGCTGAAGGCAGAGGTTTATTGACTGAGCTATCCAGGTGCCCCACCTGCTCGCCATCTTATATCTTCTTTGGAAAAATATCTATTCAGTATTAACTCATCAGAAATATTTTCTCCCATTATGTCATTTCATTTTTCATTTTGTTGATGGTTTGTTTTGCTGTGCAGAAGCTCTTTAATTTTGATATAGTCCCACTTACTCATTTTTGCTTTTGTGGTCTTTGCTTTTGGTGTCAAATCTGAAACACTATTGCTAATATCCATGTCAAAGAAACTTATTTTCTTCTATGTTTCCCTCTATGTTTTCTTTTAGGAATTTTATAGTTTCATGTCTTATGTTCAAGTCTTTAACCACCTTGAGTTGGTTTTTTGTATGTGCGTAAGATAAGGGTCTGATTTCATTCTTTTACATATGTGTATTCAATGTTCCCGATACCATTTATTGAAGAGACTTTTTTCTCCATTGTATATTCTTGGCTCCTTTGTCATAAATTAATTTATCACTATGCATGGGTTTATTCTGGGCTCTCTATTCTGTTCTAGATCCATGTGTCTGTTTTTAAGCCAATACCATGCGATTTTGATTACTATGCCTTTATAATATAATTTGAAATCAGAAAATGTGGTATTTCCAACTCTGTTCTTTATTCTCAAGGTTGCTTTCACTATTTGGGATCTTTTGTGGCTCCATACAAATTTTAGGATAGTTTGTTCTATTTCTAGGGAAAATGTTATTGGAATTTTGATAGGGATTGTGTAGAATTTGCAGATCATTTTGGGTAGTATGGACATTTTAACAAAATAAATTCTTCTAATCCATGAGCAAAGAATATCTTCCCATTTACTTGTGTCTTCTTCAATTTCTTTCATCAGTGTCTTACATTTTCCAGTGTGAAGATCTTTCACCGCTGGATTGAATTTATTCCTAGGTATTTTATTCTTTTTGATGCAATTATAAATGGGATGATTTTCTTAATTTCTCTTTCTCTTTTGTTGTTAGTTGTTGTTGTTGTTCTAATTTCTCTTTTGTTGTTAGTGTACAGAAATACAACTAATTTTTGTATATTGATTTTAGATATAGTGTCTTTACTGAATCCAATAGTTCTTACATTTTTTGATGGCACTTTTAGAATTTTTTCTTATATAGTATCTTGTCATATTGTCTGCAATATAGACTCTGCAACATATCTTGTCTGCAAATAGACATTTGTACTTCTTCCCTTTTGATTTGGATGCCTTTTATTTCTTTTTGTTGCCTAATTGCTCCTGCTAGGGCTTTCAGTACTGCGTTGAGAGTGGTGAGAGTGGGCGTCCTCATCTTTTTTCTGATCTTATAGGAAAGGTTTTCAGTTTTTCACCATTGAATATGATGTTAGCTGTGGGCTTGTCATATACGGCCTTTATTATGTTGAAGTATATTCTCTCTATAGCCACTTTGAGAGTTTTTATCATGAATGGATTTGAATTTTGTCAAATGCTTTTTCTATCTCTACTATTAATGATGTACTATTAAATTAATGATCTACTATTATGTACTATTAAATGATCATATAATTTTTGTCTTTCACTTTCTTAAGGGGAGGTAGCACACTGATTGATTTGTGGATGTTGGACCATCCCTGCATCCCTGGAATGAACTCCACTTGACCATGGTGTCTGATCTTTTTAATGTATGTTGAATTGGATTGCTAATACTTTGTTGAAAATTTTTGTTTCTATGTTCATCAGGGATATTGGTCTATAATTTTCTTTTCTCATGCTGTCCTTATCTAGTTTTGATGTCAGGAGAATACTATACACATAAAGTATTTTTGGAAGTGTTGCCTCTTCTATTTTTTGGAAGAGCTTGAGAAGGATTAGTATTAATTGATATTGATTCTTCCTTAAATGTTTGGTAGAATTCACAAGTGAAGCCATCTGCTCCTGGACTTTGATTTGCTGGGAAGTATTTGATTACTGATTTAATCCCCTTATTAGTAATTGTTCTGTTCAGATTTTCTATTTCTTCATGATTCTGTCATAGAGGGATATGGTTTCTAGGAATTTGTCCATTTCTTCTAGGTTTCCAATTTCTTGGCTTATAACTATTAATAGTAGTCTATTATGATCCTTTGTATTTCTATTGTATCAGTTGTAGTGTTTCTTCCTTTTTTTTTTTTTTTTCAGTTGTGATGTTTCTTCTTTCATTTCCAATTTCATTTGAATCACCTCACTTTTCTTTTTCCTGGTAAGTTTACCTAAAGGCTGTCTATTTTGTCTTTTAACAATACAGCTTTTAGTTTCATTAATCTTTTCCATTGTCTTTTTGTCTCTTTTTTATTTATTTCTCTCTGATCTTTGTTATTTCTTTCTTTCTACTAACTTTGGGCTTGATTTGTTCTTTTTCAAGTTCTTTGAGGTGTAAAATTAGGTTGATCTTTTCTCTTTCTTTAATGTAGGTGTTTATTGTTTCAGTTGTATTGCTCCCACAATTATGATACATTTTTCATGACAAAAGGCATTTCACAGTTATAATTAAGGTTTCTAATCAGTTCATCCTAAAAGGAAGATTATTTGAGTAGGACTAATCTAATCATATAAACCCTTTAAAGATAGAAGTGTTTTCTGGCAAGTGGCAGAAGAAGTCATAGAGATTCAGAATGTGAGAAGGACTCTGTATACCATTGTTGCTTTATTATTTTTTTTAAGATTTTCTTAATTTATTTGATAGAGAGAGAGAGAATACACAAGCAGGGGGGCAGCAGGCAGAGGAAAAGCAGGCTCCCCACTGAGCAGGGAGCCAGATGTGGGGCTCATCCCAGGACCGTGGGATGACCTGAGCTGAAGGCAGATGCTTAACCGACTAAGTAACCCAGGCACACCTACCACTGTTGCTTTGAAGATGGAGAGTTCCATAGGAAAAAGGATCTGGTGGTCTAGAGGAGCTGACAACATTATCTCACTAATAGCAAAAAAATAGGGACCAGAAAAGAAGTAAATTCTGCCAACAACCTGGGTGAACTTGGAGGGAAATTCCTTTCTAGTCTCCTAGCTGACACCTTGATTCTGGCCTTGAGACTCTAAACAGAGAACCCAGGACTCTGGACTCTGACCTGCATAACTATGAGCTAATGGATATTGTTT
Organism: Lontra canadensis; assembly: GCF_010015895.1. Classification (NCBI taxonomy): domain Eukaryota; kingdom Metazoa; phylum Chordata; class Mammalia; order Carnivora; family Mustelidae; genus Lontra; species Lontra canadensis. The sequence goes on along the minus strand of NW_022631064.1, from coordinate 3,660,205 downwards.
AAGACACTAAATCTGAAGAATTTGTTATGCAGCATAGAAAACTGATACATGGCCCATATTATTAACCCTGGCAATTACAAAGGCCTCTCTTTCCTTAAGACCCCATAGGAAGTGTCCCTCACCTCAACTTACTCACTGTCCTTTGGGCTTCTTTTGGCTTTCTGGTTTCCAACTGCATTGGCCCTTTTCCAGTTGTTTATTTACTTCTTTCCTTCTACTGATGTATGTGCTGCCCCCTCTGTCTGGAAAGTTCTACCAACCCACCCCCTTCTTCTACCCAAGTCCTTTTCATCCTTCAGAATGTAATGAAAACACCATTTCCCCAGGGGAACCTTTCTTTGGTGCCTCAGACTAGGCCAGGTGCTGGCACAAGACCCTCTAGCTTGCTCTCTTAGCTCTTCCACCATTTGTAAACGTATTTGTATTATTTCCTTTGATAAATGTCTCTGCTAATCTCCCTTCTACTCTCAATCACATCATCCTATTCACAATAATCAAAACAACTTTCTCAATTTTTATTTTTATATTTAGTCATTTGCTTTCTTCTGTATTATAGATCTTCCCAACTTAAACTCAAAGTTTGTTGAGGAAAGGCACCAAGCACACGAGGTCGCTATTGCTTCCTCAGTGCTTAACAGATACCAGCCATGGGCTAGCATTGAATAACCCATTTTAACCACTGAGTAGAAAACTGAGACGCATGCAACTTCCACTCCTCTAATCCTAATCTCTCTTTTCTCTCTGTCTCTGTCTTTACTCTCTTTCTCTCTCTCTCTCTCTCTCTCTCTCATACATACACATACACACACAGACACACACAGCTACACACACTACACACTGTGGACAGCTCTATTATGGGGCCAAGTATGGTTTCATTTGTGCATTCACTCTTTGCTTTGCATTGTTTTTCTACCAATTATGAGCATATATATATATTTTTAATGGTGGCTGCCAGTGGCTAAAATAGTAAGACAACTTACTGGATTACTGCACTAGGTATCTGAGTCATGATCACTTTATTTCAACCATTTAGCCTTTTACAAAACCAATAGATTAGCTTTTAAAGCATAGAAAAGAGATCTAAATTATGACCGTGGGGAAAATCTTAAAGAAGATAAAATAGACTAGAAACCAGAAGCACTGACTTTGAACTTTAGCTGAGCTGGAACTATTATTAACCTCTCAGGGTTTATTCGTCAAATTACAATTTGAGACTATATGTATACGAGGTTCATTTTAAAATCTAATTTTCCAAAGTTGTGCCCTCATGACTGCTTAATTTGGCAATACTATTTTGAAGTTATTGTTTCATGGAAATAACTTGTATATGATTAAAAAACAATCTATAAGACTAATAACTTTTATAGACATACCTTACTTAATAGTAAGGAATGGATAAGTTCCAACAATGTTGGCGTTAAGGTGAATTTTTATTAAGTAACTCTGCTTTTCATTGATCTCTGCTAGCCAATTGTAGATATGACCCCCTAGAAATAATATCCCAAGTCATATTAATGCTAATACCAAAATACTGATAAATTCTAAGTATACAGAAATAAAAATAAGACAATAAAGTGAAAAAATACACAACAGTATTTTTTACATAAATATTCATGCTTAGAGAATTTTTAATTCCTTAAGCTCTATCTAGCTTGTCCATTTTTTCCACCAGTCTCAGATTACCTTACCACATACTACTTTAAACCAAACTAATTCTCCACATTTTCCCATAACATAGATTTTTTCCTGTGTATTTTGCTCAGCTTTACCTAGTAATCCTGACACAACTAGGGACTCTATTTATTCAGTCATGTATTTGACAGGCATTTTATTGAGGTTCCACTATTTTTTGCCAAGCAGGAGAAGACAGGAGCACATCAGAAGGAACTGCTTACTTCACATCATCGGACTGACCTTTTTTACAAACAGTGTTCTGAGACTCGTTGCTGCCTCTCACCAAGCTAATGTCTGACAGTCACGAAGAAATATATAAATTTATGATTATTGTTGTATTTCCAGCATTGGCCCCACCTATGAAGTTTATAAGAGGGACTGTAGGGATTCTGGGAGAGAAACCCACAAGTTCCCTGGAGTGGCGGAGAGAGTGAGGAAGTGGCTTCTGTCGGCAACATACGCCTTGCTGTTGGACATGCGGACGTTGTCTGTATCCTGTGCTGTCGCAATCCTGATAGAGTGGGTAGGAACAACGGGAGATGAACGAATGAAGAGAAGGCATGTTCAAAGCCGTGATGCCCTGGGAGGATCTGGCCGATTGAAAGGAATGAGTGTGATGTGGAGAATTAGGGTGGAAATTGTGGGGGCGGGGGGAAGGACACCCTGCATAAACTTCCTCCATTATTCTGTCCTTAAATAAATAGTGCCCCTACATTTGAGTATTTGCATTCTAAATAGTAATTTGAAAGAATGTTCTGAGGTACGTATGTGTGTGTGAATAGAAGTATAAAAGTGACTATATATGTTAAGGAATTCTTTCAAGGAATTGTAAATTGCAGACTACAGGCTGATTATAGGCTATTTTCATTTTCTAGAAGACAACTTGCTTGAGGTTGCTTTTAATTCAGTGGTTATTATTTCCTTGTTGTTGCTATGTCTCAACTGATTTTAGAGGAAACATTATATTTATTTATTTTTATTTATTTATTTATATTTATTTATATTCAGTTATATGAAACCTGTTAAATTTATCGCATCTTTTTCCATCCTTACACCAAACTCCTTTTTTTTTTCCTTTTTTTTAAGGTTTTGTTTAGTTATTTGACAGAGAGAGACACAGCGAGAGAGGGAACACAAGCCAGCGGAGAGGGAGAGGTGGAAACAGGCTTCCCGCCAAGCAGGGAGCCAGACACGGGGCTCGATCCCAGGACCCTGGGATTACAACCCGAGCCAAAGGCAGACACTTAATGACTAAGCCACCCAGGTGCCCCCCAAACTCCTTTCTTAAGCCGTGTATAAGTTTTTAGAAAGCATTAAACTTGTATTAATTATCTCAAGTTCACATGGAGAAAAATGTAATTTTAAGATCAGAATATTTCAAATCTTTGTAACAAATCAGTAGAGGAACTGGAATTCTAGTGCATATGATGCATAGAAAATAATGTGAAATGGCTTAATTCTGAATTGGAACAGTCACCGGGGCTTCTATTCTGCAAGGGACTGAGCCCCTATCAATGTTCGCTGTGGTGGACTGAACTGAGAAATTATGGTTAACATTTGCTCTCTCGAAAGAGAATATATTAAGGAGGTGTGAATTTGTTTGTTTGACATATTTTCAGTACGTATTATGGTCGTTATTTGATATATTCTATTAATTCTAATATAACTCTGCTTTTTCCCTTTTAAACAGAGGTAGATCTATAATCACAGTAATATATGCATACTTATTAAAATTTTACAAAGTATTGAAAAATAAAAGGACGACAGCACTGGGGGGAATCTTAAGGACTTTTTACATTTTGTTCAACCCAGCCAGCTTGTCACATCTGAATTTTCATAAAGGCAGCAGCAAAGTCCAAAAGGGGTTATGATTTGCATCGTCTGTGAATCACTTATTGCAAGAAGCATTCCTTTAAGGAATTGCAAATTGCAGAGAACCAGACTACATTCTGTTTTCATTTTCTACTTGACAACATGTTATGGCTGATCTTTTTTCAGTGTCTGTTATTCTCTTCATTGTTCCTATCCATCTATTGATTGTAGAGGAATACTCTTCTGGATATTTGAACAAATGCGAAGAAATGTTTGTAAAGTAAAATGTTATAACATACTAGGATGCAGGGACGATCTGTAAGAAACCTTATGACTTCCCTCACTCGGTGGCCATGATTTGATTCACAGAGCTGTTTGACCAGGCATGCAGAGCTCTGAAGTCTGGAGGAAAAGAAAAGTCTAGCACTCCTGCAGATTCCCAGTCATTCTCAGAAATGCCGTTCTGGATATTGGATGTATGGTGAGTCTCCGTGGAAAGCCCATGTGTAAATTTCTCTATATTCGCTGATACTGTAACTTAGGAGCGAAGCCGATATGAACCAAGCTAGGTTATTATTCTTATGCATAAACAATACTTTTTCAGATTTTGTTTTCTTTTTATGTTGGTTTAGCAATAAAATCTAAACTCAGTGATTAACACACAACATTAATAAACCCCATGGCTAATTTCCCTTCAAATTCAAACACATACCAAGAGGAAAATGAAGTCAGGATTTTATCATGTCTGTATCCCCAAAGCAGCTGAACTATAAATTTATAAATTGTCTTTTAGAAATAATTGTCTCTAAGCTAGAGATTTGGTTGGCTAAATTCTGTCCCAAAGCCTTTTTTTTTTTTTTTTAACTAGTGGGTTTGTAACTACCAAAAACAAAGAGTAATAACGAAAGTGCTGACAACAGTGTAATTTACAAGAGTGGCGTTTGGGGGCTTTTCAAGCTATAAGATCGCTGGGAATGAGGAATCCTGGGTTCTTTCCTCAGTCTTGCTACAGACTCCCCTTTCGTAACCTTGGGCAATTCACTTGACTTTCTTTGTGGCTTTGAGTCTCCACGGGTGTCCCCTGAAAGAGAGATGCAGCTTTAAACTAACAACTCGGAAGGGGCTGTGAAGACGTAGAGTATCACAGCTTCTCCATGACTCTCTGGTTTTATTTTTCACGAAGATTATTAACATTTGGCAAAGAGTCATTACTTGACAATTTATTATCTTGTTCAAATCCAGGTAGGTTAAAAGTTTAAACTTTTTATACCAAAAGTCAAGTCTCCTGTGCTTTACAGAAACCCCAGATACCACATGGTTAAAAAAAAAAAAAAATCATGAATTTCATTCGAAAAGCCTCTTTTCTGGCACATAGGCTCTGCATTATAATGAAATATTCCATTGAAACGTCTGCTCTGGCACGGTGAACGGAGAAAAGTCTTGTGTTTGTATACTCTGTGAAGTTGAACAACAATTTCCAACATATGTTAGGAGAGGCTGCCCTCTTTGGAGATGGGAAAATGGATAGCTCCAGAGGGAAAAGAAAACCGAGCGCTGAAAAGTTTTTGTTAATCTTTTACTGGTGAAACAGAGCTGGGAACAGAGCAGCCTGTTGGCTGCGGGGAAGACTGGAGCCAAAAGACCCAGCCCACAGGAAATGAACGCTGTCCTCCTCAGTGAGGCTACTTAAGCGGAGAGAAAACATTTACAGTACTTGTAATTACGATGGTTTTCGGCACCTAAATTGTCATAAATCACATTCATAAAAGCCATCTTTGCACCAGTCAAATTTTGAAAGCTGCAAAATATATTCAGCTGGTGGGTAGTTTGAAATGGTGGTACATATGTTTGGAATAAATACATGTTATAATTATGGTTTTTAATACTGGGAGGTTTCTTATGAGGATTTATACTCACATACTGATGATAATGGAGTACATTGTGAACATAATAAAGTAGTGATGGGTGGTATTTGTTCCGGCATTTCTACAAAATACTGCTTGGCAACTCTAAGGGGTATGTTCCTATGTAAATCCCCATACATCAAGATAAAAATATACTTCTCAGTGTATTTCCTGGAGCAAACTACCCAGAGAGAAAATACCTGCATTTTCACAACCAATTCATGGATCTTAAAACATAATTATGTCTTATTGCATTGTTGATCCCAGAGCAGTATTTGAATTAAAAAGGAGTGCCAATAGAATTGGTAGAAAGGAAAAGAGCTCTATTTTATAGCCAAGAGCATGGTGGAGTGAAATCTAGTTTTAATAAAGACTGGTATCATAATAAGCAAATGAGTCTAACTGGTAATTAGAGTTTTTATTACATATGTATTACCTAACACCAAAGCTAGTCCTACCAGGCAGAAAACGGAAGGGAAAGATGGTAATGGATTATTATTGCTTGGCAGGGTCAATGAGAAATCTGAACGAACGAGTTACCCAGTTCTGACACATTGGACAACTGTTTTCTGGGCTGTGAGGACCCGCTCGGAGATATCTCTCTTTAATAATCTTTCATTCAGTTATTCAGTCATTCACCAAATATTTACTAAGCGCCTCTTACGTGCTAGGCACTAACCTAGCTCCTGGCACCAGAAATGTGAATAAGTTGGCATCTAACCTTTGAGAAATTCCTGCTTTTGAGAGAAATAAAGCCATAAACAAATAATTGCAACACAGCGTATTTTGTGTACTCCCAGAGGTGTGAATACGATTTCTGTCTTGACATGCATTTCCGTCGTAAACACCGTAGCGGGTGGCACATACCAGGGGCTGGTCGCTGCTGGGGACTGGTCAGGGACAATAGCAGCCTCAGGTAAAGAACTTGTTTAAAATTCAGCTCGGGTCACCGGATTCAGAATGATGTCCTTATAGCTCTTGGTCTCCTCTTCATTTCCACAAGCATTTAAAAAATGCAGATCTCTTCTTACTGCTAAGGCCTGATTCTACAGGATTTGTCTCCTACTTTGAAAGTTTGTGTCTTGGACAAGTAAATGTGATCAGACCGCTGAGTTAACAGCCTGCTCAGGGAATGCAGGGGCCTCATCACGGAGAAATACGTGGTAATAAGGTATAATATCGGGATCTTGCTCTCCGGGTAAATATGTTTCTGCCTCCATATCCCTACCACGTCAGAAAATGCTATTTTAAAGACTTCATTCCATTTTTCATTTCTGCTTGGCTGGAAATCAGTTTACCCCTTAGTGTGCTTGAACTTCAGATCCTTTCTTTAGAGCAGATCTGGACTGGAAATACAGAGAAAAGGGAAGAAGGAAGAAGGGAATGATGCAAAAAGGGGAGGCTATGAGGGGACACCAGGTTCTGGAGACAAGCCCCGCCCTAAGGAGGCTTGTGGGTGGGCATGCGCTCTTTATAGGTCGTCGGGCTCAAGGCATGCTGTGATGTTGATGGCAATATCCTCTGTTTAGGGTACTGGAAATCTTCCTTGTTTTTTAAGCAGAGTTACAAGGACGTGTTTTGGTGTAGCACGTCTCTTGAGCAACCATTAAAAAATACCCGAGAATTGGTTTTGCCAGACTGTGTGCTAGAACCTGGGAATAATGGTGAGCAAAATGGGGTATGCTCTCATGATGTTTATAACCTAGTGGAGAAGTCAGGGGCTAAGTCCTCTGAAGGAAAGGAACACATCATAGCCGCCAGGAAATGCAGCAGGCAGAACTCTCGAGATGGGGAACATATCTGATGATGGCTCAGTGCTGCCCTTCTAGATCCATCCCACCTAAGTGCCAAACCCACACTTCCCAAAGGCCTCTGCTCTCCGTGAATGAGTACAGTGGGCTACTGAGGCAAACCCATTCCTGCAACCTAACTTACTCTTTCAACCCACAGTAACAGAGTGGAGTGGTGGTGGCCAGGAGCTAGGGGTGGGAGTCGTGGTGGCTCCAAGGGTGTAAACTTCCAGTTGTAAGATGAATGCGGTCTAGCAATGTAATGTCCAGCGTGGTGACTAGAGTTAACAATACTGTATTGTGTACTTGAAGTTGCTATGAGAACAGAGCTTGTAACTGTCTCACCATAACAACGACAATAACAAAATGGTAATTACGTGGATGAAGGATGCGTTAACTAGCCTTATTGTGGTAAATGCATCACAAATATATGTGTACCAACTCATCGCCTTGTTTATCTTACACTTACACAAGTGCTACATATCCATTATATAAAGCTGGGGAATGAAAGGCTAGACGAGCCCCAGTAGCTTGACTTCAACTTTCTTCGAACGTTGCCAAGGTCTGAGGCTCTGCCTGCCCAATCCTTCCTGGGAGTCAGACTGGACATCATGACATCATGGTCTGAGGCTCTCCTGACTTCTGTAGCTCCCTCCCCTTATCCTTCCTGGGCATCTCTTGCAGAGCTAATCCTTTGTGTCCGCTTTTCAGAGGACCTAACGTACGGTGTCTTGAGTCATCTGAGAAAACAGGCAGCACGATGGGGACTGGAGACAGCTAAGTCAGTACCTGACAGGCAAAAAATGCCATGCGGAGTAACATGAGGGACACAGAAAATCCCTGACACACAGTGGTGACCTGCTTTGCCAAACCTTATACTGGTGGTGAGCTGGGAACGTGTCAGGGGGAAGGGAGCACTGATAAAGGTGCCCTCCTTCAGGCACTCAGCAGAAAGTGGGAGGAGGGAGTACGACACATTCAAGGGCCATGGAGCACCCTGGATGCTGCTAAATTGTGGCGATACCCCGCAGAGGGATGCTGAGGGAATGAGAGCTATTGACAAGGTGAAAGGGTAAGTGCGAGAGCCAGAAGTCCTCTCCAGTAGCTTATCGAGAGCCCCTTATCTCCTTTCAGGGAAGAGTTTACAGAGCTGAGTGGCAGCTATGGGATCTTATAGAAACCCAGAGCACCCTGGAGATGTTTGATGTTTGAATGCTCAGCCAAGGTAGGTCTGTTATGCTAAAGTCAAGGCTTTGACTGAACAGGAAGCCCTGGGCCCCCCAAACACTGGATAGGGACGTCTGGATGAAGGCCCTTAAGGATATTGGCTCTGCAGACCTCCGTGTACCCTCAGAGATTGCCTAGATGGCCACACTCTTCCCTAGGGAAAGCTAGCGCTTCTCCTGTGTTGGAACACACAACAAATCCTCATTCCTGAAAGATAAGAGGTGTTCCCCTCAGGAGCTGCTCCCACCTGGCCTTATCAGACCGAAAACTGGAGTTGAGTTCCAGGGTAACTGGCTAGGGATGTGCTGGGCCTGATAGGGGAAGAAAGAAATGACCCCCTCGAAGATGTGGTGAGAGCTGGCTAGCTAGCATAGACCAGCAGTGGCCAGCAAAGTAGCCCTGGGGGTGGATTGTGTCTGTTTAAGAATACAGGACTGAATAAACAGGAATTCTTTGACTTTAGGACACAGGATTTAACATGCTGGCAAGGATCCCAGAGGATGGGACAAATTCACTGCTCGCTTGCCTCCTAGAAGTCTGGAAAAAGCGCTGGTCAATGCTGAGTGAAACAGAAATGGCTGAGTTGTCCCAGCATGTGATACAGGAGGGAATAAAGAGTCTGGAAGGGATAGTCCTGCTGGAACGGCTACATTAGGACAGGTCAAAAGGCTTTCTAGAGAAGATGTCCAACAAGAGGACCCAGAGGACACACTACTAGCAGGACAATTTGAAATGAGCTGGTGAGGGGGGTACAGGCGTCCCCACACATTCAGTGGTGAGAGGCCCCGGTGGGAGAGTTGTAATACGGGCCCCTGGGATTTGGGAATGTGGCCCTGTCCTCTGCAGCAGAGAATGAGATGCCTTGCGATTAACAGCCCCTGGCGTGTTACTCAGCCCCAGTGGAAAGAAAACACTTGACAAAGGGAAACCTACTGTGTAGGTACCTAGAGCTGCCCAGTACTGGCTGTCATCTGCTAGAACTACCAAGTTACGAAGCCCAGTTGGTCCCATAACAGGAGCAGGAGCAGCAGGCTCTCCCAAAGGAGAGAGCTGCAATCATTTCATTCATTCATCCAGGTGCAACACATTCTTCTTGGATGTCCAGAGAATGAATGAATTAGTGAATGAACATGGAGCATAGGAGACGTTGAGCTCCATCTGATAGTGATGCATATTGGCAAGACGAGGATCCAGCTGTTGCAGAAGTCGAACCTCTAGAGTCTAGTCTCTAGGAGAATACTTGAATGAGACAGAAAGGAAAATTTTGCCCTACCTCTATTAGGCCAATCCCAGAAAGAGGACCCCATCTGGACTCTGAGAAGGTTACTTTGAACAAAAAGTGGCTTTTTTTAGAGTAAAGTGTTCAGTGAGGTCTCTCTCTACTTCAGTGTATCAAGCAGACCAAGTTGTGGCAAAAATCACGGTTGCCCTGGAAGCCAGAGTGGGAACTGCATTTGTGGCAATCTACTTTCTTACAATCCAGAACAGACATTGAAGGGAACAAATGAAAGGAGATAAGATAAGGTCTTTTGGATTAAAAAAAAATCTATCTAATGCAAAAATACTTTGCAAAGTATGGACAGATGTCCAGTCAATGGCACATTTATCTCAACGGCGCGTTGAAGGACGTTGTTGGTAAATTGGCACCATTTAAAACCAGTTTGCCCTTCACATTAGTCACTTTCTAGCCTCTTCCTTTTACATAAGTGGGGGTATAAGGAAAATATTAACAAATATGATGCTGTCCGATTCATTTGTAAGGCTATCCCTGTGATAAAGATCAAGAAGTCTGTCTTTAAATGTGCCAAACATTTAATAGATTCTTGTCATAAATTATAATGCTGACACTTTTTATGTACTTTACCCACATATTAGAATAAGAAATTTGCCATAAATGTGTACTAAAGGAAAGTTGCATTCTAAAACATATTTAGTCTTGTAATAAAAACTAGTGACATTTCTCATTGGATTATTGGCATAGTTTTTTTGTTTGCTTGTTTTTTGTTTTTTGTTTTGTTTTTTGAATCACTGGTTAGACTATTCCTGAGCTCTCAAAGCAAGAACATTCCATAGGAAGCCAAGAAATATAATTTTAGTTAGAGTATAATTTTCCAGCTGTTGCAAGTAGGCATATTTTGGCATGTTTCAGAATTAATGAAATGTAAGGAAATACTAACCAGCCGATGGCGGAGTCTGTTTTTATTTTTAACGGCTGGAAGACAAGATTTACAAGCCACTGATTCTTATCTTATTTCACAGTACCTTTGTCACAAATAAAGCCAATAACTCGGTGTTATAAAATCCTGATGCCTCTCTTAGATCCTTGGAATAGGTCGCACATGAAAGTCACTCTCAGGGATCTGGACACATGTCCTGGTATTCCACTTTGCTGGTGAGGTCAAGAAAAGATGAACCGTAAGGGTTGACTTTTATTCGGCATTTAAGGTAAAAATCCCATCTAATGGGCAATAACTGAGTATCAACCAAAATCAACTGAAAGTCTAAACTGATCATTTTTGCAGAAAGCAGTCCAAATGCAGTCGTTCCTAAAAATGGTCACATCTGGGTTGCTTGGGTGGCTCAGTGGGTTAAGCCTCTGCCTTTGGCTCAGGTCATGATCTCAAGGTCCTGGGATCGGAGCCTTGCATCGGGCTCTCTGCTCAGCGGGGAGCCTGCTTCCCCTTCTCTCTCTGCCTGCCTCTCTGCCTACTTGTGATTTTTCTCTCTGTCAAATAAATAAAAATCTTTAAACAAAAATTTATTTAAAAAAAAAATGGTCACATCTGTCCACAACCCTAGTCAACAGAAGCTGTCCAGTTTGCTGTGGCCAACTGTACCGCCACTGGCAGGGGTAGAGCCAGCCCATCCACTGGTTTGCTGGAGTCTCTGAATATCTTCTCAGAACAATGTTTTAAGTTCTCATCTAAAGCATGTTCTTAAAGAATAAAAGAAAACAGATGGTATTACAGGGGAAATCAATTACTGAAATATAACTGTCAAACTATTTGAAACAATTTTGTGAGGTAGTGATATATGGGCTTTTTTATTAATGCATTAAATAACTAGGGCTAGCAGCAGGTCTTTACCATAATTTCAAAACTAGTGATGAGTACCAATATCATTTTTTGAAATATCTGTAACAGCTATCCTGTGTTATGCAAATATCCGGGATTTCTATTAATGTCAACATCATAGGTACTATATATGCTAATATTGTTTACATGCATTATTTAAGAAATGCTACTTTTCAGTTACAGCTTATTGAAAATAATGATGTAATAGCCTTTCTGCCTGAATTCACCGATGCCCTGAATTCTGGCTCTGGTGTGGAAACCGGGCCTAATTCTTGGCAGGCATTCTGCGGGGTCCTGCCCGTTCCCTCACCTCACCTCGGCGCATCTCCGAGGCAGGTCACTGTGACTCTGTGTTAACAAAGACTGAGCTGCAGAGGGGATGTTACCCAAAGTCTGGGGTTCAAACCCAGGTGTGGCAGATCCCAAAGCCGACTGATCATTGGCATAAACACACACTTTTGCTTTACTATCCTTTGTCCCAATAGATATTCTGTTTCTGATCACTAACCTTAGGCTTCCATGCCTCTGTAGCAGTTACCTAGCACTTTTTTTTTTTTAATTAAAACAAACCATGTGTGTGTGTGTATACCAAATAAGTTCAATACCTTTGAGGGAGCAAGTGGAATATAAATGATAGACTAGTCCTGTGCTTATCAATGTCCTAGCTAAACCAAGTTCCGGCTCATTCTCTGGGCTCTCACATTTTATTTCCCTCTTCTCCAGGCTGGTCCTTATGTTATCTAAGTAGAAATGAAGCTTGGCATTTACTCTTCCCCCAAACGATGAACTTCATTACATTCTGCTGACAAAAAGCTCTTTCATTTCCTTCTCCTTTAATAACCAGCCCCCATTTACGAAGTAAGTGGGCAGCTCCATTCCAATAAGACCTCTACCTTCCCCAAGTCAGAAAGGGAGCCAGCAGCTGCAGCTTGATCCTCCCAGAGTTTCCAACCTCAGCCTTGCCTGAGAGAGACAGTGCTCCTTCTAATAAGAGGTCATTCCGTCTCCTGGGCTCATTACGAGCTTCTCCTGAGCAGAGGCTGCTGGTTCTAAACAGTGCCAAATTATGTGAGGTGGTTTTTCTTACTATGTACTAGTGTCCACCAGGGACGGAATTGAGACCACTAAAATAATTCTGTGTGGTAGTCTAGGTCTAACTCATATTTAAGAGAAATATTTGGGTACTTGCTGTATTTTAACTTCAGGATAGAACTCTTAGCAATTCCCAGATGAAATTGTTTATGTAACTTAGAGGAATTCTAAACATGATAAATGTATCATACACACGTCTTGATGTCAAGGATAGAATTTATCCAATATAAGACCAGACAAGTTTAATAAACCACTTAAGTGTTATAAGGCATGCTTCATACTTGGATGAATTATGTCCCTATCTGTGGATCAACGTATATGTTCTATCATTTTGAATATTGAATAAAAAAACCTTATATAAATAACGTGCAAGGTCTGATTTAAAGCAACAAATGCTAATAAAACCAAATTGAAGGCTGACAGACCTTCCGTAACTCATATAGATTGCTTAGGAAAGGTATAATAGGGAAGGTATTAAAGATGGAGTCCTGGAATTTTCCTTAATAAGTCTGTTTAAAATCATATTGAGCCCCTAAATTAATCAAAGTTAAATCCATTAAATTTGCAAAATTTTAAACAGCAACAATTATAATATTTGGTTTGCAACATCTGTTTTATGACTGATTTCCCATTCCTTTTTTCCTGAAAGTATATATTTCTAAAAGATTGACTCTTTAGTTATGTTTTAGTATGCCAGCTGTAGAGATATTCCTTACACTTATAATGAGCTGCCTTTCGACTAGAAGTTCCTGTGAGGAAAAATAATTTAAACCAACAAATCTATTTTTTTTAATATTACGGCAATAGTGTCATGGTGCATTATATCAGTGGAGAGCCTAAAGCCCAGCTTCTTGTAGAAATGACCTCAGATAAAGCTTCTTCATTATACTACAAATCAGAGGTTAAGAAAACACCTAATTAAAGATAAGAATTTGAAAAAAAAAAAATCTTTCCCTGTGAAAAGTATCACAAGCAACTTTGAGAATGTTTCCAAGAGACCAAAGTCATTCGATGACTTTTTAAAGAAATCGATTCCTCAGTATCAGGTTTGTTGCTCTCTTGTTTCTGTCACAGATGACCCCATGGCTAGCATGGGTATCAGGGCACAAAATTCTCTTGCTGCCTTCCAGACAGAAAGTCTTTCTGCTTTCTGGAACTGCTACCTCAGCACTCAACTGCTTCGTCCTGCCCGGTGATGTTATGTAAGGCACCGCTACCTTTCAAATGCAGGAGCCAACCCTTATTTGCATTAAATTTTTCATCCTTTCATCTTTTGTCACAATGTTGTTTGGCCATGTCAAAAAGCTTCAAAGCTTTGGCTTGAGTGGTAGCCAAACTCAGAGCTGAATTCGATCCTTACTTCAGAAAATCTTAAATCTTTCCCATCTTAGCCTTAAATCTAACCACTTTCTTTGACTTGGGTGGATAGCAACTGTCACTAAACTATTTTCCGTCATTTTAAGGGCCAGCTGTATAGTATGAGCATGGGGTTGAGCTAATGAGACTAACATTTTTAAGAAACAGAGCAGAAGGAGTACTTATAGAAAGGAGCATTGCTTTAAAAATAATCCCTTTGGGAAGTCATATACTTAGTCCAATAATGATGTTATTTCTCAAAACAATTTTGGAGATTTTCCTTTGGCCTTCAGAGAGGGAGTACTGGTTGCAAAGGTAAACAAGTTTTACTTCTATATAGGCAAGGAAGTACAGGTCTCAGACTGCAAAATGAGCTGTGTGAAAAATTGTAACTTTATTCTCTCTAACTGAACTTATTTTTAATCTTACTTAATTCAGGTTGGTTTCAGTCAATCATTTATTTATTCAGCCAGTTCAGGATTTTTTTCCCACCATTTTCTCCTGGCGTTGCCTCTAAGTTCTAAGGCTTTAAGTCACACCATGGTGTCCATAAGATAGAAAGGGACCACTGGTCTTTAGAAATGGTCCTTTATTTTTGGTGGCCCTGACTGGTCTCTGGGAATAGGTAGCCAACCCTGCTGAAATCATCAGGATGGCCTTGTTCTCCTCTGGACTCACATTTCTAGTCTACTTTCCTGGGAAGACCACTGGGCCACTCGAGGGTCACCCCAAGCCTGTCTTTTGTACCCCTCTTGGGGTGGGAAGACAGGGAAGCCCAGGAAATGTTTGGATGCATTTACAATCATAAAATTATTGACAATAACTTTTACGTTTTCTCAGGTTCCACTTGGGAAATGAGACACAAATCATCCTTTGCGTGGTTCCTCACCCTACTTGGGCAATTCAGAATGTCTTTGGGGGTGTAACAAACACCATATTTCGATCATGATCACATTATCTTTCCAAGTTTATTGCTTATAGCATTAACTTATTGCTTCGAATCTTTCAGGGTTGTGAAACACCAAGATGTTTCTCTCAAACTCTCCTCTGTCATGAGTTTCAAGGCATCATAGTATACAGTGAGGAGAATGGACCCTGGAGTCAGTCTTGCCAGAATTGATTCCGGACTCTCCCACGACACCAGTTTTGGACTCTGAAACTTTCTTGCCTCAGTTTTCTCCTCTGAAAGAAGAGGTATGGTGATAACAGTGCTTGCCTCATGGTGTTATGAGGATTAATGAGGTAATATTTATAAAGCACTTTGACCAGTCCCTGCATGTAGTAAACAAGTAATTATGTATTAATAGTTGCATTTGAAAAATAAATTCATAAACTTCAAATGGTAGTAGCCTCTTTCTTTTCTTTTTATCTTTTTCTTTTCTTCTTTTGGTGCTAGGATGCTATGTGAGTGGTGGGGAAAAGAACAAGGTAGAAGGAAAATCTGGAGAGAGATAGCATATTGGTTGATTTTGTGTATCAACTTTACTGGGCCTGGATGTGCCCTGATATTTGGTTAAACATCATTCTGGGTATGTTTGTAAGGACCTATCTGGGTGAGATTAACAGCTGAATCAGTAGACTGAATAAAGGAGATAGTTCTCCCCAGCTTGGATGTGCCTCCTCCAATCCGATAGAGGCCTGAATAAAACAAAAAGGTAGAGGAAGGGAGACTTCACTCTCTGCCAGACTGTCTTTGGTCTGGGACATTGGTCTTCTGCCTTCAGTTGTAGACTTGAACTGGAACAGACACTATCAGCTTTCCTGGTTCTCAGGAGTCTCTTGGGATTCAGGCCAGAATTATACCATTAGCTCTCCTGGATCTTCAACTTACTGACTGTAGATCATGGGACATCTTGGCCTCCAAAACTGTGTGAGCCAAGTCCTTGTAATAAATCTCACTCTCTCTGTAAACATGTGTATATGCAGTATATATATGTATACAGTAGATAATATATATCTACATAGATATGCTTATTTTATAGATCCATATATATTTTTGTGCACGTGTGTGTGTATTGTTTCTGTTTCTCTGGAGAACTCAAACTAATACCAATGCATAGAATAATATTTCAAAATATTACCCAGCCACAATCATCTCAAAACAAACCCCCCTGTTTATTTTTTCCCATTTTGCTGCTGCTGCTGCTGCTGCTTCTTCTTCTTCTTCTTCTTCTTCTTCTTCTTCTTCTTCTTCTTCTTCTTTTTTCAGCTCAGTTTAGCTAACTAAAGCTAGGAGTAGGAATAAATACAGGAAAGCTGATGGGGCCAGACTAAGTTGGGAGTTTAAGGTGACTCACGATATTGGTACCTGGACTTGGCCTGGCAGGATCTTATCCCTGAAAAGCATGGCAGTCATGAGTTTATAACATAGGGTACGGTAAGCTGTACCTGTTCAGCACTACCTCCACACCCAGAAAACTCAGAATTAACTCTGTTAGGCATATCTTAATTACTGATTTTTAAATGACATCTTTTACTAGAAGATTTATTTTCATCGGAGACTTGAGATAAATTATGTGACTTATTTAGAAAGAACATTTATTATTGGCAATATCAAAATTGCTCACTTAGAAGCTTCAGGTTCATGAGATCCTATTTGTCAAAAAAAAATCTATTATCATGTGTTTCATCTTGCTTCTGTGATTTATAGTGAGAACTGAAAATCGGAATCTTCTGTGTACTAATCCTCTTTCTAATTCTTTGTCTTGTTGCGGTCTTTGGCATGTTATTTGATCTCTCCTTGACTCAGATTTTCATTGGTTAAATGAAACCATTCATAATATTTGCCTCCTACAGAATTGTTGTGAAGATTAGCCAGTTACTGTTTGTAAAATTTCTCTAACCAGAGAAAGAGCCGTATCACTGTGGACTATTAGAAAGGATATTGCCCATATTTTCCTTTTATAGAATGACCAGTCTTTAACATGTCCTTTCCAGAGAGCTTGGCAAATCAACAGATTTAGTGTTTGTGCACCATAAGTGGCTACATATAATTTTTTTTTATCTGTTTGAGAATTCAGGGAGTTCCAATATATTAATATAATTATTCTCCTTTTTAAGAATTTTTTTGTGGCATATGTAAACACACTCATGTACACACACACCCACATACCCACACGCATCTGTCCATGTATTGGCTGGGTGGATGATTTTCTAATAATAGTTTTTCTATAAAGATTTTATTTATTTATTCGACAGAGAGAGAGATCACAAGTAGGCAGAGAGGCAGGCAGAGAGAGAGGAGGAAGCAGGCTCCCTGCAGAGCAGAGAGTCTGATGCGGGGCTCGATCCCAGAACCCTGGAATCATGACCTAAGCCGAGGGCAGAGGCTTAACCCACTGAGCTACCCAGGCGCCCCTCTAATAATAGTTTTAATGTGTAATGTGGCTTTGGGTAAGTTAGAAATTTTAATTATCCATCTTTCATGTGTGGTACCAGATTTTCCAGAATTCAATAGGAGATTGCTTTTTTTGTGTTTGTCTTTTTTTTTTTCCCCTCAACAAGGACATTGGGAGAAAAAATAAAATATGTGATTAGGTCTATACATAGGAGAAATAGCGCGGCAACTAGTCTGTTCAACCTGCAATCATATAAAAGTAATTCTGTGGGTGAAACACTAAGACAGGTTTTGCACTTGGATTATCAAGTTCCATTTAAAGATGCTGCTAGATTTCAGTGGGCAACGTACAAGAGTATCAATTTCCTTATTCCATAGAGGTTTTCATGCAGAGGGAGATTGAAGTGACCAATAGGCCCAATATTTTCTCTAATTCTATTATTTATTGCTTTTCTAGTTCACTATATCAAGGCATGGCATGTAGCATGTACACATCTACTGATCACGTCAAGTACAATCAAGGAGGCGGCAGGGGTGTACCATATTTTCCAAATGATAAATGTCGTTGTAATTGTCCAGTGTTCACTGCGAGGAAGATTTTTGATAAATGGCAAATGATATTAGCAAGTGATCACAATATTTTGAATCTGGAAATAAGGAAATCTGGATAGAAAAAATTCTTAGCACCCAGTTAACTGGTAAGGTCATTTTTCAAGGCAGAGAGAAGGATCTAGAGTTTATAAGTGAATACTAAAAAGACTGGAAGACAGCCACTGCTGTAAACTGCCTGGGTGGATGGGTGTGGAATGGGAAATAGGGCAAAGAAGAGCCACTGGTTTGGAATATAGGTGTGCGGCAGGAAGGAGGGAGAGGTGACCGTTTCTCCTACATGACAATTAGGTGAAAATGACTTATTTGAACATGGGAGTCTACGGGATTCCAAGGTTTATATGTTCCTAGAAAATGTTAAGAGATAACTATATGAAACATTTTCTTCATCCCATTATAATCCCTGGAGATACTGGGAAAGGACGTGGGGAAAAAAATGAACAATATTTGGAATCTTCACTTTCTGGGAGATTTGACATGCCTTATGCCTTTCCTCTGATTTTCCATTTTCAGTTGGAAGAGACTTAAGGTATAGGGAACTATGCATGTTATTAGATGTTCGTTTTCCAGCTGCCTCACCTACTTCCCCACAAGTTAATTTCTCTTCCTTCCTTTTCTTTCTTTTTTCCCTTCTCCCTCCCTCTCTCTCTGTCCTTTAAGTCACTATTAGTCTGCGCAGATACATGAAAATATCCTGCGATCTGCCAGGATACAGGCAACTTAACTGATACTTGCATCTCGCCTCTCGAAAGAAGTTTAGAGAACTAAAATATAATCAGCTGTTATAGAATTTTTTTAAAGCTCGACTTTTGAAATTCTGGTTTCAACCCTGCCTGAAATAAAGACTTTGTATGTAAAAACCCAATCTCCCAAGTTTTTGAAACTCAAAACAGGTGTGAGTTTCATCTGATCCAACTCTTCTATAGTATAATGAATTTTTAGCCGAAAGACTGTAATAAGGATGATGTTTCCAGGTTGGACAGAACTTTAAATAGGAGTATATGTTTAGTGAATCGTTACACATATACTCCTTTCAGATTTATGCACATACACGCCAGACTAGTAAATGAGATCTGTCAGAAGAACTCCGAGGAACAGAGTAGGCCTTCCCTTCAACGTGGTTTCTATCCACTGTGATTTCCTGTTTAGAGATTAGCCTCCTCTTCTTACCTGAAGTTTTGAAAACCTAAAATAAATAGAAGACCACACTCTCTGACACTGATTGTTTTTGCTCTTCTGAAACAGTCATCTGCAGGGGGGAAAAATGCTCTCCTCAAATCTCAGTTCTAAAGAAAAGTTTCTGCGTTGGCTGGGAATTTTGTAAGCTCAGCATCCTCCAGGCCAGACCGAAACACGAGGCTTCAAGTGTTTCTAGAGCTAGCTGGAGTCTTAACAGTCAAATAAGTCTCTCCCAAGTGGAGTAATCAGAAGTACTTGGAGAGCCCGTTCCCATCTTTTATCACTTAGAGGTAACTGTGCCTTCCCAGAGCCATCCTTTTCCTTCTCCGGAGCGTTTGTCTGACATCCATCAGGCTGAGAGAGATTAAAATGTGCTCTTGAATGAATAGTGATTCAGAAATTGGGAAAAGAGACAGGCTTTCACAGAAATATGCCGATTGTTTAGCTGTAAAATAATGAGGCGAGAGAACAGGGACATACACTGTGGAGTCCAGCTCATAGCTTGTGGCTGCCAGCTCACCAAAAGAGATCACAGAGTTTGGCCAAGCGAAGGACGAGACCACAGCCAGGAACCAGAGGGGTAGGGAGGAAGGCACGCGGCTGAACACACCGGGCCTGATCCTGCTGAGCCCAGCAGCAGGATCTGGTAGACTTTGCACAACAAAGGGCATCCACCACCTTCCAGCCAAACCCCCCCAGAGGCTCCCCCAGAGCAGGGCTGCTTCTGACCCAGGCTCTCACCACCCCTTTGTTCTGGGCTGCCTCTCTTCTCCCTGGAATCTCTTGGCTTAGCACCTCTTTGGCCCCTCCCAACCGGACCGCTCCTGGGACAGCATGTGCTCTGCGTGGAATAATAAGGTTAACTGGACAAGGTTGACTAGCCCTGTGACAAGAGCGCCTTCAAGTCACACGACAGAAATGAAATGGGAGTCGTACTGGCCACACCAGAGGAGAATCAGATTCTTCTCGAGAGTTCCGGTCCTGGTCTGGTTCTCTGAGATGCCTTGAATCATCATTTCTTTCTCTCCTCATAAAGTTAGAAATCCAGAACAGCAACACTTAAGTGTGGTAAGGGAGAAGGGGAGAATGAAGAGTGGGTGTAGTCATTTTCAAAGATGATTTATCTGTAGATCTCTTCCTGGGCAAAAGTTTTGGGAAAAGCAAAATCACTCAGCCCAAGGGAAGCCTAAGGAGCTATAAAGAAGTCTTGGAAATCCCCCGGGGAAAAAAGTTATCAGGCAGAGTTTGATTTTGTCTTTGTTGTCAAGGTCTTGTCTCTGTCATTTGTAGCCACAAAAGAGGTTCCAGGCAGAAAGGAGCAGCAGGTGCTCAGGAAATGGATTTTCATGCATCTGGCAAAATCTGGTATGGAAAGGGAGGAAAGGTGGAGCAGGCTAGACTCCGGAAGCACAAGAGCCAGGGACGGCAGGGCGGGTTGTGATGGTGCTGGAGCTGTCAGTGACCGGGGAAGTGAGACCTGGGTACGGGAGGCACAGGAAAGCAAGTCGGGGAATCAACTTGAGGGAGTTAAGATCCTGGAAAAAAACAAAGGGGCAAGCCAAAGACCCTGCACACAGTGCTAGACCAGGTGATCTGCAAGAACTAAAAGCCAGAACCAGGTGTCCGGTCCAGACACAGCGAGCATCTGGGAGCAAGACTTAAGGTAAACAGTGCGAACCACAGACTTGGTGGTTCCCGCCAATGGGAGCATCTTGATCCTGAGGTACCTTTCACCCCAGTCAGGAAACCTCTTACCTGAGATGACTATTACTTTTTGGAGGTTTGTTTGTTTTTTTTGGGGGGGAGGGTTAAATATGGCACACAAGTAAGTGTTGGGAAATGATGCATTATTCCCCATAACCTCTCACCTGAACTTCTTATCTTGTCTCCCTGCATTTGGTCTTCTTTTCTGACAACCCATTCCTTACACAGGCGCCAAGACAATTCTATAACACAAGTCTAGTCATATTTTTCTTCTTCCTTCCACTGGTTACCTATTGTTCAAGCAAGATTCTCCACAGTGTTTTTGGTGAATACTAGTCCTATGAATATTAATTCTGTGTGGAGGCTATCTAAAGAAGGGTGTATAGTCAAATAACATGGGGATTCTACAAACCGTAGTCCCTTCTATATAGAGAAATCTTCTGTAGAGATTTCCAATGGAGGGAAGCATTTTAAAGTCTCACAACAGCTCATTGAATATTGATTAATACTTTGCAAATACTTTTAATCATGGAGCACCTTCTCTCTCTCTCTCTCTCTCTCTTTTCCATAAAATCTACCAACATGGATTTGAAATACTCTGAGACCTATGGGGGGGGGAATCTATCCTGCTTAGCCTAAAGTTGTTAAGGATCTTTCTGGTCCGGCCCCTCTCTATCTGCCCTTGCCACTCATTTTCCATCAGCTCTCCTCTCGGGTTTTATGCTCTAATAAAACAGAGCAGACTATTGTTCTCACACCTGTCACTAATTCTGGTCATCTTTTCTTTTTAACAAAAATATTCTCTCTGGATTTTCCCCAACCCTCATCTGTAAAATGTTACATATTCTTCAAATGCTGCTCAGATACCAACCCCATAGAAAGTTGTCTTTTTACTTTAGAGCAAGGGTCAACGAACTTCTTCCATAAAGAGCCACACAGTACACATTTTCAGCTTTGAGGCTGCCGTGCTCTCTGTCGCAACTCTCCAACTCTGCCGTTGTATCATGAAAGCAGCCATAGAGAATCCGTAAATGAATCAGCGTGGCTGTGTTCTGATCAGACTTTACTTACAAGTACAGGCAGCAAGCTGGATTTGGTCACATGCTGTAAACTGACAACTTATGCTTTAGAGTCATACTTGATAGGGTTCTTGTTGAGGCAGAAATTTCTAGATGTGAAAAACCTAAGACCTCCCTGTGAGAATAGTATATACATGTATTTAGTTCGAATAGACAAGAGCAGAGAAAAAGGCAAGTGTAACTAACAAAGTGTCAGATACTCCTCAGAGTTGTTATTTCAGACTCTTGTCATTGCAGTTAATGGCAAGAAGTTTCTGTAAAAGGTAACAAAATTAGAAACTCTCCAACAATGCTGGCTTAGGAATCAGCCCTTGGAAAATATTACCAAAGGCAAAAACGTTTACTAAAACCTGGTCGAGATCTAAAGTGCTAAGCACTCATTAGCTGCTTTAAAAAGATCTCTGCTTCCCTGAACTGCTGTCTGAAAAAGAGAATGAACTACTATCATAGCAAAAGAGAAATATAATGGGCCTGGTGAGGCTAATTGTCCTATCAGGAGAATTGGCTGCTAGGGATTGTCAGTGCTTGGGGAACCAGAAAGGGAGGAACCAGAAAGCTGGAAGGGAGGCAGAGAACTTCTCTGGAATGGGAGTGATTCAAAGGGCATCATCAGGGATTGGTCCTGGGGAAAATGATAGGCAGGAATCTCTGATTAAGTAGATGCAGGTGATGAAATTCGTGGAGCCTCCTATTAAAAAAAAAAAAAAAGAAGAAGAAGAAGAAGAAGGAAAAAACAGGTCATGGTAAGGTTCCGGAAGAGGGGATTGTGAGTAATTTCACTGGACAACTTGAAGCCTTTTGAAAAGCAAGAGCTCCGGCTCCAAAAATTGCCCCCCTCTCTCTTAAAGTCACAGTTCCCTGTGCCCGGCTTGGCAACAAAGAAAATTGTGAATGGCCGGCTGTCATTAAATGTTTGGGCTCCCCTGTCCATGAAAGAGAATTATTACAGGACATTTCCCAGCCTCACTTGCTTGTAGGTGGAGGCATGGGACTGAGTTCAGGCTAATGGAATGTGGGTGGAAATGATTTACATCACTTCTGGGCCTGGCTCATAAAATCTCCCACTGGTCCTCCACTCTTTCTCTACCCCATCTGCTGACTAGATTTGGGTAATTTCAGATACCATGTGTTGAAAGCAGTAGAGCTTCTGTCAGCTTAGGTCTCGGATGGGCTTGATGGAACAGAAAGTGTCCCCTCCTCATTCAAACACAAAACTACAGCATAAACTTCTATGGTGTTAAGCCCCTGAGATTTCAGAGTTTAGCTACTATGAGAGACAGCATTTACTTGATGAGTGTAAGCAGAAAATGAGCATTGCTTAATAACTAAAGGTGTTCTATGGAAAGCAATTCTAGATAAGAACATGGAATCCGCTGAATCAGAAAGCAGGGAAGATACTACAGTTTGCAAATAAGCCATTATTTTCAACCTCAAATAAATGCCACTCCCTTTAACAAATCATATTTTTGGAAATAAATTTGTATGTCTTTCACCATCTATATCATCAACTTAATCGACTGAAAATTCCACTTCTTTTGGAAACTTTAGGGAATAAACAAACCAAAAAAAGACCCAGGACAGTAAAAGTAATAAAAATTCAAAACCAAGCAAACAAGGGCAATATAGAGCCCTCATTGCTTAAGAACAAACAAACAAACAAAAATGAAGTTAAGCCATCTTGAGAAGAAAAATACCAGACATAAGCCAACAGAACAACATGAAGATGTAATTAACCCAATCAATTTTATTGTCTAAGAAAACCATTATCAGAAGTTCGAATTGGGAAACTACTCAACTTGGTGATCTATCCCCCTCCAAATCATGGTGGAACCCATTTGGAAGTCATTTAAATTTCTTTAATTTTAACTTTTCTATTTTTTTCTTCATAAAGGGGCCATTGAAACAGTGTGATTGTTTCCCTCCATTTTATTGATATGCAATTGACATATAGCATTGCATCAGTCTAGGAAGTCCAACATAATGATTTGATATATGGGTATATTATGAAATGATCATATGATAAGTTTAGTTAATATCCATCACCTCACATAGTTACACTGTTCTTCTTATAATGAGAACTTTTAAGATCTTTCTTTCCTTTTTTTCTTAAAGATGTATTTGAGAGAGAGCGAGAGAGCAAGAGCTTGCTTGTGGAGGTAGGGGCAGAGGGAGAGGGAGAGAGAATCTTTAAGCAGATTCCCCACTGAGCATGGAGTCCACACAGTGCTCCATCCCAGGACCCCAAGATCATGACCTGAGCCAAAATCAAGAGTCAACCACTTAACCAACTGAGCCACCCAAGACCCCTAAGATCTACTTTCTTAGCAACTTTCTTGTATGTAATACAATATTGTTAACAATAGTCACCATCCTGTATGTTACTTCCTCAGGACTTATCTCTTTTATAACAAGGTTTTTTACCTTTTGACCACTCCTCCCATTTCCCCTGTCTTTTACTACTGCCTCTGACAACAACCAATCTGTTTTCTGTATCAGTGTGATTTTTGAGGACAGGTTTTTCTAGCTGAGATTATGTTTATGTCTTTGTGACCAAAAAATCAAAACAGATAGTTGCTGACAGATGTTCTAGGTGATATAAAGTCCAGTTAGATCATCACAGACAGGCTATTCAATTATAAATAATCAGGATTTATTAGGCTACACTGGAGAAACACAACTTTGAAAGCTTCCTAAGCTCCATTATTATGATAACACTAAACATTATTATCCTTTTCTAGAATTGAAGCAAGTATTCTGTAGTGGTTTAGAATATAATCAGTTCATCAAAACATCATTACACATGAAAAGGCAAAACAGGGTAAGGGACAATTGTAAGATGTATCATGACAAAGGATCATATTCAGAATATATAAAGACACTTAAAAATAAGTGAGCACAAGATGAACAAACTAATAGAAAATGTGCTGAAGACTCGAACACATACCGAACAGTGTGCTAACATTGTCAATTATAAGAGAAATACAAACTAAAACCACAGTAAGATGTCATTATACACCAACAGAATGGCCAAAAATAAAAAAGCCAGACCATACCAGGTCTTGACAAGGATGTGGAAAAACAAAAACTCTCACACTACTGGTGAAAGTATAAATTTTTGAAAATTGTTTGAAGATATCATTTAAAGTAAGCATACACATGCTCTATAGCCAGCAATTGGATTTGAAGATACATATAATATGCTCAACATAAAAGCATACATAAGGTGGGGTGCTTGGGTGGCCCAAGTCAGTTAAGTGTCTGCCTTTACCTCAGGTCATGATCCTGGGGAGGTCCTAGGATCAAGTCCCATGTGAGGCTCCCTGCTCAGCAGGGAGTCTGCTTCTCCTTCTCCCTCTGCACACCCCCCACTCACGTTCTTTCTCTCTCAAATAAATAAATAAAATCTTTTTTAAAAAGTGTACATATGTGCACCAAAATAGTTCCATAGCAGTATTATTTTTAATAGCTTCAAACTAGAAACTGTTCTAATTTTCCTCAGTGGTTGAATGAAAAAATAAATTGTGGCATAGTCATATATTAGAATACTGTACAAAAAAAAATAAATAAAATAACTACTTCTGTGCCCAACCCAATGGATGACTTTAAACTCATGATGTTGAGTGAAAGAAGCCAAAAGAGAAAATACTGTATGATTCCATTTACTTTATATAAAGTTCATAAAGAAGCAAAACTAACCTATGGTGTTAGGAGTCAGGGATGTAGTTACCTCTGGAAAGGCGGCACAAAAAAGGACTTCCGGGTGATGGTTACACTTTATTTCTTAATCCAGTAGTGTTGCCCAAGTGGATTTACCTTGCGAAAATTCACCGAGCTGCGCACATAAGATTTGCATACCCCTCCCTGTGTTATACCTTAATACAAGGTTTACTGGATAAAAAGGAAAGCGAGTAAACTCTGATGTCATATTGCTGGTTTCAAATGATAGCTTTGCTCCTCGCTAGTCAAGGTACTCGGAAAAAATTGCCCAACCTTTCTTTGTCTCGGGTTACTCTGTAAAAGGGAGATTCCATGATTACCTTCTTCCTAGACTGGTAGAAAGATAAATCTGACAACACATGTCCAGCTCATAGAACAGAACTTGGCACTATGTTTAACATTCACTAAATGTCAGCTGTTGTCATTCTTATCATTAATTCTCAGGAGAATAAACTGATAAATATTATCTTAAAATGTCAGTGGATCCAAGGTAAGAATAATTAGAATAACACAGAGAACCATCTGATATTTTTATTTGGTTTTATTATTTTTTGACTCCTTGACCTTCAAACTTGGGAGTTTCTCAGAAAAACCAACATGGACAACTCCCAAAGAAAAAAGCAAATTCATTTGAAAACCATGGTGTAGGCCCAACTAATATAAATATTATTGCTACAAAGGACATCTGTAAGTAGGTAAAGTGCCTGAAAAGAAAAAAAAAAAGATCAGGTTACAATTATGTAAGGCATGAATTCTTATTTTAAAAGGGTTACTAACACAATTCTCACACCTCAAGATGGAAGGAATTAGTCAATTTATCCTCATGTGCAGTGGGGATAGTTTTTTCTAATAAATTATACACATTTTTTATTCATTAAAAACATTTCAAAAATTTACCCTCCTATAATACTAGGTTTTCTACTCCATTATGTTATCCAATATTAAAACAGTTTCTGCAATACTTTCATGCTAACCTTTTCTCTCATTTATAAACAAATTCACCCAGTGTTTGTTTTTATTTCTGAAATTAGGTCAGAAAACTCAACGTCCATCTACCAATATTAGGTTAGGAATTTCAAACCAGAACTTGGGCCTTTTCAACATTAGTACATAATTTAGTACTTTTAAGTAACAGATCCAATCCTAAAACTCTTCACTGATGTCCACATTCTAAATTAGGATATTCAGTATTATGTTTTTACACTACCATGAGAATCTTAGAGTAGAGAGAGCTTTAGGCTTCATGCAGTTCTGTCTTCCATCATCTGCAGTGTGATAGCTGTGCTGGCTTTAAGAGAGCTTCTTTTTATGTGTTATTTTCCTTTAGCAAACTCTTATTTTCTAAGCTGAAAACCTCAAGAGGGAGGGACCATGTCTCCCTTGTTAATTATTATATTACCAGTGGTTAGGACAGTGCCTGGAACATAGTGTTGAAAAGTATTGTTTGTAATAGTGAATACAAGAATTACGAGTGTATGAGTGTAAGAATGGGAACCATTGGATGTAAATTCTCAAATAGTACAGGACTCAAAAATAATCAGTTAAATATATAAAATGAAAATAATTAGGATTTTGAGTTCTTGAGTTTGATATATGGTCTTGGGCTTTAATTGTATGGAAAACAAGCAAATTACTCCAAACAGTTCACAGATGTGGGATTTTCTTCATGCTCTCATCTCTTTAATGTGACCCAAATGAGAGACAGGATGTGAACAGATCCACCGAAGGCAGATGACCTCGGCTCACCATGGAGAAGAGCTGAGGGCATTTTTGCCTTCTATCCCAAGTGCGGTGGTGTCAGTGTGGATAAATAAAGGAAAAATGGCTTCAGAAAGAATGATTCCCCATGGTGGGCTCTGAGAGCGAGGAGCAGGGAGTGGTCTCTGTGAGGCTCCTTTGAAACTATCACTCTCCTTTGGAAAAAAAATGTATACATGTCAGGATTTTCTAAATAAGGGCTATCGTAAAAGGGTTTTTCATTCATCAGAATGTCTTAACTATCCCAATTCTGGGCTCTTTGGTTTAATCAGATTTTCTTATATCAGATGTTGAAAAAAGATTCTGGAATTATGACATAGATGCTTTTGATGTCCCAGGTATCCCTATCTAACTCCTCCATTTCTCTTTCCCATTTCCCACTCCATTTTGGAGAGAGAATGAAACACCTTTCAGAACTATGAAAAAGTTTATTTCAAAGGGTTGGTGTCTCTTTAAATGTCTTTAATCTTTTATATGGGCCATAAGAACAAGCAAAACTGTGTAACTAAAAATTAACTTTAAAAAACTACTTATAAATTTTCTAAATTATGCACACAGTACATGCCAGTTTAAATAAGTTAAATAATACAGAGGTATATAAAGAAATGTTAATCATTGGGGCACCTGGGTGGCCCAGTGGGTTAAGCCTCTGCCTTCAGCTCATGATCTCAGTGTCCTGGGATCAAGCCCCACATCAGGCTCTCTGCTGGGCAGGGAGCCTTCTTCCCCCTCTCTCTCTGCCTGCCTTTCTGCCTACTTGTGATCTCTCTCTCTGTCAAATAAATAAATAAAATATTTTTTAAAAAATGTTAATCTTTGCTCTTATTATCTCCTATTTCACCCCCACCCCTGCCAAGATAAACACAGTTAACATTGGACTACACCAAAATAAAATGGCTTTTGCATAATGAAGAAAACCATCAACAAAACAAAAAGGCAACCTACTGAATGGGAGAAGATACTTGCAAATGATATATCTGACAAGGGGTTAATATCCAAAATACATAAAGAACTTATACAATTTATACCAATGAGTCTTTTGCTTTTCCATACAAATTTTAGCATTATTTGTTCTAGTTCTATGAAAAATGCTGGTATTTTGATAGGAATTGCATTGAATCTGTAGATCACTTTCAATAGTATGAGCATTTTACTAATATTAATCATTACTATCCTTGAGCATAGGATACCTTTCACTTTGTTTTTGTCATCTTCAATTTCTTTCATCAGTGTTGTATGGTGTTCAGAGTACAGGTTTTTATCTCCTTGGCTAATTTTATTTCTAAGTATTTTATTCTTTTTGGTGCAATATAAATGGGATTGTTTTCCTCATTTCTCTTTCTGCTATTTTATAATTATTGTATAGAAATGCACTCGATTTCTGAAAATTGATTTTGTATCCTGCCAATTTACTGAATTTATTTATTATTTCTAGTAGTTTTTTGGAGTCTTTAGGCTTTTCTACATATAGTATCATGTCATCTGCAAATAGTGACAATTTAACTTCTTCCTTACCAGTATGGATACCTCTTTTTCCTTTTTCTTGTCTGATTGCCATGGCTAGGATTTATAGTACTATGTTGAATAAAAACAGTAAGAATGGACATCCTTGTCTCTGTGTCTCATACTTTGAATGAATATATTACCCATGGAAGACTTTGTAACTTCATATGTCAGTCAAAATATTGGCTAACTGAGAAGTCATGTAATTCTTCAAAATGTTGACACATTTTACTATAGAATATTACTACCAGTTATTACTAACATTAATATTACTACCAATTGGTTAATTGGTTAATATTACTACCAATTGGTTAATTGGTTAATGTTACTACCAATCCCATCTGCAGGCCTGAAACTAGGGTGAAGCAAACGAGGCACCCTGGTGTAGAATTAAGGAAGAACTTACTCTTGGTCATGCAAGTGCCAACTCTGTACTTGCCTGACCCTGAATGTGAATACCTCTTTAAGCCCAAGGTGTCTCACTTGCAAATGAATGTCTTTTATTTGCCTTTAAGTTTTTATTTAAATTCCAGTTAGTTAACATACAGTGTACAATACAGGGATTCACCACTTCCAGAGATTACCCAGTGCTCATCACAAGTGCATGGGTGAGTGTCTCTTTAAATTTTATACTCCACATACCTGCCTTGCCTCATCCTAGTCTTGTCCTCCTGATCAGAAATGAGTTTAAGCTGTCCAGGTCACAGTGATAGACATTTATCAAATTCTGAAATTTCCTGAAGGCTTGAATTTTATCATTGGTGACAAATACTCTTAATTGTTTACCTTGAACTAACAGGTTCCTTTTGTCAATCTTTGAGAAGACATCTGCTAAAACCCTGTGTGAATACTGTAGTTCCTCTGTAAGTCACATTGTGAAGTAAAAATTGTGCCTCATGAAAAAAAAAATACAGTGGCTAGTTCAGCTAGCAACTGAAACAATTCCACAGGTGTTTTCCCTTGAGACAGCCATCATCCTTTGGTATGCTGAGGAAGTGTTTTCCGTGCTTTCTATTTTTCCACACAGCCTATAAAAAGACAGGTATTCAACAGTATTTAATAAGCTTAATATTTGTTTTTACTTCTTCATAAAGGACATTCTTAAATAAGATTGCCTTCATAATTTTAACTGCAAATGTGAAGTGGTGAAGAATATAATAACTACATGTACAGTTTGGTCCCCCTGCAAATGTCAACATAGTTATTCCAGGCTAAAACAAGATATTAAAGTTATTCAACACTTAGCATAATTCTACACAACTTGTCTCTGCAACCCAGCTTTCATATAAAGTAAGATCTTATGTGCTTACTTTGTGTTGATATTGGAAATACATAAACGAAATAGCCACCTTTGTAGATGTTATCCATTTATAAGGCAAAAGGACAAGTTTGCAAAGAAAAAACAACTCAGTTTTCATATTTCCAGTTAAAGCTCTCATTCAGTGGGTTACTGTATTGTTAAGAGGTGTCAGTACCATGAATATCCTTATTGACTTTCTATCCAGCAGGCATTCAGCAACTAAACTATGCAAGCCTTTTTGGACTCTTAGCAATTGTGTTTATTTCTCCAGCTAATGCATTATGATGACTTAGCCTGGGAGATGCCTCAGAAGCTTTTTCTTTTCTGGTTCAAAAAGCAGTAGCAAATAGTTTTTGGCTTTTCAAATGTTCAGTATCTTTAAATTCTGAAGGATTCCCCTCAAAACGAAGCTGCAACATAACTAGTACACAAATCCTATTTAAAAATCCTCTGTTGCCCAAGACAGAATAAAATAAACTATTAACATTTGTAAAGCTAGAGGAAAGATAGTTTTCATCATATTTAATTTCTTTCTTTCTTTCTTTCTTTCTTTCTCTCTCTTTTTAAACTTTTTTTTTTTTTTTTAACACTCTCTCCCCATTTCTTTGGAGTAGATTCCCTCCTTTCCATGATTCAGGGAGCTCTCTGGCATGTGAGTTTCAACTCTTCCAGTCATAGATAGGACAACTGTGGGTTGATAAGCAAACCCTCTGATTTGCCTTTTTTTATTGTGGTAAAACACACTTTATAAAATTGGCCATTTTAACCATCTAAGTGTATGGTCCAGTGGCATTGGGTTCTTTCATATTGTTGTGCAACCATCACTACCTTCTATCATTAGAACTCTTTTCTTCTTGCAAAACTGAACCAATAACTCCCCATTCCCTTCCTCCACTAGAGCCCCTGGCAACCACCATCCTAGTTTTTATCTCAATGAATTTGACTCCTTAAATACCTCCCATAAATGGACTCATGGTATTTGTCTTTTTGTGACTGGCTTATTCCACTTTGCATAATGCCTTCAAGGCTCATCCATGTTGTAGCATGTGTCAGAATTTCCTTTCTTTTTAAGGTTGAATAATATTCTGTGGTAGTATGTTGTTTATCCATTTACCTGTTGATGGAAACTTGAGCTATTTCTACCTTTTGGCTATTGTGCTCAGTCATTGGCTGGCAGCTGCATGAGAAGCACAGCCTTCACAGCTCCCAAGTCAACAGCTGGAGTCATTAGTCAGTTATGTTCTTCACTGATGGAGATCTGGCCATTTCATGGCCTCCAAGCATTTTACTTACCTTGGCTGGGTTCAAGATCTTATAAGATGTTGTCTGTTTGCACTTGCTATCCTCTAAGTTTCCTAATCATCCCCCCCCCAAATTTTTATTAGATTCTCTTTTTCTTACAAGTTCATAGGGGCTTTGTTTATGTATAAAAAATAGTTAAATCCCAGTTTTGTCATATATATTAGAAATATTTTCTCTGAGATTACCACGTATCTTTAGATTTTATATATGGTATACTTTTTTCCATACAAATAATTTTAATTTCAACATAAATCTATGTTTTTTCTTTTATAGCTTAAAAGCCCTTTGAGTTGCTTACAAGTTTTCCCCAACTTTTGTGTCATGTAAAGTATTCTAAATTTTCTTCTATGTCTTATTTTGTTTACGTTTACATGTGTGATTATTTGGATTTTTTGCTGTATATGTACAATGAAATAAGAGTTTAAACTTGTTTTCTTCTAGCTGGAAAGTGAATTATACAAATACTATTTATTAAAATATCATTCTTTTTTCTGTGGCATTGGAATGCCATCTTTATTCTGCCTAAGCTGAGACTCCTAGAAACATGTAATTTCAGTATTTCTCAGTGCAGATACCACTTCAGGACCTAGAAGAGGCAAAGCAATAAAATGATTCCGAGAAAACAAGTGATACCAAGTCAATACTTGTGTATGAGCAAGTGCCAATTCACCAAAGGTTAGTATGAGATTACCAGAGGCTTAATACGTACTGTATTTTTTTTATGAGAAAAAGAAAATCTGCCTTCTAGCAGTGTTACAAACAATGATGATTTTCCTGTTAAATTTGACTTTCAGCTTTTTAGAAAGGAAGGAAAGAATGATAGTGAAAACATATGGAATGACATAAATTCTCAGCTAAGTAGAATTTTTAACCTGCTTAGTCCTTCAAAATGGAAATATTCCAGTAATTGGTTTTGTGAAAAATTATATTTTTATATTTATTTATGTTTTTACACATTTATATATGTTTTTACATATACATATGTGTACATATATGTATACATTTATATATGTTTTTACACATATACAGTTTCTTTCCTGAAAATAATTATCTGAGTTCAAATTCTGTGTCCTCTATTTACTAGTCATGTAACAGTATGCAAATCACTGAGCTTTTATGAAACTCCAATTCCAATAGTCAATTGCGATGAAAGTCATTTGTGATGTTATCAATAAATCCTCCTTGTGCTAAATCTTGTTATGATAAATGTCAGGTGACATACTTAATCATGCCATTCTTTAGAAATTCTCACCATCGGCCCTTTTGGTCCAACATTGAGTTAACTCTGCTACTTACTGCATCAATTTGCAGAGGGAAGTGAGTGCTGACAGCTCTACCTACCCACTCCAAGGATGGCAAATTAGTCTCCAAATATTCCCCAAATTGTCCAGCTCCTACTAAAGAAGCAATTGTATTACCAGTAGAATGATCACCCTTGGAAGCGACACTCACTTGAGTGACCCTGTATGAAGGAGCAAACCATTTCAAGGAAATCCCTAGGGACGTATTATTTTCCTAACAAGTAGAGACCAAGTAGCGGTGGTTTTCTCAATGACTGGGACATATTTGGCAGAACAGAAACTTGGAAGTTGTGGTTTGCAAGGGTGTATGCAAATCTCAGCATGATAGATCCTAGGCTAGGTATTTGAAGGTAGCATGACAGCAAGAATAATTGTCTTCTGGGTGAAAATACAAAGATATATCTATCTTAGCAACAAATAGGAGCTCTGGGGGGATAACCAGGCTAAGCCCTGAAATGGCCCAACCCTGAATGTTGATATCATTCCTAAAAAACACTTTAACACTCTCTCTAAAAATAAACACAAATGCTCAAAGGAAAGTTACACGAGTGCTACTCTCATTTGCTGCTGGCATATTAGGGAATGAATGCCACCCTTTAGGAGCCTAAGTACCTTTGAATGGGGAAGAGATTTCCAAGTATTGGGAAGGAGAATTTAACCCTTTGAATGTGTCAATGACTGTTGTTTCAAACTTAATTATTTCTACACTTTATTCACTGTAATATACTTAGGTACAGACTGCAGTGGTAAATGGAGAATGGAATTCAAAATCAGACACTTTTAGGTCTGTATTTTCTGTGGTCTAACGAAAAATGATATTTACATGTTATATTATGCCAATGCCAAACACTGCCTCCCAGGGATCACTTTTCATGGTGATTCTTTTCATTTTTGGTGTTACTTTCAAAATTGGGGGCGGGGGAGATCATTTGTGTATGGAAACTTGACTTTGTTTACATAGCCGCCTCAATTTTAGGTAGAGTAAATGTATATTCCTTCCAATCATAACATTCCCTTCCCATCACTTAAATACTTTGCAGTTTTCTATAAGCAGCTTCATGTGTACCCTTACTTTGTGATTTAGCAAATTCTGCACATGGCAATTAGACCTGGCAGGCCATATTTATACAATAAATTGTTACTTAGCACTTACAATAATATCAGAGGGTAGGAGAGAGGAGTGTTAAACTAACCTCGGGGTGGGGGGGAATGGGGTTGGCAAAATATTTGAGAATTTTATTGTTAATATGTTTGGCTTTCCTAATATTTGTAATAGAGGTTCTATTTGAGCTCCTATTTTCCCTACAATTTAAGGAAAGCACAAAGAACTGCAGGCATCCTCACCTCTGCTGGAATTTTATTGAGAGGGTCACTGAAGTCAGGGAAGGGTCACTGCCTCCATTCCTGTGCTGTCCAGATGGTGGAGTACAGAGTACTTAACATGTTCTCCCGCTGACTCCATATCTACTTCCTCTCACCCCCTCTGTCTGTAGCATGGAAGATGTGTTGTCTGACTGTAGAAAGAAGAGAGTCTTAGGTGTGGGCAGTCCCCAGAATAAGAAATAACAGTGCTGGGTGCCTGGGTGGCTCGGTCGTTAAGCGTCTGCCTTCGGCTCAGGTCATGATCCCAGAGTCCTGGGATCGAGCCCCACATCAGGCTCCCTGCTCGGCAGGAAGCCTGCTTCTCCCTCTCTGATTCCCCCTGCTTGTGTTCCCTTTCTCGCTGTGTCTCTCTCTACTAAATAAATAAATAAAACCTTAAGGGAAAAAAAAAGAAGAAGTAACAGTGCTGGGCTCCTGAGGTTTTATGTTGTAGTTAACATAAATAAGAGCCTTCTATCACTTGTTCTTAGTCTTTATTTATTTTAAAGATTTTATTTATTTATTTATTTATTTAGAGAGCAAGCCGGGGGGGTGGGGGTAGGGAAAGAGATGGCAGACTCTGCACTGAACATGGAGCCTGATGTGGGGTTCGATCACAGGCCCCTGAGATCATGACCAGAACCCAAATTAAGAGACAGACACTCAACCGACTGAACCACCCAGGCACCTCCTAAGTCTTCACTTTCATTTACTTACTTTTTTCTTCCAGTAAAACACTTCTTTTTTTCCCCATTTTTATGATTTTTATTTATTGATTGATTTATTGATTTCTTTTCAGCGTAACAGAATTCATTGTTTATGCACCACACCTAGTGCTCCATGCAATCTGTGCCCTCCATAATACCCACCACCTGGGTCCCCCAACCTCCCACCCCCCGGCCCCTTCAAGACCCTCAGATTGTTTTTCAGAGTCCATAGTCTCTCATGGTTCACTTCCCCCTCCAATTTCCCTCAACTCCCTTCTCCTCTCCATCTCCCTATGTCCTCCATGTTATTTGTTATGCTCCACAAATAAGTGAAACCATTCTTGCAAAGAAAATCTAAATCTAAATCCTCCAAAGTCATAAAAAATAATGTGTCTACTAAAGCATTTTTTAAAGATTCTGCAAAGGAAAGAAATTACATCTCATGGTGATGAATAAAGTAAAATTTTCCTAAATATTTACTACACTGTTCTCTCCTTAAAGTTCCTTTTCTCAGTAGTAGCTTGTTAGTGCTTTTCTGTATTTTCCTCAAAACTCCAGCTAGCACATAATCTCTTTATCTCCCTCTTCGGAAGTATTCTTTCCTCTGCACATTAATCTCCTCCCTGCACCCAGTGGTTTCAATTCTGCAATTCCAGCCATTACTACTACTGGTAAAACAGAGGCCCGAGTGTGACAGCAGGTCAAGCAACAAAGAATATATCCTTCTTGGCTGCAGCGGCGCGGGGGGAGCAAATGCTTCTATTCAAATAGTTTCATCTTTGTCACGTGTGTTGCTGGGTATATTTAGAAAACCCACAATAGATGCCTCCTGGAAGATGGCTTCTTATGCACTATAGGCGGAAAAGATGGATCAGGAAGCAACTAGCCCTGGGAAAGTGAATACCAACAGTGTGAGCATGCCAGCCGTGATCAAAAGTTACACTAAAGTGTAGCAAGTTAGCAGAAAACCCTGATGTTATTTGGAAACACTTAAATCTATACCAGATTTTCAGATGTATAATGAAAGAATTACAATTAGGGGGAAACCGGAGAAAAATGTAGAGTTTAGGTTAAAATGAGGCCGTAATTGGAATTTTGCACTTGGTTTCATTGGCTGCCAACAATCTGAATGGTGCACAATGAAATCCATAAAACGTGTTGCCAAATCTCTGGTCAGTTGAAACTGCTGTGTTTCATTCTTCTCTGGTAAAAATGTCTTAATTTTGGCCATGTGATGTTATTTGTCTCATCTGGTTTCTTGGAGACTGAAGGTCTCTTGTTAACTGTACTAATAAATAGAGGAACAGCAGAGACCTTTGGGGAAAGAGTGCGGCAACAACACCCACTGAGGTCACCGCGGTCGTGATGACCTGTGGCTGGAAGCCCCCCACTAAAGGTATACGAAGATGGGAATGGGGAGCTGTTTTAGGGTAAAAGCTCACCTGCAGGCTGCCCAGGATTCCAAGGCAGGACAGTGAGATGCTGTCGAAGGCGCTTTGGAATCATTTGGGACGATGTGGCCTTAGGCAAAGGACCTGTTCTCTCTGAACCAGTTTTCTCCTCCTTAAACATGGATTTCCAAGGCCAAGTTTCCTCTGGCTGTGACCTTGCATTTTAATGTATTTCATGGGTGCTAAAATGCCCTTCCCCACCCCCCTACCCATGCATTTTAACATTTCTGAAATGGGGTATGCTTTCTAATCAATAGTGACTTACAATAACAGTTATCTCAATGTCTTTATTTTTGCCTGTGCACATGTAAACATAAAAAAATGCCAGGATTCAAAGTGCAAAACTGGGACCCCTGAGTGGCTCAGTTGGTTAAGTGTCTGCCTTCAGCTCAGGTCATGATCTCAGGGTCCTGGGATCCAGCCCTGCATTGGGTTCCCTGCTTAGTAGGGAGCCTGCATCTCCCTCCACCTTCCCCCCTCCACCCATGCTCTCTCTCTTCCTCAAATAAATAAATAAAATATTTTTTTTAAAAAGTGCAAAATGGGCATAGGAGACTTAGAAGACAAATCTCAGATGCAGAAAATAGCTGAACTTTTTTTTTTTTTAACCATTAGAAACTAAATGGTGATAGGGAAGGTATGAGGAGGTGATGAATCAGACATATGCAGCAGTAGCTCCAGAGCTGAAGTCCAAAGTCTGCTAATTCTATGTACTGCAAACCCAAGAATGATGGTTTAATTCTTCAATAGGTTCTCTTTAAGAAATGCTGCATCAGGGCATCTGGGTGGCTCAGTCGGTTAAGCGTCTGCCTTCGGCTCAGGTGATGATCCCAGGGTCCTGGGATCCAGTCCCACATCGCATGGGGCTCCCTGCTCAGTGGGGAGCCTGCTTCTCCCTCTGCCTCTCTCTCTCTCTGTCTCTCATGAATAAATAAATAAAATCTTTTAAAAAAAGAAAGAAAGAAATGCTGTACCAACAATGCTGTTGAAAGTACTATACTGAAAACAGGGACAGCAACAAGTCTAATTAAGTCAGAAGACTCAGCCTCTGAATAGGTTTAGGAAAACTTCCACCAGTTTATTTTACCTACATTTCCTACTTGCACAGAGAGTGATACATGGTTTAAAAAAAAAGTGGTCTAAGACTGAAAAAGCTTTTTCAGTAAGCATAAAATGAACATTATATGTGACAAGAAAGCATAGTGTTTCTTTTTAATTGGAAGTACTTTTTACTTTCTTATTCATAAAGAATAAGAATGTGTGTCTTAATGGTAAATTGTCTTTGATTCCACAAGCTGCAATATGTCAATACGTATCTACCTTTTAAAGCAAAGCTTATTAACGCTGCCAACACCAAAAGATGCTTTGGACCCTTGAAGAATGACTCTTTTGGCTTTATAACCAAAAAAAAAAAAAAAAAAAAAAAAGACTGAAAAACACACTTGCGGAAACCATTCATAATTAGAAGAATTTTGTAGCTTCTTTATAGGGTTAATATAAACCCTAATATGTAACCCTTCCTAGGGTTAATTATTGTGTGTTTAATTATAAACAATGTGTTAAAAGTCCCTAGTTTAGTCTCCCACAAAGGAGTTTATACAGTCATAGTTATTATTAATAATAAAAGCTATGTATTATACGCATACAAGCAGGACAAAGGGACTTGGGGCAAGTAAATCAATTACATACTAGTAGGAATCAAAAAATGTAGTCCTAAAGTGGTAAAGTGACTTGCCCATACCGCACAGGTTGCCATGCTAGAGCAGGGATGGAACTGATTTAATTTATTGTCATGTATACCCATTCATTGAGTGTCTGCTGCATACAGGCAGGTTCATGGTGTGTGTGGGTATCTATAGTGTAATCATACCACATGTGCATTTATTCTGTATTAACTAAGGCTCTGGGAAAGGTGAGGGAGAGAGAGAGAGAGAGAGCACGAGAAAAAACAATATAACGTAGCCAGCCCTTCCTACATTTCCCCTCAGAAGCATGTGGCCAGAGTGAGGGTGAGAAGGCAGTTGTCTCTATTTCTCTTCTCAAGTCATCTAGGTTCTCGAGTGCTTCTTATGATGTGAGCACCTCATCTCACTGAGCATGAGCATTGTTTTTAAAGAGATGCATGTTTCAGACAACTTAGCCCTTAAACACAAGTCAAAACCCCACTGGGTGTTTAACTCGAAGACAGCAGTCTGTACTAATGCAAGAAGAGAAGCCAGCTATGTTTGGACTTACCAAGAGATAGAATTAAATGCACTTATGTTTGCTTGCTAGTCTGTTTGCAAAAATACTTTATACTGTGTTTCATGGGCCAAAATATGTAGGGAATTTTCAAGGGTAACCTTGACTGTATTCTTTAAATCTTAGAGGTTGTAGCACATGAAAAGGAATACAGCAGTGGGTCTGTCAGTGGGAAGACTGAACAGACAGACCAGAGAGGAGAAAGGATGAAGAGCAGAAAGCAGCTAGAAGACTCTTGCAATACAATAAAATGACAATAGAAGCCTCAATCAGTATGGTGGCACCAAGGACAGAGAAAACCCAACCCGAGGAGGAGATATGGGGGAGGCAGAAACAAGGAGGGAATGACTAGTCATGGAGCATTCTAGAGAAGGAGCAGTTAAAGCTTACGTGAGTTTTCTAGACCGGTAGATTAGATTAACATGACAGTTAATACAGGAGGCTCCGTATTTTGATCTAGAGAAGGACACATGACTTTAATTTCCTGCATTCACTAGACTAAGAAGTATAAAATGAGGTCGTTTTAAATTTTAATGTGTCAAATTACACTAGCCCCAGCCCCACTGCTTTATTGCTCAACCACAGCTCCATCCTACCTTCCGCTTTGCTGTCCAGAGCCTGAGGCAAAAGCATGTGTACTACTTCTTTGTTAGGAACTACAATCCAGGTGAGAGAAATGAGGGAAAAGATGTGTGAGGCAGCGATGGAGAGGAGCTGACAGAAGAGTGTGTGAGGGAGACTGCCACCCCTTGGGCTGATTACTTAATCTTCCAAGAATCCATGGCTCTTATATGGGTACTGTGGAGATCCCACTGCCTCTAGAGCCACGGTGTCAGTAAGGAAGCCCTGTGGCAAGAGGCAGCAAGTAGAAGGTATGACATGACATGAGGACTCCTGGGTTTTATCCTGGGGACTTCATGGCTTATCATCACAGCAATATCTGGGTGGGAACAAACCATGAAGAACTCTGAAGACAGGGAAGACCAAGAGGATCTGAGCAAGAATTTCCAACGTAAATATGCCTCAATAAATTCTGACAGCCCCCAAAAGGAGGCCTCATATGTGCCCACAGACCAGTCTGCCCACTTCATCAGCCATGTTTGTTCCAGCTTGACTCCCCCAACTGCCCATGGAGATGGTGCTGCCTCTGTTAGTTGTGATCTTCAGGAAATGGTGGTGTCTGAGTCAAGGTTGTGGTTCTCAGATGCTGCCAAAGCCACTATTTCTGGGGTATCAGAATGGTTTGGGGTAACTCTGGAAGTTGGGAATGAAGGAGGGGAGAAAGACCAAATCTCTAATCTCTTGCCACCTGAAAACCTTTGCTCTTACTGGTCCCATAAAGTCCCACAAGAAAGGTGCTGCTTCACTTTCTCCTTTCCGTGTTTCCATTTTTCAGCTTCTTCAAACCACCTGTGTCATGATACCATCCACCAAAACCTTTCTCTCCTCAGTTCCTCATTAACTCATGAGGTTCCTCATAACCATTAGAAGCAAAAAAAACCAACCTCCCAACAAATAAACCTCATGTCCCAAAACAAAACAAAGGCAAGAAAAAGCTCAGAGAAAGTGTCTTAAGCAAACCTAGGAGCTTGTGTGGGAATTCAGCACACTGAATTCCAGTGCTCAGTTCCTCCCAGGACCATGGGTGGCTACTTACTTTTTCATTTACATAACTAAAGGGGCTAGTGGCCATGGCCCCCTCAAGAACAGTCATATGCCAAAAATTCATTGAAGTCTCTACTTTACAGAGGAAACTGCACAAAGAAATAATTTTTTACGTTAAGTATTACTCAACTTTACTAACTCCTCAAGGAGTTAGAAAGGAATAAAAACAGGGAAGCAAGGAAAAACAATAAAGAGTCCACTACCAAACTGTTTACTACTACTAAGTTGACTGGTGGTTTTTTTGTCCTGCGACCTTCTGAACAGGTGTGAAATGAGGTTCAGAATCATTTAGCTAAGGGCTAAGAGGGAAAAAGAAGCTTTGATCTATTGCCTCTTGGCTGCCATTGGTCAAGGATGGCCTCAGAAGCCTGGCTTTACCTGCATATTTATGTTGCAAATTTCCTGCAGGTGGCTCATGCCAGGAAGCAAGAGGTACCTGTTAGGGACCCACAGCAAGGTACTCTGGGTTGCACCTGTGAGAAGCTGATCGAAGCCCATGAGGACTGGTCACCACAGAACCGACTGGAGGGGAAAGTAGGGTGGAGAGGATCTGAGTGTTACCCAAGAGGATGTGACCTGGTGATGTTAGCTCCTGAGAGCAGAAAGAAGAGAAGAGGCCCAAGAACACACATACACTCAGGAATCTGGAGGAAAGGCAGAAGAGGCTGAGAAGGGACCAATGAAAAGGCGTCAAAGAGATAGGAGGAGAATAATAGTAGTATTAATAGTTATAGCCGTAACAACAGCCATAGCCATGGCACTGATGGTAATAGTAATGTGGATGTGGACTATGTGGCAGGCACTATTCTATGCTCTTTTCATAAAATAACTCATTTAATACTCTCAGCCCTGTAAGATAGGCATAGTTATTTTCCCCATTTAACTTGGGGACACCAAGTTTTTGAGGAATTAGGGTCACAACTCACAGTTGGTGACTCTAGAGCCTGTACTCTTTTTTTTTTTTTTTTTTGAGATTTTATTTATGAGAAAAAGAGAGCACGAGTTGGGGGAGGAGCAAAAGGAGAGGGAGAAGCAGACTCCCCGCTGAGCAGGGAGCCTGATGCGGGACTCAGTCCCAGGATTCTGGATCATGACCTGCACTGAAGGCAGATGCTTAACCAACTGAGCCACCCAGGCGGCTCTAGAGCCTACACTCTTAGCCACTTCATTATGCTCACCCAAGGAGTGGAAAGCATCCAGGAGACAATGGTAGAGGGGATTCCACAAAGGAAGGAGTGAGCAAAGGTCAGTTTTACTTAGTAGGGAGAAAAGCAAAGGCCATCTGATTTGTGACCAAGAGGTACCTGGTCACTTTTGAAGATAAAGCTTGAGCTGAGTGGTGAGTCAGAATACGGTGCAAAGAGATGAGGACAGAGTGGAGTCCAGGTCCTTTTCTGGAGACACTTGTTGGTGAAATTAGTCAATATATTAATTTAGTGTAAAACTCACCTATCCTAATTTGCTAATAGAAGAGACGGAGGTAGTATCTAGGGAAGGAGAAGGAGATCGGCAGGACTGTAATATTACTAAGTTTGAGTTGGCACAGTTCTTTCAGGTGCAGGAAATGTCCCTCAGGTGGTGTCCGGCTAAATGTCTTGAGAGAAAGGTTAAGAAGCAACATAGGACCCATCAGAGACTGAGGAAGCCTTTGGAGAGAAGAATAATGAGCAGATTTTCATTCTGGTTTTTTGCCATTTCTGATTTCCCACAAAATGGCAGAAAGGGACACACTCTGTTGCCAACCTTCTCTTTCCCTCCTCCTGCCTCATTAGCTGAGCCCAGTCATTATACTACATTTTCTGTGCCTTGGAATAGAAAAGCCAGCTCTTCAAACCATAACATTGGCAGCAGTTTTCTTCCTACAGTTTGTAAAAATTAAATCACAAATCAAAAGAATGTGAGCCAAACATGCCACAGCCATTTGGATTTACATGAAAGGGAAACCATCAACACCTCCCTATCTTGGCTGATGAATGTATCTGATATTTCAGACTTCTTTCTTGGTTCTTTCATGACCACAAGACCAAAACTAATCAGTCCAATTAGACAAACTTCCAGATTATAGCTCTGAAGTCAACTCAACAAGTAACATATCCAACAATATAATTTGCCAAGTTTAATTCAGAGGTTGAAGGAGGGTGGAGGGGAGACGGTTCCTGATTTATCACAGCAGCTAAGCCATATTCCAGTCTGAATACAAAACAGACAAAGAATAAGAAATAAAGCCAGATTGGGGGCACTGTAACTATTGATGATCATGTTTTCCCAATATTAAGAAAACAAAAAAGGAAAGAAAGCCTGAAGTTAAGAACACCATCTGGTAAAAGCTCTCAGAATAGTCACAAAATATGTGAAATACCTTCAAAGGAATTAGTTAAATGTAAAGAAAAGAATCAAATCCAAAGAGAACTGGAAGAATATATAGATAAACATTTACCTGATCATAACGATAGGATGGTCTTAGCATGCAGAGGGAAAAAAGAAATAAAGAAAAAGACTAAGAGATTTGTCCACATGGTTACTTAACTTTTCTGAACTCAGCAAAAGCCAGCATAAGCAAAAAGCCCAAGACAAATGGAAAAATATATTTGCAACACATATAGTATTCAAATAGTTTTATCTTTTATTTTTAATGGATTTATTGAGATATAACTAACATACTGTATAATTCATCCAGTTAAAGAATGTAATTAATTTTTTTGTTTTAACAGGATTGTACAATCATCACTAAAATTAATTCTAGAATATTTTTGTCACTTCAAAAAGGAAACTTTGTAACCATTAAAAATCACTCCCCATTTCCTCTCATCTCCTCAACCCTAGGGGTTTCCACTTTCTGTATCTACCTATTTGACTATGGAGGATTTTTAATTTAATTTAATTTAATCTTATTTATTTATTTGACAGAGAAAGAGAGACAGAGAGAGAGAGGGAACATAGGCAAGGGAAGTGGGAGAGGGAGAAGCAGGCTCCCCACTGAACACGGAACCTGATGTGGGGCTCAATCCCAGGACCCTGGGATTATGACCTGAGCTGAAGGCAGATGCTTAGCGGCTGAGCCAACCGGGCACCCCATGAGGATATTTTATATAAATGGAATCACATTAAAATGGTCTTTTGTGACTGTTTTTTTTTCACATAGCATAATGTTTGCAAAGTTCAACCATGCTGTACCATCTTTCAGTACTTGGCTTCTATTTTTTTTTTTTCCAATTGCAATATAATTCTCATGCCATAAAATTTACCCTTTTCAAGTATACAATACAGTGGTTTTTTGGTATATTCAAAAGTTATGCAACCATCACTGTCTAATTTCAGATGTTTTCATCACCCCCAAAAGAATCACCATAATCATTAACAGTCACTTCTCATTTCCACCTCCCTCTAGTCCCTGGTAACCACAAATCCAGTTTCTTATTTCTGTGGATTTGCCTCTTCTGGATGTTTCATGTCAATGAAATCATACAATAGGTAGCCTTTTGTATCTGGCTCCTTTCAACATTTTTTAAGGTTCATCCACATTGTAGCATGAATCAGTACTTCATTTCTTTTAATGGCAGAATAATATTCTTTTCTAAGGATGCACCACATTTTATTTATCCATTCTCCAGTTGATGAACACTTGAGTTTTTTTTCCACTGTTTAGCTATTAAGAATAATATCGATATGACTATTCATGTGCAAGTTTTGTAGAAAAAAAATTTTTTTTGTTATGTTTTTGTTTCTCTTGTATATATACCTAAGAGCAGATTTGCTGGATCATACAGTATATCTACCTTTGAGAAACTATCAGCCTGTTCTCTAAAGTAGCTGCATCATTTTCCCACCAGCAATGCATGAGGGCTCTAATTTCTCTACATCCTCCCTACACTTGTTATGATCTTGTAGTTAGTCACCATCTTAGTGGATGGATGTTATATCTTATTGTGCTCTGGATTTGCATCGCCCTAATAGCTACTAATGATGTTGAGAATCTTTTCATGTGCTTATTGAGCATTTGTATATTTTCTTTGGAAAAATGTTTGGTCAGATCCTTTGCCCATTTCTTAATTGGGTTATTTGTGTTTTTATCATTAAGTTGTAAGATTTCTTTATGTATTCTGGACACAGGTTCCTTATTTGATAATTAATTTGTAAATATTTTTTCCCTTTAGTGAGTTATCTTTTCATTTTCTTGATGGTATTTTTTTTAAGACTTTATTTATTTATTTGACAGAAAGAGAATGAGAGAGAGAGAACACGAGAAGGGGGAGGGTCAGAGGAAAAAGCAGATTCCCTGCTGAGCAGAGAACCCTATGTGGGATTCGATCTCCAGGATCATGACATAGCCGAAGGCAGTTGCTTAAACAACTGAGCCATCCAGGTGCCCTTGATGGTATTTTTTAAAGCAGAAAAGTTTTTAATTTCAGTGAAGTCTAATTTATTATTTATTTTGTGGTTTGTGTTTTAGGTGTTATAACTAGGAAAACATTGCCTAATCCAAGGTCATGAAGATTTATTTGTGTTTTTTTCTAAGAGTTTTATTATTTTTGGATTTTTTTCTAAAGATTTTA
Source organism: Lontra canadensis (assembly GCF_010015895.1). Classification (NCBI taxonomy): domain Eukaryota; kingdom Metazoa; phylum Chordata; class Mammalia; order Carnivora; family Mustelidae; genus Lontra; species Lontra canadensis. Next base: position 3,615,508 of record NW_022631064.1, on the reverse strand, counting down.
TTTATTTATTTGACAGAGAGATCACAAATAGGCAGAGAGGCAGGCAGAGAGAGAGGGAAGCAGACTCCCTGCTGAGCAGATAGCCCAATGCGGGGCTCGATCCCAGGACCCTGAGATCATGACCCGAGCCGAAGGCAGAGGCTTTAACCCACTGAGCCACCCAGGTGCCCCTAATTTTGGATCTTATAGTTAAAACTTTGATCCATTTTGAGTTAATTTTTATATATGATATAAATACTTTTGCATGTAGGTATCTAGTCACAGCACTGTTTGTTGAAGTGACTATTCTTTGCTCATTAAATTGTCTTGGCACCCTTGTCAAAAGACATCTGACTGTAAATGCAAGGATTTGTTTCTGGACTCTTAATTTTATTCCATTGATCTATTTATCAATCCTTATGCCAGTACCACACTGTCTAGTTGCTATAGCTCTGTAGTAACCTTTGAAATTGGGAATTTTAAGTCCTCTAACTTTTTCTTCCTTTTAAAGGTTATTTTGATTACTCTGGATCTCTTGAGCTTCCATATGAATTTTAGGATCAGCTTATTAATTTCTGTAGCTGGGATTTTGATAGGCATTATATTGAATCTGTAGATCAATATTGGGAGTACTACCATCTAAACAACATTAAATATATCAATCCCTGAACATGGGATATCTTTTCATTTACTTACATATTTTTTAAATTTTTTGTAGTTTTCAGAGTACAAGTCTTGCACTTCTTTTGTTAAGTTTATTCCTAAATATTAATTTTTGATGCTGCTTTGAATGGAATTATTAATCTTTTATTTCCTTTTGGATTGCTTATTATCATTGCATAAGAATATGACTGATGTTTAATAACAATCTTGTACACACAGTTTGCTGAACCTGTTTATAAGTTCAAATGGCTTTCGAGTAATACCTTAAGATTTCTATATACAAAGTCATGTTACCTGCAAAAAGAGATAGTTTTACTTCTCATATGTTTAACTTCTAACAAGTTCTTACAAATCAATAAGTAAAAGACAAACAAGTACCCCAATAAAAAAGCAGCAAAGAATGTGAACAGGGATTCACAAAAGAGCTGCATGTGGACAATAAAATATGCTTAACCTCACTAGGAATTAAATGGATGCAAATTTAATTAATATGATGCTATTTTGCCTATCAAAATGACAATAAGCCAGTGTGCATACACACACACACACATACACACACACACACAGAGATTTGATTTGAATGTTGAACAAAGCTGATATCATATTACACATGCTTATTTTATTCAATAACACATCATGGGCCTGTTCCTATGACCTTGCATATCTCTAGCAATTAATTTTCCATGGTAGTGTAATATTCCATTGTATGAATATGGATTTATCTGTTTGCTATTGTCAAGCATTTTGAGTCATGTGATTTATTATCTCCTTTATACTACTTTGTATTTTCCAATTTTTAAATTTATACACAATTATTACTTTTATGGAAATGAAAAAAAAATTGTGAGAACCATTGAGTCTGATATTCTGTTCCATAGAACCTCTAGTGCTAGAATGATTGAAGCAGTGTCAGAAACCAGTTTCTTACAAATGTGAGTAAGGCTGAGCTGTGGGGGTATTAGTAGTTGAAACTACTAGTAGCCAAGGACAAGTAGAGAAACTGAGAGTTTTCTGAACTCTGTTGCTAGCCTAGAACATACAGCAGACCTGTTTCTAAAAAATGGGGGCCCACTGAGAGAATGATGCGGTTAGCATTGGAACCGAGGCTGAGAGGTCATATTATAGAGAAAAGCAGGAAGAACAATGATTTGGGCTGCCAGGCGAGCTTAAATTATGAGTCAGCCATATGAGTAGAGTGCAAAGAGGTCTGTCGTTAGTGGGTAGGGAGGAGATGGAGCTGAGTCGTCTTGTTACTGATGGCATATTTGAGTCAAACTTCACAAGCTCTTGATGAGACACCTGTATTTGCCCCAGATGCAAAGCTTACTTCCAACTTCCACTTTTTCTGAACTTGCTTTTCCCCCTGGATTTCTGTTCCCTTGTCTATGAACACTAAAGTCCTTATTTCTGGAGGTGACATGAGTGAGCTTCTGTTTCCTGCAAATAAGAGCCTTTATGAAAGTTGCCCTGGGTGACGGGGAGGAAGATGAAGTCAAGCCTCCTGGCAAAGTACTCTATGCAGTTTGGCTAGAGCTTAGGGCTGAGCAGGAGAGCGATGGAAGAAGAAGCTGGAGAGGTAGATGGGGCAGGCGCTGGAGGGTCTTGTACCCTGGGATGTAGTTTTAGCCTGTGGTTTGAGCAGCTTTGCGCTCTAGTCTGAAATCTGCCATCAACTAATTATATGGCCTTTGACCATTTAGCTTCTTGGACGTTTAGTTGTCTAATTTGGAAAACCAGAATATTGGTTTAGGGAACTGTTAAAATTATCCCCAGCTCTTCAGCTATTAATCTGTCTACCTTATACTAAATAGGCAGCTACTTACTTTCCTACCTCATCCCAAGATTCCTGGTCTCACGAGCAGGATACTGACTGATAACTGGACAGATCCTGAATATATCTATCCACTTAAGTGACATTTTCTAAAATTTTCCCAGGCTCTTGGAGAGTACAGTTTCAGTTCTAAATCATGGAGACTGAGGGAGTCAGGAGATCCTGGTTCCCTTAACCTTCAAATCTTCAAAATTAAAATGTCAGGCTTCAAATTTAGATGTCATACTCAGTTACCTATTTCATGACGACAGGGGCCAAATCTCTCTTATGTGTCACTCTGTTCATCCTTAGAACTTGGCCACTGGGTGGGACTCAGTAAGTATTTGTTAAATAAATGAATAAACAAAAGTGCAAATGACAGGTGTTGGCTATACTTACTGTGGTGATTATTTCCACAACATATACAGATACTGAATCATTAAGTTGTCCACCTGAAACCTATGTAATATGTCAATTATGCCTCAAAAAAGTGCCAATGAGTTAATACATGTGAAAACACTGTGGAAATTGTAAAACTCAGCATAACTTATGGCTCACTCCTGTTTGGAGGGCTATTTGCAAGTTGTCATTTTTGCCAAAATAATAGGCAAACTGATAGTTTTTCCAGAATAGATACTGACGGATGTGAAACAGTTATGAATTAGGATTTCATAGTGGTTCAGTAAACCTGAACATTAATATTTCTCCCTCTAGAATCTTACTGAGATGACTAAAGAAATATAAAATTAGGGGTGCCTGGGTGGCTCAGTGGGTTAAAGCCTCTGCCTTCGGCTCAGGTCATGGTCCCAGGGTCCTGGGATCGAGCCCCGCATCAAGGTTCTCTGCTCGGCAGGGAGCCTTCTTCCCCCTTCTCTCTCTCTGCCTGCCTCTCTGCCTACTTGTGATCTCTGTCTGTCAAATAAATAAATAAAATCTTTAAAAAAAAAAAAGAAAAGAAATATAAAAATTAAAATTAGAAACCTCACATGCTGCATATCCCCTGGACCTGAGCTGGGTTCATCTGAAGGTTCTGAAGAAGACATAGGGAACAAAGATCATAGAGGAAAGAGGATGCTTACAGGACACAGGGAACCTCCTGATTTGTGAAATGTTATGGTGGCCTTTATTGTAGGGGAGAGTATCAACTTCGCAAGATTTCTCACTGAATCTTAGAATCATCTCATCCAGCCCAATTTATCTGACACTTTAACATCCTCTATACTATACTTGTTATTATGGACAGACATACCTCTCAAACTGGCTTAAGCAAATACAGGGAACTGATTGATTATCTTATCTGAAAAATACAGTGGCAATGTTGTTTTCAGGCATAGATGTATCCAGAAGCGAACAAAAAAATGTCCATCAGGAATTAATCTCTCCTTGTTTTGTTTTCCTCTATTTTGACTTTATTCTCAGGTGGGCTCTTTTCTTATGGTAACCCTGGTATCTTAGAAACTACTTGAGAGGAAAAAAAATGTCCCCTAATAATTTCAGCAGAAGTCACAGGATTTTAATCTGACTAAACAAACTTGGGTTATGTACTCAACCTGGAAGCCTTACTGTGAGTAGATGGACAGATGCCTTGAATAGCCCCACCTGAATTATCTGTTAATTTCTATAACCAGGGGACAGTCCTACCTTAACTTTATGAACAGAGAATAAGGAAAGGATAGCGAAGAAAATGAAAATCAGAGTCTTTGCTGTTACCAGAAAAGAGAATGAATGCTTTGCAGACAAGAAAAGCTGTCCATAACTCCTCCAGGCTGACGTCAGCACATCATCTCCCTACCTGTGTTTGTACATTTCCAGCATCTGAAGCAGTTGGCTCACCTGAGCTCAACTGGCCTTATTAGAATTCTTCCTAATGTCAATCCCATAGCTTCCTCCTGCTAGATCCACTCTTTGCTACTCTCAGCAATTCCTTTGGTCCATATGAGTCCAAAAATATGAATTAGGTGAATATGAAATCCTAATTCATAATTCACCAGCACTTGCTGAAAATTAACACACTGACGTTGGCTTCGGGTTGCTCTATATCTACCCTCAGGATCTGATTACCACTCCTGCTGAATCCAGTGCATCTCTTCTAGTCCTCAAAACAGAGACCTCTGTTCTGAAATGGCCCAAGGCCCTGACCCTGCTCCTAATCAGAGGGGATTGAGAGCAGGAACCCATGTAGTGCGGGAGTGGGGTGAAGGTTTTACATCTTGGGAAAGCAGGGAGATGACAATCTGAGCTGGGGCAGAGGAGGAGCCTGGCTGTCCTGGCCCAGTCCCTGGAGGACATATCCAGCCAACACCCCTAGCTGATAGAGGGGAAATTACAGGGAAGGGAAGCAAGCAGCCTATATGTTCCTCTGCCCTGCTAGCTCATTCTTCCTCCAACTATTGTCTTCAGCCCAAGGGTGATCTCATCATACACCTCAAAAAAGAGGGGGGAAAAGTAGTATCTTTAAGTCCTTACATGTAATACCACGTTTCCATCAACTTTTACTTATATTTATGAATGAGGGCTCCTTATTGACAAATTTTAATTAAGGAGTACTAAAATATGGTAAAAGTGAAGTATTAAGGAAAAAAAATCAGGTGTTTTTTGTTTTTTTGTTTTTTTGTGGGTTTTTTTTTTGGTGTTGTGTTTTTTGTTTTTTTTAATTTGACTTTTTGGGTTTTTTCCTGAAGATGAACCCAAGAAGAATATAGAGTATGCTTCCCAGACCCTCTGGCACAGGAAAAGCAGTTTTCCCATATGATTCTGAAGTTTCTAGCACTGTGTATGCTACCTCATTCTTAGAGTAAAGGGACTCTGCACTTCAGGACCATTCAAGGGATTGATGCAGGCTGCTGGGAGTTGGAAAGGCAGAATTGGCTGGACTGGGAGAAGACAGAACCTAAGAAAAGGAGGGCCTTAGAAGGATGGGAGTCCAGCAAAGCCGAGGTCGGATTTGGTCTGTGGTGAGGGAAATGCATGAGGCTAGGTTTGGCCCGCAGGACTGGAGACACCTGCTTTTGTTAAAAAACGGACTAAGGCTGCCTTAGTGTAAAACAAGGCAGCGCCAATGATGGACCAAAGACCTGAAGGCTCTTCCCCAAGTTTCCACCCTGCATCGGTCCAGCCTGTCCTTGGACCTTCGACATAGAGTGAGCCCGCCCTCCTCTAATGATCCTGAGCCTCTCAGTGCCCTGTGGGTAGGGATTTAGAGCTAGGATCTGAAAGTAGTATAACTTCTGGCATCAGACTATCACGGACGGGATTCATAGCTTCATATTTGGCAGCCATAAACCAAAATAAGCAAATTATTAGCGCTTGCTGAAGGCTAGTTTCGCATTTTACTAATACGTCTGGCAGAGGCACAATAATTTGGCTTCTTCTCTGTGACGTGTTAGGAATTCCTACCAGTTTCCGGAAGGGTGCACACTATGTATGTATGTATGTATCGTCAGTGTTGACTGGAGCTTTTCATGGTTTTCACAGGCCGATATCCTAGCTTTTTCATCATTTCTTTAATTTTTCATTTTTACTGTTCATTTTGCGGCATCCCAATCATTTTTATTTGCTGTCATTTGTTCAGCTAACTCTATGGTGTGTGTGTTGATATATGTTTCTATCAACAGAGTTTTACCCTATAATTTCCCCACATACAAAGAGATTTTTAGACCTCTGATGGTGGCTCAAACATCCATTCTTTATTGCTAAAATAGATGTTTACATCATCGTCTCTCCTTCTTCCTCCCCTTGCATATTTGATTGTGATTGTCAGGGTTTCTTTTTCTGCCAAACTTTGGAATGGGAAGGGTTGCTAGACCCTAAAGGTTCCCTCCTCAGCTAAATGCTCCCTGAGTATTAAGTATGGGGACTGCTACTCAGAAGTCATGACCTCCCACGGTTTCTGCAGCCTGTGGGTTTCCCCCGACTTATTCTTTCCCTTAAGTCTTATCCCAGGGGTCTCAGGAAAAAGGGATGAAATTCCAGATCAGTTTCAGTGTTGGAACCATATATTATGTGTTTCTTACATAAAGATATGAAGAGCTGCTAGATTATATAGACAAGTTAAAAACATTTTTTGATGTGTCAGCAACAAAAGTACTGTAAACTAAAATTACTTCTGATAATAATTTATATGAGACTTAATTTCTCCCTTTCAAGTAAGCTGTTTCCTAGCATTGATGCTAAATTTGATTTCTGGGGTCCTGTTTTAAAATTAGGGGAAAAATTACCTTTTCAATGCTTGAGCATTCAGAAATTAATGTAACCCATGTTATTATACCCATCACCCACAATGGATAAATGTTAATGTTTTTATAGTAGTCCCTTCATTCATTTTTTTAAAGTAAAATACAGATACAACTGGAGCCTCTTTCTATCTGGTCCTATTCTCCTCCTTTCCGCTAGGCAAGCATGCTCATGATTTTGGAATGTAGCTAATTTATAATGAATGCTTCTCTACCTTTACTGCATAAGTACGTACCCCTAAACTAAGGTGTGTAGTATGTTTTTACATTTATTTAAATGGCACCTCGAAGTATATATCATTCTATAGATTTGCCTTCTCATTCAGGATCATTTTTGAGATTTATTTACACCCGGAGATTTAGTTTGTTTCCTCGAGTTCATTTACTCTATAAGACTCGTTTGGAGTCTTTATCAGACATGCCACATTTTATTTATCCATTCCCCTACTGATGGACCAATAACAAGAAATACGGTATTCTGTAAGTTGTCAGCTTGGCCATCATCTTCTATAGGAAGTTTTTTCTATTCCTCTCTTCCTCCCACCGTTAAGTTGTATTAAATGCCCTTCCTCTTGCTCCCTTGACTACCCATATTCTAGACCTCATCACATATTGTTGAAAAATGTCTCCCTTTGTCCTAAACTATAGACTCCTGAAGATCAGGGTCCCATAACCTGTTCATAGTTCTCATAGTGTCGTCCCTACACCATGCATGGCACCCATTTGGCACTTTCTGACAAATGGATGAATGAGTGATTAATTCTATGCTATGGAATAACCTGTGTCAGTCATTTGCTGATGTAACTGAAAATCAAAGGTCCCAAACCAAGAACTTTTGAAGCCACAGTGTTCCACCCGCTAGATCTACTTGTTCCCTCCAGTTGAAGAATAGAAGTCTTTTACCATTTGAGATAATAGCAAATTAAGCTAATGGACATAATAGTCTTCATTTTAAGTTTGTCAAACCCTTGCCACCTGGTGCTACTTGCTTATATTAAAAGCTAATGTTAAATAGTATCTGCTTTAGTTCTAAATTATACATTTATTATGAATTAACTAAATCACAATTTTCTGGTGTTTTATAATAAGCACCTTACTTCCAGGTGAATAAGTATTCCACTTGAATAAGTATGAGAACCACTGTGTTGACTACATTCAAGTGTAGGCACTCAAGTAGTCCACCACTGTCATAAATAATGCTTTTTAAAAAAATTGGTTTCAAAGTAGTACATTTCTCAAAGTTTAAACTACTCTTACATGTGATAAAGAGGCAATTCCTTCCCAGTCAGTAAAGTCTTATGCAATTCGAAATAATTATTACTGCACATTCTGACTCCATCAGCGCTGCTAACCTTCAGAGGCTTAGTGGGAAGGAGGCAGCTACAGTCACAGCCCATCAGTCATCCCCTATTGCCACAGAGACTGGTAGAGTCAAGACTTTCTAAATGACTGCCACCCTGTCCTTCATTCCTCCCCAGATGCTTAGAAGGTCCAAACTTTAAACTTCCTGTGCAAACAGGAATAGACCAAAGTAAGTTCTCTGGGATTGTTCAAAATGCATGCAGAAAGCATTGGACTTTCCAAAGTGCTTGAACAGGGCTTCAGGCCAATGTCCTTTCATCTTATGGGGCTCGGTGACCCCAACTGGCATATGGATTGCACATATGTTAGCTTCTTTATTCCTCAATAACCCTGAAATGTAGGTATTATTATTATCTATGCTTTACGGGTAAAGAAACTGAAGTATTCTTTACTGAATACTGGAAATGATAAATGAATCTGGAAAAATTATGTAAATTTCCCCCAAATCACAAAGCTAATTAGAGATGGAGGTTGGATTTCTAACCATTACATAATACAGCCTCTCTATAAACATACATTTTGATTTATTGGCAAGGTGTCATTTGCCTACAGAGTGTTCTTATAGAGTCTAAAATGAACCAGTAAGAGAGCATTAACTCATAGGAAAAGGTTGCGGGAGAGTTGTCTTTTTTCTTTTTACGTTTCACCTATTCATTAATTCATTCAACCAACAGTTATTAAGCATGTATTTTGTTCTAAGTGTTGGATGACCAAAAAAAAAGACATTTCTACCATTGAGTTATTCATAGTCCTATCCCCCAGTAATTATGATTCAGTCTTATAAGTGTCCCAGAGAAGGAATGTACAAAGTATATGGGGGTCAGGAAAGTGGATAACATCTTTGGAGGTGTATGCAAGTCTTTACAAAAGAGATGACATTTAAGCTTAATCCATGGAATTTTGCAGAGTGAAGGAATCCTTGTGGAAGACCTGGTTCAAAAACCTTCATTCTAGGGCACCTGGGTGGCTCAGTCGGTTAAGCAGCTGCCTTCAGCTCAGTCATAATCCCAGGGTCCTAGGATTGAGTCCCAAATCGGTCTCCCTGCTCAGCAGGGAGCCTGCTTCTCCCTCTGCCTCTCTCTCTCTCTCTCTCTCGAATAAATTAATAAATAAAAATAAATTTTAAAAAATCTTCACTCTATATCTGATATGCCATTTGACAACAAATTTAATATTTCTTAGTTTATTTATGACAGATCAAAAATTATATTCCTTATATCATTGATGGAAAGATTAAATAAAATAAAGCATGTGGAGTATACATAACAATGTGGGATTATTACCATCATCCTTATAGGTGGTAGAGAAGTGTTCGCAAGCAGAGAAACTCCCTTCCCGAGCAGGGCCCTAGTGAAAACATTAGTGATGCTACAAGTCTGCCTTTGGTTATTGCTTCAGCCATATTGGTCTTAGACCATAGGATATTGTTTTGGTTTGGTTTGGTTTTTTACTTCTCTATGCAAACAACTGATCTCCAGATTCCTGTCTCAAGTTATCCCTAGACACCAGGCTGAAGAGATGGATTCATGCTTCTAGTCTGGAGGAGGTCTATGATAGTTTGGGGGCAACAAGAGGAGGAAGAGGCAATAGGGTAAACAGACCTTCCACTCCAGGCACTCCATCTCTGTTCATCCTGTCCCTCCCCTTCAGAGAACTTTATATAGACCTCCCAGTTTTGCTCCTTTAAGTCCTTCTCAGATCCAGACCATTTTTCTAGCTTTTTTTTTCTTAACAGTCCCTCTAGCATTTTCCCCAACAATAAAAACTATTATTAATGCAGTTTCTTATTAAGTATGGCTATGCCTATCCTTGATTTAGGCAATCTTGTACAAAATATTTCCCGAAGACATCTCCAACTTGGAGGCCAGTGGCAATGCCTCTTTCATGTGCTCACAGCCGTTCCAAATGGCCTAGTCACTCATGCTGATGACATCCCCGTGGGATAGACACTGCCATCACCCCAGTTTTTTTTTCTTTTTTTTTCTTAAGATTTTTTAAAATTTATTTATTTGACATACAGAGATCACAAGTAGGCAGAGAGGCAGGCAGAGAGAGAGGAAGGGAAGCAGGCTCCCAGCTGAGCAGAGAGCCTGACGCGGGGCTTGATCCCAGGACCCTGGATCATGACCTGAGCCGAAGGCAGAGGCTCCAACCCACTGAGCCACCCAGGTGCCCCGCACCCCAGTTTTACTAACAGGGACATCAGAGCAGAAGAACACACAGCGGTGTGTCCAAAGCCTGGCTTCTGGTAGCGCCAGAGCTGAGAGTCGAACCCCAGCAATTTACCAGGTACTCATAACCACCATGCGATCCTACACCTGTCGAGACTAGTCAGCCAATATCTACATCCATGGTGTTAAGGAAAGGAGTAAATTTTATGTTGACAAAAACGAATCTCCTTCTGGCTTGTGTGATGGTACCAGTAGTTTTAGCGATACACGTTTTTTTGTTTTTGTTTGTGTGTGTGTGTGTTTTTAAATCTCAGTCTTTCAATGGTGCCTAGAGAGTAAAAGGGAAAGGAGATCATAAATAGGTCAATACGTGATTGGCTTGTTTTGATTACTGTGTAGCTGTCGGTTTTCTAAGATGACAGTCTTGGCTTCGGCAGTTTCCTGGCGCAATTTGAGGGCATTTACCCACCTGAGTAATTTGAGAGAGAGAGAGAGAGGGAGAGAGAGATGAAAACAGAGAGGTGAAGATAAACATCAAAAGGACTGAAAGTTGCAGGAGGAAAACAGTGACGGGGCCTTGGAACACGGGGTGGGTACAGGGTTCATGTGCCTTTTGCCATTATTTATTTGTTTTCTAATTTAGCAATAGTAAAAGAAAAGAGCCAAAGAAAAGATTAAAAACTGGGTATTAGGCAGAGTAGAGGAGGTTGCCAATGACTACCACTTTATCAGTGTTCCCTGGAGCTCCCCGTGACTGGCTTGATCATTTAACTAATGTCTTCTAATTTCTTTGCCGAATACCCACCCTGAACACATTAACATGGTTATCGGTCAGGTCTAGCAGATTCAAACACTATATGTAATAGAGCAGGATGTTTTGTTAAGGTAACCAATAAGGAGAAAGGTTTTTAAAAAACCGTTTTAATTACCCGGAGAAAGATGTGATTTTAGGTTTCAGGTATCCAAGTTATTCAACATACATATTATCTTCTGAAATGGAGTTTTGTCTTGGGGAGCTGTTAAAATAAAATCTGTAAGGCTGGAATTATCCAATAGCAAGAGAATCCATTAAAGCGAAGAAAGGGAAAAGCAAATCATGTTGTCTCAATATCTCGCCCAGTTAGGTTGCCAGTTATTGATTTAGTCTGGGACATAGTAGCATTAAATCTTCCTCATTATACAAGTCCTGTGTATCTTTTTAGCTTCTCTATCTATGCTTTAATCTCTGGGTCCAAAATTAAGCACAAAATGCACAAACCATTTTAATGTGTTCTCGCGTCACGAGGACCACGTTCGCTCTGAAGGGTCTCCCCCAGGATGATGATTCTGTTTGATTTTCCTGGGAGTTCTTCTAATAATTAAAACATCCCACCATTCACCCACATGGCCTCCGGACTTGAGAGCCCTTCTAGATCACAACACTTGCGTCTATGATTTCTTGTTTAGAATACTATCCTGCATTTCTGAGATCCTGCCTGTAAATTAGATGTAATAACTTGATTGGAGTGATTCCTCCCAAAAATTCAAGGCCTTGCATAGGAAATGCAGAATCCAGAGCCCCACCCGAGACAGACCTCCTGAATTGGAATATGCCTTTTAATGATCTCTGAGTGCTATGTACATTAAAGTTTGGGAATCTCTGCTCTAGTAAGGAGCTACAGAGGCTGATGTCAGTAATACAGAGGGTACAACTGGGCAGAGGACATAACCCTCGCTTCAACTCGCTCAGATAAACATAAAGGCATTTGTCTCAGGCAATGCCTGTAGAGCTCAGTAGTTACCGAAAAATTGTATCCTTGTAGTTACGTTTCTTTCTGGACAGGATGGCGTGAAGACGGTATTAAAGAGAGTGAAATGATACGGTTGTGGGTTAATTTGACTGGAGAAAGTTCAACCTGGCCAGGTGTGAGGATAACATCAAGTCTTGTGTTTAGCACACTGATACACTGGCTTTGGTTTTTATCTGTCACTTTTATTCATCATTTTCGTAACTCGCATTGACAACTCACAGATCACCAGACATGATTAGCTGTTAATTGTTTTGGCAAGATGCATGATATTACCACTTTAACTGTTAGTAGCTTTGATCCAGGAACATTTTGTATTTCTTCTTAAGACATTTCATTGTCATTTTGCAGGCTTTTCTTTGTTTAGATCATCACAATAGAGAATAAGGTCAGAGGGAAAAAATACTTGAATGATTCTGTCTTATAAAAACAAACGTATGGGAACAGACTTGAAAATATTCCAGAAAAATAGTTTAAATTGCTAGATTTAGGATCCTTAATATTCATAATAGGGTCCACTGGGACTGTAAGGATAATTACAGGAACTGTGTTTTCTGGACCCCAACTTAGAACATACAGGACCAAGAACAAAATATTTGAAATTAGAATTATCCTGGGAAATCTGATCAGTTGGTTAATTACTGTCCGTAAATAGAATGATGATTCCAGAAAAATTTACCAAGGACAGTCTCATAGTGGAATTAAATGAAATTCTGCATGGGGGTTATATCCCGAATCCTTTAGAGGATTCAATAAGTCGATTGAGGCTTACAGTTTTGATTGGAGTGTAATACACACAGAAAAAGACCCATGTTATCTCAAGTGTATCACTTGATACATTTTCACAGAAGGACACACTCATGAAGAGACAATAGAACCAGCACCACAGAAGCCCCTCTCGTGCCCTCTTGTGCTTCTTGACCAAGTTTCCCCCCACTCAGGTAACCACTATCTTGCTTTTTAACAACATAATGTAGTTTTACCTGTTTTTATGCTTTTGTATAAATAGAATCATATCTTGTAACCTCTTTTTTTCTTCTAACATTGTCTTTGAGATCCACCCGAATTACTACACGTAGCTTGAGTTCATTCACTCTAGTTGCCGTTCTAGAACTGCCCTGTGTATACATACAACACTTGATCCCTTCTACTGTCGTCAATAGGCACGTAGGCAGTTTCAGTTTGGGTATATCATAATGAGTGCTGTTCTCAACAGTATAGTAGGTATCTTTAGGTGAGCATAAATAGACATTTGTGTGAGGTCTCTACCTGGGAGTGGAGCTACTGGATACACAATGCTGGCCTTTAGTAGATCCTGCCAACCAAAATGGAGGTATGACTTTATACTCCAACCAAAATGGCGGTACAACTTTATACTACAGTGTATGTGATCAAGTTCCACATTCTCTCCAGCACTTACCATCTTCTGACTTACAAAAGTGTTAGCAACTCTGTGTGCACAGTAATGCCACATTTAGATTGTGGGCTGTATTTTGATATGGCTTACACCTAATGGAATTTCAAGGAGAATCTTTTCTTGGATTTCTGTTATAAGTGGCCACAGGTCTTTGCATAGTTAAGTGGGGGTAAAACTAGGGATAATTTGAGAGATGCCAGAGGTTTATTTGCTGAAAAGTATCTACCCCATGAAGTTTTACCTGCAACTTCCATTTAACCTGTAACGGTCTCATGCAGCTGTGGACCTCTTGCTTGAGCTAGAGGATTGTGTGGCACTGCAGAAAGTACTTCTATAATAATAATAAAGTTAATTTGATTACTGCATCACTGTTATTTATCACTGAATGGTGAAAGGGTCCTTGAAAATTGTAATACATGATATGATGGAAGTGTATTAGTGAACGGAGCAGGGAAATTAAGAGAAGGAGTGGACAGCGAGGCAGGAAGTGAAGACACGTCAAGCACAAAGCAGGGCATCAACATTTGGGGCCCATCTGGAAGGCTGGGTTGACCAGGCCTCTCCTCATGGCTTCTCATCATGGGGAACAAAGAGTGACCGAAAAGAGCATTATTGCTCTAGAAGTCTAGACTATAAACAAATTAGTGTGGAGTTTTACCCATGATTGGCCCTGCCTGCAATAGACAGGTGCAGATTCTTTGTATAAAGAGAAAATAGCCTTATAGTCCTAGACAGCAAATGTTCATCAACTTCAAATTACACCTCAAATGCTGCTGGTGTCTGGACCATTGATGGATGAGCTAGGTCTTTCCAGGTCTAATGCTGAGTAATGCAAATTAGATTCCCCTGAGTTATGCCTAGTGCAGCTGGAGGGCACAAAATAGTTGCCAGGGACAATCTCCGTGCCAAATTCTTGCCAATGTTGTTAATAGTATTGTACCCTGTACATGTGCGAGCACTCTTAGTTTTATTAATGCCAATACTATGCCTTTGCCCTTTCTTTCACCTTTTAATTTTTGAATAGGGAATAACTTCGGTTTCGTCCTGACTCTTCAGAAAGCAAATGCTAAACTGAAAGGCATGAATTCAGTCCCTTCTCCCGCCATGCCAGTAAATCTCAGCTGGGTTATCCCTTGTGGATTTGTGTGCCAGGGTGTGTGTGTGGGGGGGAGTGGGGGGAGGATAGATACTGGGAAGAAGGGAGGGGAAATGCCTAGCTCTCCTGGCAAGATAGGAAAGCAGACTTATGGCAGAAATTACATTTCTACCCTTTTTTAAGGGTTCATGGTTAGCCCTCTATTCAGGTCAATCATCGTCCTCTGATTCCAGAAACACCCTATAGCTCCTTTCTGGGATTTGTGTGGAGAAATGATCACTTGAGTGCCATGCTAATAAATGGTCATGAGTGAAGGGATAATGGAAAGATGAAAGGGATTCTTCTCCCTTCTACACTAAGAACAAAGAGAAAGAAAGCAGAGAGAGCTCTAGACTGAGTTGCTCTCATACCGTGATAATGCTAATTTGTAAGCTATATCAGTAAAGTCAGTGTTAACATATATGAAGCTTTCGGTGGCTCCAACAGATATTTTTTAAGCACCCTTGCCATGTGCCTCACAAACTCCTTTGAATCACCTCGATTCAATCTGATTAGTCTTTGCACAAAGTATGGGATTATTGTCAAAGGACACAGATACTAATTACAAAGATTAATATAACCAATTCGCTCCCTTCAAATCATATCCTACATACTTTATTTAGGTTTCTGTTATAATATTCAGAGGATACTGCCCTGTCCAAAAAAAAAAAAAAAAAATCTCAGCTGTCTGTCACATATGATTCACAGGAAAGAACATTCTAGGGGGAACCTCAGGTGGAACCCTGAGTAATGAGACTCACCTAGGCATGCTAACCACTAGAGGGCAATATTGGCCATGCACGTATGGACTCTCACTGTCCTGTAGAGAGCAGTGCAACCATATGTAGAATGCATCCTTAAACACACAGTCAAATTTTTATTGGATACCTAATGTGTGCTAGAAGGCTGAGCTCGGTGATATCCATGAACCTGAATAAGACATTATTCTTAATCTTGAGCGTGTATTTTAAAATAAGAGACTATAATAATCATATTGATTATGATTGAGACATTAATCGTATTTTTAAGATATATTTATTTATTTAAGAGAGTGCATGAGTGAGGAGGGGGGAGAGAATCTCAAGCAGACCCCGTGCTGAGCACAGGGCCCAACTTGGGACTCAATTCCATGACCCTGAGATCATGACCAGAGACAGAACCAAGAATTCAATGCTCAACTGACTGAGCCACCCCGGCACCCCAAATTTTATTTTAAATTGTATTTAGGTATTAATTGACAGATGATGTACCACTTTGATAATAATAGTCTCAAATAGAGATGCAAGTACTGCCACTTAAAAACCATCCAAAGAATAAACGCAATTAATTTGGAACTCTGTTTGGCATAAATGAGTATTGGAGGATAGAGGGAGTGAGCTATCTCTGACTGAACTATAGAATAATCTAACTTAAAGGCAGCTTGCTAATTTTTTAATAGGCCAATGATTTTTCTTCTAGTGTAGATAGACTGCCTATTTTCCCTTAGTAGGACTCCTAATTTTCACTAAGTTTACCAGTGAAAAGATAAGAATAATTTCTTACTGAATTATTTTGTCTCTAGGATTAAAAATTATTTTGACTCAAATGAAATATTAGCTTAACTAATTATTTCATAAATTAAATGAATGTTCTGGATAAATCATAGTTTTATTATTTTATCAACTTTACCCATTAGCAGACAAAGGTATCTAAGGAGTATTAGTTGATGTTTATCAGTCACCTCCTAGGTACTTTGAACAATACCATCAAGAGCAAGTTCTTAATTTTTAAAAAATATAAGATCCAATTGTGTTATATTAATGCACTGTCAGGAAATCTATTTTAGATTAAGACAGTGTTTGGTTTGCATGTTTCTTAAACATCAATGATTAAGAAAAAATGCAGCACCATTAAAACTGACAGCTTTTCAGTCAACGTTGATTAAATTAAACCCAGTTTAGAGGTTAGGAAATGAAGAAACTAGACTAGAGCAAATAAAAAAATTCTCAATTAACGACATTACAGTTGTGACATGTGGACAAAAGCCAGATTAAGCAGATGCTATCATCAATTCATCTGTTGTCATGTTTGCAATGTGGCAACTGGCCCCGGAGACAGAAGATCTCTGGAAGTGGTGCATGCTGGGACACTGTTTTTTGTTTATTCCACAAATGATCATCAGTCATAATGATGCAGTGATACTGGTACTCACATCAGGAACTGTCAAAGCAGAAATCAAGGGAGACCAAAGAACTGCACGTGCTATTCCTTTACTTAAAAATCACGAATATTACTAGAAGCCTTTTCCTCAAATTTCCTAGATTTTTTCCCAAAGAAAAACAAACCCTTCCCCACCCATGAAAACCTACAAGCATTTTAAATACACTGGCAGCATATTTATGGCATACATACCTTAAGTTGCTCAAGAGACCAGAATTCCATCAAGTGAAGAGATAAGCATGCATTACATGGCTTCTTTATTTAATTACAAAATACAAAAGCCCATTAGCAGAATGGCCTGTTGGCCTGTAGAGAGGATGCTGGCCTGCCATGTGGTAGACCTGCAGTTTTCTCTCCTGCTCTGGCTTGCCAAGCTGGCGGGGGCTTGGAGAGCAGGCATTGTGCACACGGTCAAGCTCGAGGAGGAAATGGATTATGATGCCGTACTCTGACCATTTCATTGTCTTCACATTAGGAAAACGTACATATGAAATTCCTGCAAAATATGGCTATGAAGGGCATTCTGTAAATGTTTTTATTTACATGAGTTTGAATCAAGTATCTTTAGGGAAAAAGGTATGAAATTATAATATAAATCTCTAATCTTGTTTTGGTTCTGCTACCAGCTGTGTGGTGGGGGAGAAATCATTTTAAATCACTTAAAAGGCCTGGTTTCCCCATTTGTAACTCTGATAACTGGCCTGACCTAACCATGGGAAGTTTATATGGATCAAGTAAGATTATCTATGTGAACAATACCATGTAAATTGGAAAGCCAAAGTCCTTATTCTGACATTCAGGCTGTTTTCAGGGATTTCCGTGAAATTATATTCAGAATTGAGTATGTCTTTACATACATTTTTTTTTCCTGGAGAGCTTACATCTACTTCTTAAAAGGGCTTTGGACCCCAAAAATAGATGTAAAAGAAAGCCACTGCTGCAAAGTGGGAAATACCTTATTTTCTTATTATTCCATTAAATGGCTCAATTTGGTTATTTTTTAATCTGTTATTTCAGAGTTGTACAGTGATTTTAATTTCACCATTGGTAATTTATATTCCAGTTTACACAAATGTATCCCTCAAGTGCAAGGAGAAGACAAATCAATTCTTCTCAGGGTGAAGAATTTTTTTCTCTCTTTTTAAAAGATGTTATTTATTTATTTGACAGAGAACAAGAGAGCACAAGCAAGGGGACTAGCAGCAGAGGAAGTGGGAGAAGCAGGCTCCCCGCTGAGCAGAAACCCCGATGTGGGGCTTGATCCCATGACCCTGAGATCGTGACCTGAGCTGAAGGCAGACACTTAACCGACCGAGCCACTCAGGCACCCCTCAGGGTGAAGAATTTTTAAATGTAATTTTAAAAGCATATACTACCAGACATCCACTGGAAAGAGGTAATTGGGAGAAGTGCCTGAAACAGTGGGATAGTTGCTCTCCAAGGGGAACCTTTCACAAGGGTAGAAGGAAGTCTCCATGGGTGGATTTCTATCAGCTTTTTTCTCTTCTCCAGTCCAATCAGGTTGTTTGAAACAAAATACTATTACTGTTTTTAAGTTGTAAAATATTACCTGCTTATAGAAAATTTTCAGATAATGCAGACTAACAAAGAGGGAAAATCCTTCTTCACCACCTTACTCCCAGTTCCCCAACAGTATTATTATTAAATGCAAAACAATTAATAACATTCAGGGAAAAAAAATAAACCAGAGTCATTTTGTATATTATTTGTTCAACCGGTATTTATGGAGTGCTGACTTGGTCTGGCCCTCTGCTAGACTCAGGGATAGGGAAAGCCAACAAGATGGGTTTAATAGCTCTCATTGTGGAGTCAACAATTAAGTAAAGGGCATAGAATGCATGTGGGATAGCAATGCTGTGTGCGAAGCATGACATCAGACCATGGATAGCATGGGAAATTACGGGGGCAGGGGGTGGGCATCTGAGTAAGGGAAGAAGATTTAAGCTGAGATTTAGGGCAAAAGTGAGTTGGCCAATTGGTGAGGGGGCAGGATGGTCAAGTTTTATTACAACACATGCATAAAAGTCACTTACTCGTATAATCAATTTTAGCAAATCTTGTTTGGGAGTCTTTCTGTAAATGTCTTATCTGCTCCATTAAATTACTGGCTGACCTGATGGTTGTTGTATAAAATATTCGCCCCCTACATAGAATCCAAATTTTGCTCACCTTTCAGTTGCACCAAGCATGGTACCAATTCACCTATCAAAAATCCCTAACCATTCAATCCTCATTCATCTACAAAACCTGTAAAAGAGTGTTGAATTTATACGTGGTCATAGAATTTTTCCCTGTCTCATCTGTACAAGCTTTAGTCTGCTCAGATTTCAAACATGTTAGAAGCAAGAAACATGTATACTTGTACCCTGCAACACAGAATTATTGAATATTTTTTACTGCCACCCACAGGAAATATACATTTAACTTTGGGATCCAGTATGTACATATATAATGTGCTCTGATGTTTTCTATTTTATTCTGTTCTATTGCATTTTCTTTAAAAAAAATGCTACTTGTGACCCACAAAATGGATTTTATGTCCCTAAATTGATTTCCTTATGGATCTCAACTCACAATTTGAAAAATACTACCCTAGCATTTATAATGGAATGTTGGGCTCAGATTTAGGGATCAATTAAAAAATAAACTTACTTGTTAATTGATCTGTTTAATCAGAATGTTACTTTCAGCCATAAAAGGAGGGAGGGCCTTTGAACTCACAACTTCTATAGAGGTCGATAGGAAGATAGGAAATCAACGGGGCCAGAGCCATTCACCCCAAGACTGTGATCGCTATTGGTGTAAGATGTAACTCTTTTCATTCGTAGCAGGAAGTGTGGAGCAAGAAGCAGAATGGTGAGGGAGACAGTTGTCTTGTCCTGAGTCTAGTCTTTTAGGCCTCATTTCTTTTGTATTGCTAGAAGCATTTTAATGGAGACGAAGTCAAGTGGATTTGATTTGAGCATTATCTGTCATTCTGAATTCTGCACAGTTATTCCGTTTTATTGTGCGAGTTCACAGGACAGTATCTAAAGTCTGGGGACCACACACAGGGCGTGATTGGAGATGGGGTGGAAGCAGCAGAGCAAGAACAGAGGATGACTTGGGAAGGTGTCCCAGGGTAAATAAAGTCAGGAATCTTGAGGACTGATTCAGATATTGCAGGTGAGGACAGGGAGGCAGGGCAATGTAGAGAGACCAGCATTTAGCAAAATCTCCATATGGGGGAGCAGCAAAGAGGGTAAGATGTGGTGACTTTGGACAAGATCCAAAAAAGAGGATAGTCAGAGATAGTGTCTTACATGATTTGGTGACTGATGGTGACAAAAGAGGGGGCTCAGAATGAGAAGGTCTCAGAGGTTTGGGAAGCTGGATAATGTGTTTAACTTTAGCCATGCCAGGGTCAGGGTTCATTTAAACTAAACCATTTGGGGAAAAATTACAAAACCAATGGAAAATGGAATACAGTGAAAATTATATAAAGCTCTACTACTGAAATTTCTTTTCTGTCATGTCTCATGGAATCGCTTATGAAATTAATTCACTCTGGCTGGACTAAGACTACTGTCACAGGTGTTGGAAATGGGCTCCAGGAATATAAATTTCAGCAATGCCAAAGGACTATGTGTGAAATACAGGGAGTTGTCTAAAGGTGTGGTTGGTACAAAGGCTAGCCTTGTTTGACAACATTATTAATGAGCTAGAAGAGGAATTTAGCACATGACACATAATAGAGATTAGAAGAATAACACAAATGGACAGATGAGGATGAATCTCAATTTGGAAGATGACTATATCTGCAGTTAATTAATAAAAAACACAAATACTCAGGGCACCTGGATGGCTCAGTCTGTTAAGCGTCTGCCTTTGGCTCAGGTCATGATCTTTGGGGTCCTGGGACTGAGCCCTGCCTCAGGATCCCTTCAGAGGGGAGCCTGGTTTACCCTCATCCCTCCCCCCATCGCTGCTCGTGCTTTCTCTCTCTTGCTGTCTCTCAGATAAATAAAATCTTTAAAAAATAACAAACAATATTCAATGGCCAGGGGAAAACATCTGGAAAGCGCAAGGACAAAGGAGTACAGAGTGTAAGTAGGCATTACATTAAACTTCTTTTACAACAAGACATAACAAAAAGTAGATTAATATGTTACAAGGAGGTAATTTTTCCAAAACAGTGCAGTAACAATTTCTTCCACACAGTCTGGGGGTGGGGGTGGGGGGTCTCTGTAATGTAAAACATGAGCAATAATTGGCAAAGGATATAGAGTAACAGGTGACAAAAGACCTGGTCAGCCTGATTTTCATGTCTTTAAAAACTCATGTAAAAGTCATCATTTCATATCCTAGCTGTGCATCTCTCAAATGAAAAATAACATAAAATTGAATTTTGATAACTCTGGCTCTTTTCTTCCTGCATTTTAGATCCAATGAAATGTTGCTAATGCTATGGGCTATTGTGAAAGTAAATTTTTCTCTCTGAACATGTATAAGAATCATTTCTAGAGGTACTTTAGGAAAGCAGTTTCATCTAAAATTAGTCTTGAGGGATAAACTAAATGGATAGCCTTTTTTCCATCTTTGCTCTATTTTTCTTTTTATACATATCTTCTTCTGATTACAAAGTAACATTTATTATAAAAAATGATAAAATAAAAAAGGACAAATAAGTAATTCAAATTGGTCATAATATCATCATTTAGGGCCACCCAGAGTTAACCTTTTAGTCTTTATTCTTCCAATCTATTTCCTATGCCCATAGAAACCAAATAAAATCGGGAACACATTTCAAGTATTGTTTTGTAAGCTTTCTCATTTAATAATAAATGATGAAAAATTCCCTTACTATTAAATTGTCTCCTATAACACGATTTTAATGGCTACATAGTATTCCATCACACAAATGTGTCATATTTTATTTAATAGCATTGTTTTGCATATAAGTTGCTTATAATTTTCAGCTGTTACAAATAACAGTGATGAACATCTTCGCACATAAACCTTTGTTCATATGATTTATTATCATCTAGAGGATATAAATAATTCCTAGGAGTGGAACTGCTGGATCAAAGAGTATTAATGTTTTTTTATAGCATTGAATATGTATTAACAACATTCCTTCCATAAAAGTTGCATCAGGGCGTGAAGTGCCCATTTAACCTGTTCCCTTGTCTGGATAGCTACAAAGTGAGGATATGTTTACACACAAATAACATAATAATGTTGTCTGATATGTGTTTAGTGTTCACCTTTTTCCGAAGTATTTTCTTATTTCGCTCCAACAAAAACTCGCACAAAGTGTGTCGTACATCAAGGCTAATAATCCCGGAAGGCTAGTTAATGTTTTCACAAGGAAGAACAATGTTTAGGTGAAAGAGATTTCCATATTTGACATAGCTCAAAACAGTCTATGTATTCAAGTCAGGGCTGAGTAGTCACGGGACTGTGAATCTGAGATAGGAGTGAAGACCTGAGAATCTTAAGTCCCAGCAGAGAAATGAAGGGTCTGCTCTAGAAAAAGATGGGCCAGTAGAGCCTCAGCACACACCTGGAAGAGGGCCAGGTGATACAGGGACACATAACCCAGGTTTTAAGCAGAAATCAAACTATAGGTAGGGTGGTGGTGGCGGCAGGGAGACACAGTGACCTTGGATTTCTGTAAGCCTAATTTGTCCATCTATAAAATGGGCATCCTCATAACACTAATAACGGGAGCCCCAAGTATTGCTTTAAGGATTCAATGAGATAATATTTGTGACAATACTTTGCACATTTTCAGTCACTCTAGAAAAGGTTAGTTGTTGTTGGGCTGAAGGGAAATGCAGTGAGGTGGAGAGCAGTCAGTAACATGAGGGGCTGGAAAGAAGCTAGTAGAGACACAGCATCTAAAGGGCTTCAGTGGGGGCAGGAAGGAGTGATAATTTCCACATTTTAATTTTTTAACTTTTTATATAGCATCTGTAAAATATATAACTGTTTGATTACAGAAGTACTATATGTCTCCTCAACAGCACAGAGAAGAAAATTAAAACTACCTTCACTTTCACTACCCAGTAATCACCTGCTAGTGTAGTGATCACCCTGTTAAACATGTAGTTCCAATTCTAATTCTGTTATTAACTAGAGTGTGACCTTCAATAAATCACTCAGCCTGGTTTTCCTCGTGTGTAAAAGGGGGATAATAGTTATACATAATAATGATGGCAGTTACAATTTATTGTTCAGGGGCCAATCCTGCAACCGGTGCTTTACATGGATTAATTCGTCTAATTCTTCCTTCAACCCTATTAAGTAGACTTTATAATTGTGCCCATTTTACAGATGAGGAAGCTAAGCTTAGAAGGTTCACTAACTTGCCCTAAATTATTTAACTAGTAGGATTGTAAGTAAATTGAATGAGAGCATAATTATTTGAGCATTAACAGTCATGTGCAACCAAGAACAGGACATAGTATGGAAAAACATGATAACCACTTGGTGACCACAGCTAAGAACAGTTTTAGGAAGTGTGCAGGAAGTAGCCTGAAGAAAATGTGCACTGTAAATAATGCCACGGTCTTTCCTGATGACCTGAAGTGTGGTTAGCAGATGGACAGTATGTGCGCATGGACTACCCCTCCTACACACATGTACCTCACTAATCAAAAGCAACAAAGTCTTCCAGGGACTTACAGTTCCAGAAACTTCCTCAACAGTAAGGTACTTCTCAAATGACCAGAATCAAAGCATGAGATAAAATTGATTTGCCTTTCTTTTTTTTTTTTTTAAGATTTAATGTACCTATTATTTGGGGGGGGGCAGGAGGAGAGGGACAAGCAGACTCTGCTCAGCTGCAGAGCTCAGTCTCATGACCCTGAGATCATGACCTGAGCTAAAACCAAGAGTCAAGGGCTTAATTGACTGAACCACCCAGGTGCCCCTGATTTGCCTTTCTGATGAAAATACCATGCATTGTAACATTTCAACTTTTTAGGACAAGAGTTGACCAATATTTTCTCGAAGGGGCAAGATCACGGGGGTTATTGGGGTTGGATTCGGGTCTCTCTACTTCTTCACATATGAACTGATGCTTCCATCCAGCTGATCTATTCTTCTGTGTTTGTTATAGGACTATCTCGTGTTGTCTGTCCCGTCGATGGTGCCCTTCCCATGGAGATTTCTCCGTTTTCCTCCAGTGAATTCTCTGTGATACAGGTGGTGAGGGAGTGCTTGAGTGCCGTTTAACACTGTGCTCAATATACCAAATTTGCCTGCAAGGTGAAGAGAGTTGTTCAGCTGGAGGCTGGGTGCCCTATGGTGGAGCCTTTCCAGATTTTCCAAAAATCCTCTGATTTAGAGTCTTCCTCTAGCATCTGCTTAAAGAAAACACCTGATCACAGTGGGTGGTTTGATTAGATCCAGGCTAACTTGGAAAAAGCACAGGATTAGGAGTTGAAACAAGATCTCCCAAGTCTGTCACCAATTATTCGTATGACCTTAGGCAAGTTATGGCTTTTCTAGACCGGTTTCCTCATCTGAATAGTAAAGGGTTCAGTTTAGATTGATGGTTTTCAGATCAAGATACCATGCAACAGGAGTGCTTCCCCTGTGTGACTGGAGTTCTAGGCTGCTGAAATGGGGTCATGGCCTGGCTTTTCTGAATTCCCCCCCAAAGACATACTGAGTAGACATTTTCTTCTCAATTTTACCCATAGTCTTGTCTTGTCTGTCTTTTTCTTTCTTTCTTTCTTTTAATTTTATGGGTAGTTGGACTAGCAGATGAAAAACACATATGAACAAGCAATCAATGACTTTCATTTGAAATATTTGGAAACAGATTATTTCAGTTTTGAAGCTGTGTGCTCATGCAAGTGATTTTATACTCTCTCTATATACTCATATTATCTTTAAGTAACACTGTCCTCAGTTCGCATGGTATTAAAAATCTATCAATAGTTATGCTATTCTGAGAAGAAGACCCTGAGTTCCAGGTACTTCCCGCCTGAGCAACTTGAGAACCACTGTTCGTCCTGCCTGTGTGACTTCTTATCGCATGCGTACAGTATAGCTGCATTTTTCTAGCAAAATTGTTCTCCATATGAAATTAAATATATCATCATTTCATAATATGTTGCAAAGAATACCACTCATTTTCAGGTACTTTTCACCTGAACAAGTCTGAGGATGAGGGGATAGTCTATCAGGATTCTCCCAGATCTTTTTGAAATCCTTCATTTTTAACAGTGTCCCCCTCCTTCTCTTGTCCCCCTCTTACCTTTCTTTTTTTTTCCACCAAATCTCTGGTCCTTTATCCCACCATTATCTGTTCGCTACACAACCAACCCAGGAGGCAGTTGTGCTCTGTGACACTATTTTTTTTAAGATTTCATTTATTTATTTGACACAGAGAGAGAGACAGCAAGAGAGGGAATACAAGCAGGGTGAGTGGGAGAGGGAGAACCAGGCTTCCCACTGAGTGGAGAACCTGATGCAAGATTCAGTCCCAGGACCCTGGGATCATGACCTGAGCTGAAGGCAGACACTTAACCACTGAGCCACCCAGGCACCCCAGGGCTGGCTATTTTCCAGTACTTCAGTACTGCTCGGATTCTGCCATTTATCTCAGGGGTCAGTCCTCCACGTTTGACTGAAGATCTTAAACAATATCTCAGTCTTAGTCTTTTAAGCATAAATGTTGGGAGTCAATCCATAAAAGATTCCCCACCCCCCACCGCCCCAGGGAGATAAGGCTAGATAAAGACTAGGTGTCCTGGAGGTCCCTTCTGGGCTTATCTCTGCTGTATGATCTTTGACAGCAGGCAGATTCCACCTTCCTGTGGTGGTTTTGTAGCTTGTCATTTTAGCGAGATTGGGACTATCTTTCCCAGAATCTCCTGGCCCGTGTGGTACCAGATTCGGGATGGCAACAAGAGAAATTTGCACAACATCTGGAGTATGGAAGTGAAGCGGTGGTCATGATGTTCCGAGGGCCAGTGCGGGATACCAGGAGCTTCTCCAGCTTGTGCCTGTTGTCACTGATCTGCTAGCTCCAACTTCTTTCCTCAGCTCCCAGTACATCCTCTCATTCCCTTCTGTCCAGTGTATCTATCCCGGCTGCTGACTCTACTGACCCATCCTGACCTCAGACAGAGACAGAGGCCACGTCCCTCTGTAGATTCATCAGCTCCCACAGTTGGGTAGGCTCTGATCCTATAATAAATTCCTCACTGCATAGCACTCCTCAGAGTGATTTGGCTTCCCTGTGGAACACTGTGGGATGCACGTGCCAATAGCGCTGTTTGCTTTCTCAACTTTACTCGACCATTAAAAGTGTATAATGAAGGAAGGGGCACATGCATACCTTTTCTTTTCTCAGAACAGGCTGGTAGGTGGGTACAAGCGATCCCGCTTCTCTGAAGAGCACTGTGGTGGATAATTGTTCAGAGCATCGCTATTGGAAGGAGATAGGTCTTGGATGAAATGGGTAAAAAGAGGAAAAGAAAATGCATCCACTAAAAAGGGTAACTATCCTGGCTTCAAACTTAGGGCTTACATCCACTCATTTTCAAAATGCTGCTTCAGTTGGATTTTATCATTTCTGTGGTGCCTAAAAGACCAGTGTTTGCTCTAGGTAAGTCAATGACTATTGTAGGCAGCTCACTCTAGCCTAAAGGTAACCCTATTTCTCACCTGTCATATAAGAGAGGAGCTGAAGTTTGGATGAGAGGCTGATGGGGGTCATTATTACTTTTCGAAGCAAATCACAGAATACAGGAGCCTCTCCTCAAATCCCCATCAGCACTCTGAAAATAGGCAGAGGCAGTGAGTCTCTATCCAGGAATGAGAGACCAGATGTGAGAGATGTCTTTATCTTCGAGGAAGCCTCTGACCCGGAGTTACTTTCCCTTCAGCTTGAGGATTAATGTTTATGTGTTACTCTGACACCTTTAGCAGTCAGAGCTGAACTCAACCCTGCTCGTGCCCAGACCAGTAGTTTACAAACCTCACTCATTTATGAGCCATTTACATACCACCTGCGTAATTTCATACACCTGTGAGATGTTCACTTTAGAATTTCTACTTAAAACTTAAGTGTATTTACCATGTTTCATTGACTTTAATGAACCATCCATTGGAAGATATTTTTTGTACCACCAAGAAAGCAGAAATATTGCCAGCTAAGTTATGCAATAACTTCTTATCTTAGAAGTTTTATTTTCCCCTTGTTGAAAATGCTCATTGAGACTTCCTCTCAGCCCTGAATGAGTTTCCTGCTTCTGACCCAACTTAGAAAAAAGAGTTTCTATTTCTGTGTTCATAGCTGATGAATATTAATATTGGGTCACGGCCCAAATAAATCCACCTTGCCTTGCAGCAGGCTTGTCCCGTGTGAAATCTCTAGTTTTCAGTGCAGGGATTCCCACGCGTGGGTTGAGGGAAGAGAAGAACATGAAAGGGTGACTGGATGAACAGGGAAGGAGAAAGGTTTGGGGAAGGGTTGTTGAGTATACACTTTATAGCTGCTTCCCTCTGTTCTGTGGGACAGAAGGGTAGCTAGAGGCAGCAAAAGCCAAGAGACTGTGCAACACATCCTGATTTCAAAGGTATCAAAATATGGGGGCGGGGCACAACTTAGACTCAACAGAATAGTTTCTTAAAAAAGAAACTTTATATTGCCACCAAAACCTGAAAGCCATAGAGCTGGCCAGAAAGAAAAGCTGAAAGTAATAAAATAAAATAAATGATATTATGATATAACTAGATACTATTACTGTGGAGGGCTCTCCACTTGAGGTATGCTCTAAAAAAGGAAATTTGTCAGTGTTGGGCGTTAAATCATATCAGCACCAAATGGAGACTTTCTCTTTTATTGAATCAGAAGGATTGGAAGAGAGCTGAAAAGTGAATAACCTTTTCACTTGAGACCCAGTGTTAATTAAAGCTGGGCCTGGGAACTATGTAAAACCATATTAACAGATACCACCAGTGGCTTTCAGCTTGCATTTTGGAAAACACAATGTAAATACTGTCCTTGATATTTTCTGTTCTTATTCTACGAGCAAGAGCACTCACAAGTGGACCAGGAAAGACCAAACAAAAGGTGGAAGTCAGGTACAAGCAAGGATGAGTGGATAACGGAGCTAAGTCACATTTGGAAAACCAAGTCCTTTTATCAAGTCAGAATTGGCAGAACCATCTGTCGATCTGAATATTTTGAAGCACTGTTGAATCAGTTTTTTCTTGCTTTATAACAAATTACCACAAACTTAGCAGTTTAAAACAATGCCATCTATTAGCTCTGTCTGTAGGTCAGAAGTTCTACGACACTCACTAGGGCTTAGAGAAACCCTTAACAGATAAGGGTCTCAGAAGGTAAGCTCTTATCTGCAATATCAGGGGAAGAATTCGCTTCCAAGCTCATTAATGTTGTCAGCTGAATTTAGTTCCTTCTAATCATAGGACAGAAATCTCCAACATTTTTGGTTGATTGTTGGCTGGGGGTCATACCCAGTTTTTGGAAGTCCCTCTTTGCTCTGATCCTTGCCCCATGACCCGTCCATCTTCAAAGCCAGCAATGACACGTCAAATCCTTAGCTTTGACATTCTCTGATTTTTCCTTCTGCTACTAGTCAGAGAAAGCTCTTTGCTTTTGAAAGGCTCTGTGATTAGATCAGGGTTTTATATCCACGAAATCCCTCCACAGTAGTATCTACATTAGCATATGATTGAATAGGAACAGGAATCTAGGAGAGCCATCTTCAGGATTCTGCGTACTGTAGCTGTCTTCTGAGATTAGGTTTGACATATAGAGATGAAATGAAGGGGCACTTGGGTGGCTCAGTCGGTTAAGCATCTGACTCTTGGTTTCATCTCAGGGGTTGTGGGATCAAGCCCCAAGTCAGGGCTCTGGGCTCAGCGGGGAGTCCGCTTGAAGATTCACGCCCTCTGCCCCTCCCCCCACTCGTTTGCGCGCTGTTTCTCTCCCTCTCAGCTAAACAAATAAATCTTTAAAAAGAAAGCAAAAAAGGAAGAGTTTCTGTAGTACTTCTGGGCAAAATTAAAGGCATACCTTAAACTAGTCAGTCTCTGAATGGGTTAGATAGCTATAGCTAGGCTCCAGAAAAATCAGTGCCGGTAACAAATACAGAGGAGTTAACATATTTATTTTTATGTAAACGCACGCTACCTCACAGTAGTCTATAAATGAATTTCACGCAGAAATAATAATTTGACTAAAGTATACCCTATCTAAACATCCACCTTTCTGTCTTCTGAGATACTCTGAAGCACTAAGCATTTTTTAACTCTGTTGTCAGATCTTAAACAGGCGACAATTTCCAGAATCGACCTAATTCTCTTGCCCTTTTCAAACAAAATTCGTGGGTAGGAAAATACTGATATTCAAATCCGTGAACTCTATCCACATGCACACTTTTCTCTGATTCTGCTTAAAAGTTAAAAGCATCCAACAGCCAACTCTCAGTTCATTACTCAGAACTCAGTCCCTGTAGGAACGCAGAGAAGTTCAAAGATAACAACATGATTCTGAAGCCAAAATACACTAACTTCATCCTCCTGAAAGAAGACAGTTGTGTCCCACTGCGATGATGGAGTTGGAGCTCCAGCAAGAGTTGGGGCTGGGCCCTGTAGCGCCTCCCCGCCCGGCCGTCTGCAGCTTCTATCCAGCGCTCCCCAGAGCTGGGAATTTACCACCAGCCCCACCTTGGGGAACCGTGGTAGCAGCTGAGAAACTGCAGAAACAAGCTGCTTCTCAGTGACTCCCAGATACCATCAGAATGCAAGAAAATAATTAAAATCCTAATTAAGTAGTTTCTCATCTGGCTCATTTGAAGGCGCTCCAAAACGGTCAGATTTAAAGCACGGTAAACAGCTGAAGTTTTAAATTTGCTTGTTAGTTAAAACCCTTGTCAGAGGGGCACCTGGGTGGCTCAGTCGTTAAGCGTCTGCTTTGGCTCAGGTCATGATCCCAGGGTCCTGGGATCCCCGGGTCCTGGAATCTGAGCCCCACCTGGGACTCTCTGCTCAGCCGGGACCCTGCTTTTCCCTGTCCCTCAGCAGCTACCCCTGCTTATGCTCTCTCTCTCTCTCTTGCTCTCTCTCCATCAATTAAATAAAATCTTAAAAAAAAAAAAACAACTGCACACACACAAAACCCTTTGTCAGAGGTCAGGTCTGCATAAGGAATGTGAATGAGGGAGTTGAAGCAGTACCTGTGTAATTCAAGCCCCAAACAGTTTTGCTTGTGTTATTTGTACCTTTCAAGAAAAAAAAAAATCTATTTTTCTTTTACTTTTTTTCTTTGACTTAAACTTTTTTCTTTGCATAAATACTGATTCATTATTGTTTTTAGCATACTATTATATAAGGAATAATTTTCATATTCACAAATGATAGAGAATAGGGAATAGGCTGGAAAAATATCCCAAGAATGTACTAAGGTTTTAAACACTAAATTTGTCAAAAATGTTCTAACTTTGGCACATTTTACTCATAAAACTATAAAGTGATGTATATTATACTACCTTGTATGAATTTTATGCTAAATATCTTGAATATGAAATATATGACATCTATTTAGACTTATAAGTGAAACTTAATTACGGCTCCGTGTTTTGGAGGCCAATTTTCTTTTGGCTATCTTCTCTCAGTTTTACTTTATTTCTCCTCTTGTGTGGATCCAGTGAGAACCACACATCACTGTGTTTTCTCCAGAGATATAGTTTCTCAGGAGACATTTGTTAAAATTCTGTTCTAAAAATGCACCCAGTAAGTCTAAACATACTGAACCACAACCTATGTTGTGTGTGTGTGTGTGTGTGTGTGTGTGTGTGTGTGTGTGTGTGTATGTGGTGTACTATACAGATTATTCAGAAGTGATTTGTTAGGTAATTATTTTGAAATTGCTATTTAGAGGTGAATACACACTGATATTTAAGGTTTTAAGAATGAGTTACATCCAGGCAAATTTTTAAATAAGAACATGAATTTCTTGTGATCTCTACACTTTTTAAACTCTGTCCTGAGCTTGTTGGTTTTGCCAAACCTTGCCTCTTGGACTCTTACCACTTTGTTGCTTCCTCTTCTCTTAGGCTTCTTTGCATTCTCTCTCTCTTTATTCAACTGGATAAATTTGGCAGGTATCATTGTGTAATTGTAAGCAATCCATTAAAAAATGGGCAGAAGGAAAAAGCGGGCAGAAGAACTAAAGAGATATTTTCTCCAAGAGGACATCAAAATGGCTGACAGACACATGAAAAGATGCTCAGCCTCACTCATCACCAGGGAAATGCAAATGAAAATCACAATTAGGTGTCACCTCACACCTCTTAGAATGGCTGTCATCAAGAAGACAAAAAAACAGGTGCTGGTGAGGATGTGGTGAGAAGGAAACCCTTGTCCATTGTGAGTGGGAATGTAAGTTGGTCCAGTCACTATGCACAGCAATATGGAGGTTTCTCAAAAAAATAGATCCTCCATATGATCCAGCAATTCTACCTTGGGGAATATACCTCAACGGAATAAAAATAGGATATTGAAGAGATATCTACATCTCTATGTTTATTACAGCACCATTCATAATAGCTAAGATGTGGAAACAACCTGAATGTCCACCAACAGATGAAGAATGAAATAGAATATTATTCGGCCATGAGAAAGAGGATATCTTCTTTTCTAAACCTTTTGATTGGGGAAGAAAATAGTGCTTCCAAGTGTGGACTTTGGACCTGGATTGTCTGGTTTGGACCCTGGCTATGCCAACTTCTCAGCCACATGATATTGAGCAAGTCCTTAATCTCTCACGCCTGGTTCCTCAACTGGAAAAGGGGAACAGTATTAGCACTCACCTTGGGTTATCGTGAAGAGCAACTCAGCCAATCACATCGTATGCACCTTGTAATTGTTAGCTAATATTATTTCCATTGTGTTAACATTTCTGGAACATTTTTCTACAATAAATAAAACCCTCTACTTCTTTAGCCTTATCATATTCTTTATCTCTTGGCCTGAAACTTAGATGTTCTTTGAGAACAACTTAAACAACTCAGGGGAGGGTGGTTCTCTTTTCCAAGTTCACCTTAGCTCAGTTCTATGAAGAGGAATCAACCTTCCAGTCCTTTCCAACCTAGTACTCTTGCACTATAAACAAAAGTTCTCCTTTTTAAAGCTTCTCTTATTGCTTCTGCATCTATTGAGATTTTGACACCTGGGTCATGGTTTTCCTCTCTTCCCCATGTAATCATAGTGGCTAATTTCTCTGCCCATGCAGGACACCCATCCAATGCTCCAGCTTCCCAGGAATTGAACTCTGTTCTGACGACCTTCACCTTCAGCCCCATGCTAGACTTTGTCGTCACCCAGATCCGTTCTATCTCAAAACTGTATTTGAATATCATAGCATTTGCCCGTAATGATGTTCAGTGAGAAATGACAAAGGAGCAACTACCCTAGACTACAAGGTAAGTTCCTGACCATAGGTTTGGGTCTCTTCCTTGCTCATTTACTTTCTCTGAAAATCACATATCAAGAGTTCAAGATCTTGTTTGATTGACTTATTGCTAAATGGAGAAAACCGGTAGTGATTCTTTCTCTTTCTCTTAGTATAACTGGAAAGTGAGGGTCTTACTACATGCAGTTATTATTTCATACTGGAGTCTATTATTATGTCTGTACATAGGTGTGGGCAATGCTTTCTGAAGTACTGACTTCTATTTTCATGGAAATATTCTGATCCTTTTTGTCCTCTCTGGTTGAGAGTTTCCAGAACACTTAGATTACTTTTATGGCTAGTCAGAATTCTAGGAGCAATATGTTGGAAAGAATGGAAGCAGAAGAGATGTTAAGCTTGGAGGCTTTTGTAGCAGAATATTCTAGATTAAAGATAGGACACCTCTATATTGTAAAAAAAAAAAAAGGGGGGGGAGGAAAAAAGAAGGAAAGAAATCTCTATATTGTAAAGTTATTACACTGATGTCATTTTTGTTTTCAGACTCTGGATTCTAGAACCTTCTCCTATTTGTATGTTTTGTTATAATACATTCTTATATTCTATGAGCAATATAGGATTATCATTAAGTAATCAAAAATTTGAAAGAAAGGAAAAGACATAAGGAGAAAATAAATACCACCTATATAACACGCTGTATTATAACAATATAAATGCTTTTCAGAACTTCTGTAAGTAACATAGTACATATGTAATACATGTTGATGTACACTTTCTCTTTTTTAAACAAGGAATCATCAATACTGTGCATGTTTCATAGTCTTTTTTTCTACTTAATATATGCATTTCAACTTTGTCCATGTTAGTAAGTAAATCACTACAACATTGTTTCTAATGAGTATGTCATATTCCCCTGAATAGATATAATCCATTAACCAAACTACTATTGTTGAACAGTTAGCTTGTTTCAACAATGCCATAAGGAAGTCTTTACATATTTACCTATTTCTTTGGGTTACATTCCTAAAAGTTAATTCCTAGGTAGGATTGTATATATGTTAAAATATTTTCTTTTAAACATTACACAAAGAATACATAATAGTTGTAAAAAAGAAAACCCACCAATTCAGTAATATACAGATTCAAATGTATATTTGTCTAGTCCTAATTTTCACATTTTGCATTGCTAGAGTGAAATTTTGCAAGGTATTTAATATTTTCCATAGAATAATTCCTAAATGTCCTGTTGCTGGATCTCAGGATATACATTTTGAAAAGCTCTGACATATGCTGCCAAATTGTTCTCAAGGAAGAATGAATGCTTCCTCCAGCCTTGTAGGAGAGTCTTGTTTACTCCCGATCTAGTCCAATAACAGACATGATCATTAAAAAAAAAATCTTTGTTAATTTGGTAAGTGAACAACTGTAACTCTTTTTTGAAAGTAAATTAAATTAAATTTTTTTGTGTGTGTTCCAAAATCCATTGTTTATGTACCACACCCAGTGCTCCATGCAATATGTGCCCTCCTTAATACCTACCACCAGGCTCACCCAACATTCCACCCTCTTCCCCTCCAAAACCCTCAGTTTGTTTCACAGAGTCCACAATCTCTCAGGGTTCGTCTCCCCCTCCGGTTTCCCCTAATTCACTTCTCCTCTTCATCTCCCAATGTCCTCCATGTTATTCCTTAAGCTCCACAAGTAAGTGAAACCATATGATAATTTACTTTCTCTGCTTGACTTATTTCACTCAGCATAATCTCCTCTAGTCCTGTCCATGTTGATAGAAAAGTTGGGTATTCATCCTTTCTGGTGGAGGCATCATACTACATTGTATATATGGACTATATCTTCTTTATCCATTCCTCTGTTGAAGGACATCTTTGCTCTTTCCACAGTTTGGTGTTCATAACTGTAACTCTTTGAAAAAAATTGTATTTTTGACTCATGGTGATGTTAAATGCCTTAAAATTATTGGATTTATTTCATTTTTGAAAAATTATCTGTTCATATTCTTGGTTTCTTTTTTTATTGAGTCTTGCTTTAGCCACTGGCTAGCTCTTCAGCAAACTCATGTCTCCTTCCCCCTAAGCACACAGCTAGACTGCATTATCCAGGCTTCTATGCATTTACACTTGGCTACTCAACTGAGTTCCAGCCCAGACTGAAATCCGTCTCTGCAGGTCACAAGTCCAGTATCGGTCTCTTCAACCTAAAATCAAAATATCAGCAGGGCTGTGTTCCTCTTTGCAGACTCTAGAGGAGAAAAGGTCTGTGTCCTTGATCATTTGGGTTGTTGGCAGACTTTATTTCCTTGTAGTTTGTAGGATTAAAGTCCCCTTTTTTTGCTGGCTGCCAGGTGAGGGCTGTTCCTAACTTCAAGAGGATACCAACATTCCTTGACTTATGGTCTCCCTGTGTCCACTTTCTAAGTCAGGAGTGGGAGTCCCCCTTGTGCTACACATTCTCTTGCTGCATCTCTTTGCCCCAAGCTTCTGCCTTTCTCTTCCCCTTAAGGGACCCATATGATTACACTGGGCCCATTGGGATGATCCAGGATAATCTCCCTCTTTTAAAGTCAACTGATTAGCAACTTTCATTCCATTTGTGACCTTGATTTCCTTTTGCCATATAAGGTAATATATTCTTGGCCATAATACCAGGGAGTGAAGATAACGAGGCCCCAATTCTCCTGAGCACACTTTCTTTCTCCCTCCTTGTAGATTTGGTGTTTAGGACAGATGACATTTCTCTTTGTATCCCCTTTGTTTAGACAAGTGACTGGTTCACAGGGAGTGTAAATAAGGGTTTACCTGTGAAAACATGAAGAAATTTTTTCATCAAATGACTTGATTAAACTGTACCACTTAGCCTCCATTTTAATATCCTTAGAGTTTTGTTCCTGTCCCATATGGTTTTAAATATTTCTGAGAAGATTTCAGCATAAACAAATAAATAAAATGTATCTTCTAGAACATACTAATAACATTTTGTGTAATACTATTTTTCTCATTTTCCTTTTTTTGTTGAGTTATTTTCTACACTTATCTTACTCTTCTTAATAATGACTTTCATTTTCCTGCCACAAGCATTCCGTGGTTATAGAAAATACAAACATTTCCAAGCAGAAACTGAGGTTTAGAATAGTTAAATCAAATTCTCAAAATTAAGCCCCTTCTATGGAAAGGACTACAATGATCACACAATCAATGTTCATGAATGTCCTTATCACAGAACCAAATCATCTCAATTTCCTTTATTTTTTTAGTTGTGGTAAAACACATATAACATAAAATTGACTATTTCACCCATTTTTAAGTGTATTGTTTAGTGGCATTAATTATATTCATACTGCTGTGCAGACATCACCACTGCTTCCAAAACATTTTCATCACCCTACCCTCAAACAATCCCTTTTTAAAAAACTTTTTAGTTAACTAATTCCAATCCTCAATAATTTTCCAAAATGTAAACATCCCAACTTCCAAGAAAAATCACTGACATTTTGTTAATTGGAAATAATCTTATCACTAATTTAAACATTGATATAATAAAGTACACATTTAAAACCAAATTTTAGAAACCTCTGTACCCCAGGTGATTAAAAAAAAAATCTTCTTAAATATAAGCATATTTTCAGGCGCCTGGGTGGCTCAGTCGGTCAGGCGGTCAACTCTTGACCCAGGTCATGATCTCAGGGTTCCAGGACCAGGCGCCGTGTTGGGCTCCATGCTCAGCAGGAAGTCTGCTTGAAGATTCTCTCTCTCACTCTGTTCCTCCCCACTAAAAGAGAAAAATATATATGTATATAAATATTTTATTAAGTAGAAGAATACTATTCTCCAGGCAAATATTTATAAAACAACTTTTTTTCCTGCTATATCAACAAATCAGGAAAGAATATCTCTAAGACTTTTTAATTTATTTCTAAAACTAATGGCCAGGATGTTTTTTATAACAATTATTTGGTAAATCGATTTAGAACACATCTGCCTGGCTATCACCCACAGTATAAGTGCAGGTAATGTTAACCTCAATATAACCTCATTTGTTAAACAAAAAAATTTCAGGAAAAGTGTGTTTGGCTTATGTGACATATAGGGGGGTTAAATTTAAAAATTGCCATAAGAATTTCATATAGGCTGGTCTTTCCCATATGGAGGCCCCAAGATTTTCTCCAAGAAGATCTTCGTGAAATGACAAGAAATGCTAATTTCAATTCTGAGCGTAATCCAATACTACAATTACTAGTGTAAAACTAACTGTTGGTAGAATGATTGCGTTAATTATACATGTTTGAAACTAGAAACTTATTTCCTGTTTCATAGTATTAGAATTAAGTAGTAAGATTTGCTTTCACTATTCTTTCCCAGAGAAATTTAACTAAATACTTTTCCACACATACATATGTGTGTGCAGATACACAATTAAATGAATCTGAATCTTTGCATTAATTGCAGCTTGTAGGGTTACGATGTTTCTGCGTGCTTTTATCCTTTTACAGTGATGTATTAATTGTTTTTATTTTGCTCCTTCTTGAAAGCAAGTTGAATTTAAGTAGGTTTCACTTTAGGAAAAGAATATTTTTCCAACTAATTTAAGCAAAACAACATTTTCCCAGTGTTTCTAGAATAGATTTGAAAGCTGAGCTTCTTTAAATAGTATTATTTTTAACTTTTATAAGACTTTTTCTTGGAGTTTTATTTATAAAAACATTGTCATTAAGGTTTTCACCTTTAAACCTAATTTCTGAGTTTTGCATATTTTCTTTATATTATCCAGGTTAATTGAATTTAATTTTTAAAGGTAATCTTTGAATGGCACTACTGTGATAATTATAATCTAATTCAAATTAGATGCAATACAGAAAGTTTTCAGCATTATTATCTATAATAGTTTGTACACATTCTAAAATATGAATTATGAAGGAATTCTAAATTTTATAAATTCTAATACATTAAATATAAGGGAAATATAAGTCCTATATACAATTATTACCAGTATTTCTAAATTGTATAAACATTATTGGGAGTTCAGTAATTAGCCCAGTTTGCTAAAGTAAAAACAATAAAACAATACAAAACAAAAAACTATAGGGAACTGAGAAGAGAAAATGAGTTTCTGTTCACAGATTTTGAACCAATGTTCTAAGTGGGTCATAAAATTTATTTTAGTGAATTAAGTTCTACTATTGGTTACTCTGGGGTAATAGTTACATTTAATTTGTTTTATTAAAGTACACTTTAGTTTTAGTTTACTTCCTGATGGCTCTTGAATCAAGATATTAGTTGATTCATTTCCATGAATCTAATTAAAAGGCTATGATTGTGAAATGAATGGGGAAGGAGTTTTTGTTGTAACATGTAAACTTCTTAAATGTCAGAAATTGCCTGTGGAAGACTGGGGTACCATGCAAGCAGTGCTTAACATGGAAACTAGCAGAAGAATAAGAGTAGTTTTACCTCAAAAAAAAAAGAGTTCCAATTTATTTTTCTAACTGACTAGATGGCTGACAGCTTCCCTGGCAGATGCCCATCATGGTGTAGAGTTCAAGGATCTATAGACACCCGGAATAGGTAAGTTTGGCAAGAATTTTTTGGTCAAACGTGTGCTTACCGAATCTTGTTCCCTCAGTATATTTTCTATCATCAATTTAAGGATATCTTCCTGTGAAAAATATCTTACCCAAAGATAGAATAAACTTAAAAGACGAACAGCTTAAAAGAAAATGTAAAAACAACTTCTTTCTGAAATTAGTAAAGATGTCTTGAAGAAACCACAAGGAGACTGGAAGTGGAAATTACAAGAAGCTGTACCAGCTGGGGTGGAGAGAATTAGAATAGTCCATTCCGGGACAAAATGAAACTTACACTTCATGCACAGTAGAGAATCAGGGTCAGTGCTGATATTCTCCCAGCGACTTCTCAGGGCTGTTTTGCTGCACTGTTGCTAATGTGCAGGCAAATTTTCTAATGCTTCCTTAACCTTTACCTGCTAATGAAGAAAAAGTTTGTTGCTCTTAGCATATTATGGAATTATAAATGTGTTGCCTAATTCTGCCTTCTTCCTACTGTATATTTGAGGAGATAATATCAAAGCCCTGAGGAAGAATCACAGAAATCTGTTTTCTTTTTGAATTCACCACTGTTGACAGGGATTAGATTTATAACAGTTTTCAAGGAGACCTCAACACTGTGGAAAGTGGACTAGTAATAAATCAAATTCACTTGCTTGTTTGGGTTACATGATGTTAAAAGTTTGAATATTTATTTTTCTATAACAAGATATATGTATATCGAGAAAAAAAATCTTTGCGTCTATTGAACAACAAAGAAGGTAAAGAAACTTTGGGTTGCTTTTTAAAATAACGGGCAAGCTTCATTTCACCAAGTAGGAGGAGATGGAATCTTGTGGAATGAAAGAAGAAAAACTCCCAACAAATCTAGCTCATGTTTGAAACATAAAGAGGCTCCCTCTCTCCTCAGATGCCTCCTCAGGGTCTGAGGATGGGCTATAAATGGGGTTTTTGGTGGTGTGAGATGATGGATGAGGGTCTCCCTGGTTGCCAGAGGGTCTGTGACCGGCACAAAAACTGCTTGTTCTGGGTTAATTAATTGCAGGAACAGTTTATTCAGATGCAGGGCAAGCACCTTGGCTAAAATCTCAGCATCTGTGTTGATTAAAGATCTGAAGCTGAAGGAACTACATAGTTGGGGGTCTTAGATGGGTTTGGGAGCCATATGGGCTTCTTTTAATGAGGGAGGGCTTCTGTGATCCAAGTCTCAAAGCTATGTTGTTCTAGTCAGCATTAATGGAGTATCTCTTGTCCAGCACCAAAGCACGATCAGGGCAAAAATTTTTTCCTAGTTATTTGTTTCAGTAATCCATTTAAGGTCTCACTATTAGTTTTCATATTTTACAGACCTAGCGGTAAGAAAACCGGGTACAAAATCTTGCTGGTCTTAAGTCCAGAGTAGATACTGAACAAAAATCTCTCCATTTTGAATTTCACTGCCAATGAAATGCCCACTAGGCTATGATGGCACTTTTAAGATGTGAGCTGTGACTGTATATTCCCTGAAATTTTATTTTCAGGATATTTGGTCTAATCAGTTTTTCTTGACTTTGAGTTTCTGCTTATTATATCTGTGGAAATGGACTCAGGTCCAAAGGAAAAGGGAATTATAATAAAAATGGAAAAATATGAGAGGCATCAATAAAACTGAACTCCTTTTGGTGCACAATCCCTTGGGACATTCATAATTTGATAATATTGTGACTTAATTGTTTATCAAAACTGTTTATAGAACTTATCTAAGGATTTTTGGGAACTGTGAAGTTACACCACACAAGTATCTAAGTCAGATGCAAGTTGAGATGCTCACTTTGGGAAACAAAGCTTCAGTCTTGAGCAGCACTTTTCCTCAACTGCTTTATTCTCTTCACTCATTTTGGTTTCAATAGAGATTTAAGTCAGCCACTAGTATTAGGGTCTATTCATTTAGGTCGCCGGCCTGAATCACCTCATTATTTTGTAATTTTTTAAATCTTTGTTATTATTGAATATATACATGAAGACATGTAATGCTCAAGTAGATGTCTTTAAATAATGATGAAGTATTCATTTTGCCCTTACCTTAAGGATTAGTACATCATCAGTTCTTCCCTGTGCTCCTCCAACCCCTTTCAGAGATAACCACCACTATGCATTTATAAGACACTTTCTTTTTCTTTTCTTTTGAGTTTTCCACTTATGTATGGTTTTGCACCTACATATAATTTGGAATCAGTTGTATGTTTTGTTCTGAAACTCGTCTGGGTTTCTCATTGTTATGTTCCAGAGATCCATCCATGTGTATGTGTGTATAGCTGTGGTTCATTAATTTTACTCTTATAGAATAATTCATTGAATGAATATGCCATAATTTATCAACCCATTCCACAGATGGAAGACTTTGGATGGCTTCAACTTATTGCTTTTGGGGAGAGAGCTAATATACACATGTCCTCTGGCAAAAATGGGCAAGAATTTCTCTAGATAGGGACCTAGGAGTAGAATTACTGGATCATGAAATTGAAAAGTTCTGGGTTGTGTCTAATGGTTTTTTAAAGTGATTTGTATCAGTTTTTACACTTACTAGCAATGTGTGAGTTCCTGAGGCTCCAAGTCTCTGCCAACATTAATATGGTTAAAATACGTATATTTATAATTATGTTGTTGTGCTATCCTGTGTCATACAATTTTAATTAATGTTTTGCTACTTATGAGATACAGCACATTTTTATCTGGGTTTTTGTGTGTGTGTGAAATGTCTTTCATCATCTTTTGTGAAAGATCTTTGCCATTTTTTTCCACTGGATTATTAATAATTTTAAAAATATTCATTCTTGGGGCGCCTGGGTGGCTCAGTGGGTTAAAGCTTCTGCCTTTGGCTCAGGTCATGATCCCAAGGTCCTGGTACCGAGCCCCACATCGGGCTGTCTGCTCCGCAGGGAGCCTGCTTCCTCTTCTCTCGCTCTCTGCCTACCTCTCTGCCTACTTGTGATCTCCGTCTGTCAAATAACTAAATAAAATCTTTTAAAAAAAATTCATTCTTTTTAAATTTTTAAAAATTTTTATTTATTTTTAAAATTTCTTTTCAGTGTTCCAGAATTCATTGTTTATGCACCACACCCAGTGCTCCATGCAATACATGCCCTCCACAATACCCATCACCAGGCTCACCCAACCTCCCACCCCTCTCCCCTCCAAAACCCTCAGTTAGTTCCTCAAAGTCCACAGTCTCTCATGGTTCTTCTCCCCCTCCAATTTCCCCTAACTCCCTTCTCCTCTCCATCTCCCCATGTCCTCCGTGTTATTCCTTATGCTCCACAAATAAGTGAAACCATATGATAATTGACTCTCTCTGCTTGACTTATTTCACTCAGCATAATCTCTTCCAGTCCCATCCATGTTGATACAAAAGTTGGGTATTCATCCTTTCTGATGGAGGCATAATACTCCATAGTATATATGGACCACATCTTCTTTATCCATTCTCCGTTGAAGGACATCTTGGTTCTTTCCACAGTTTGGCGACTATGGCCACTGATGCTATGAACATTGGGGTACAGATGGCACTTCTTTTCATTACATCTATATCTTTGTGGTAAATACCCAGCAGTGCAATTGCAGGGTCATAGGGAACCTCTATTTTTAATTTCTTAAGGAATCTCCATACTGTTTTCCAAAGTGGCTGCACCAACTTGCATTCCCACCAATGCAACATGAAATGACACATGAAAAATGTTATCATCACTAGCCATCAGGGAGGTTCAAATCAAAACCACACTGAGATACCACCTTACACCAGTTAGAATGGCCAAAATTAACAAGACAGTAAACAACACGTGTTGGAGAGGATGTGGAGAAAGGGGAACCCTCTTACACTGTTGGTGGGAATGCAAGTTGTTAAAAATATTCATTCTTTATATAGTCTATATACTAATCTTATGTGAAATGTCTGCTATTTTTCTATTGGATTATTGGTAATTTAAAAAATTTCTTATTCGGGGCGCCTGGGTGGCTCAGTTGGTTAAGTGACTGCCTTGCTAAGTTCATTATCGCAGGGTCCTGGGATGGAGCCCCACATCGTGGGTGGGGAGGTCCCTGCTCAGCAGGAAGCCTGCTTCTCCCTCTGCCTGCTGCTCCCCTTGTTTGTGTACTTTCTCTCTGTCAAATAAATAAATAAAATCTTTTACCTATTGATGAGTAGGAGTGCTGAATATTTTCTTTTTAAGTTTTATTTTAATTCCAGTTAGTTAACATACAGTATTATATTTGTTTCAGGTGCACAATATACTAATTCAACACTTCCGTATATCATCTGGTGCTGATCACAAATGCACTTCTAAATCCCCATCACCTATTTAACCCATCCCTACACCACCTCCACTCTGGTATCTCAGTTTGTTCTCTGTATATAAATCTTGTTTCTTGGTTTCCCTTTCTTTTTTTCTCTCCTTATGTGCATTTGTTTTGTTTCTTAAATTCCACATATGAGTGAAATCATATGGTATTTGTCTTTCTCTGACTGACTTATTTCACTTAGCATTATACTCTCCACCTCCAACAGTGTCATTGCAAATGGCAAGATATCATTCTTTTTTATGGCTGAGTAATAGTCCATTATATATATTATATATACACACTAATTCATTATTATTATATATATAATAATAACTAAGCCATATATCGTATATATATTCACCACACCTTCTTTATCCATACACCAACTGATGGACACTTGGGCTGCTGCCATAGCTTGGCTATTATAAATAATGCTGCTATAAATACAGGGTTGCATGTTTCCTTTGAATTAGTGTTCTTGTATTCTTTGGGTATATACCCAGTAGTGCAATTGCTGGATCATAAGGTAGTTCTGTTTTTAACTTTTTGAGGAACCTTTTGTCCACCATCCCTAACCCCAGGTAACCACTAATCTGATCTTCACTTCTATGATTTTGTCCTTTTAAGAATGATATATAAATGGAATTATATAGTATATTACTTTTTGAGATTGGCTATTTTCTTTCAGCATAATTTCTTCTAGATTCATCCAAGTTGTATATATCAATAGTTTGTTCCTTTTTATTACTGTCATTCCATAGAATAAATGTAACAGGGGAGCCTGGGTGGCTCAGTGGGTTAAGCCTCTGCCTTCAGCTCAGGTCATGATCTCAGGATCCTGAAATCAAGCCCTGCATTGGGCTTTCTGCTCAGCAGGGAGTGCTTCCTCCTCTCTCTCTCTCTCTCTCTCTCTCTCTCTCTGCCAGCCTCTCCGCCTATTTGTGATCCCTCTCTCTGTCAAATAAATAAATAAAATCTTTAAAAAAAAAGAATAAATGTAACACAGCTGGTTTAATCTTTCACTCATTAAAGGACATCTGAATGTTTCCAGGTTTGGCTATCACAAATAAAATTTTGTGAGGCTCTAAATTGTTGGGTTTTTTTGAGCCACTCAGCACCTCTAAATTGTTGTTTTGAAAAAATAAAGAATAGACTATATTTAAAAGAAGTTTTAGGTTGATAAGAAAATTGAGCAGAAAGTACAGTGTGTTCCCATACATGACCCCTTCCCCTTCAGTTTTTCCTCTTCTTAACATCTGGCATTAGTGTGGTATATTTGTTAAAGTTGATGAGTCAGTATTGACACAGTATTATTAAGTAAAGCTAAACCATAAACTGGTTAACCAAAGTTAAACCATGAACTGGTTAGCCAAAGTTAAACCATAGTTAAAACATTAGGATTCACTCTTGGTGTTTTACATTATATGGGTTTGAAAAAATGTATAAGGGCATGTATTCACCATTATAGTTTCATACAGAATAGTTTCTGTGCCCTGAAAATTCTCTGCACTCTGCCTATTCATTCGTCCCTCCCCTCAAACCCTGGCAACCACTGATCTTTTTATTGTCTCCATTAGTTTTGTCTTCTCCAGAATGTCATATAGTTGGAATCATGAACTATGTGGCCTTTCCAGATTGGATTTTTCACTTAATAACATGCCCTA
The DNA here is from genome assembly GCF_010015895.1 of Lontra canadensis. Lineage (NCBI taxonomy): Eukaryota > Metazoa > Chordata > Mammalia > Carnivora > Mustelidae > Lontra > Lontra canadensis. The sequence goes on along the minus strand of NW_022631064.1, from coordinate 3,571,737 downwards.
AGTCTTTCATGTCTGCTCATGGTTTGATAGCCCGTGTCTTTTTAGAGCTGAATTGTTTGGATATACCACAGTTTATTTCATCTTTACCTACTGAAGGAAAAATTGGTTGTTTCCAAGTTTGGGCGGTTATGAATAAAGCTGCTATGAATAACTGAGTGCAGATTTTTGTGTGGACATAGGTTTTGAGCAATTTGGGTAAATACCAATGTGCATGACTGCTGGATCATAGGGTAAGAGTATATTCAGTTTACTGAGAAACCACCAACTGTCTTCCAAAGTGACTATAACATTTTGCATTCCCACCAGCAGTGAACAAGAGTTCTTGTCACTCCACCAAATGACAATATTTGGTATAGTCAGTGTTTGGGAGTTTGGTCATTCTAATACATGTCTAATGGCATCTCATTGTTTTAATTCACAACTCTCTAGTGACATTTGATACTGATCATCTTTTCACAGGCTGATCTGTCATCTGTTTATGTTCATTAGCATGTGTCTGTTCAGGGTCTTTTGCCCATTTTAAAATCATGTTGTTAGTTTTCTTATTGTTGAGTTTTAAGAATTCTTTGTATAACAAATCTTTATCAGTTCTATCTTTTGCAAATATTTTTCTCCCAGTGTGTGGCTTGTCTGCTCATTCTTGATAGTGTCTTTGCAAAGCAGAGGTTTTCATTTTAAAGAAGTCTTGCTTATCAATTTTTTCCTTTATATATCTTGCCTTTGCATCTAAAAAATAATCATCATACCCAAGATCATCTAGGTTTTCTTCAATGTTATCTTCTAGGTGTTTATGTTTAGGTTTATGATCCACTTGAGTGAATTTTTATGAAGGGCATATAGGCTGTGTGTAAATCCTTTTTTTTTTTTTTTTTTTTTTTTTTTTTTTGGGCAGATGATGTCCAATTGTTCCATTACCATTTGTTGAAATGGCTATCTTCCCTCTGTTGTATTGCTTTTCCTCTTTTGTCAAAGATCATCTGACTATATTTATGTGGGACTGCTTCTGGGCCAGCTTTAGTAAGTCTTAAAATTGAGTAGTATCAGTCCTCTGACCTTGTTCTCCTTCAGTATTATGTTGACTGTTCTGGGTCTTTTAACTCTCCATATAAATATTAGAATCAGTTTGTTAATATACGCAGAATAACTTGTTGGGATTTTGATTTGGATTCATTGTGTTTTAATATGCATTGATGGTCAATAATGTTGAGCATCTTTTTGTTTATGGTCATTTGCATTTTTCTTTGGTGAAATGTGTTCAAATATTTTGTCTTTTACATTGAGTTATTTTCTCATTCTTGAGTTGAAAGAATTCTTTTTCTTTTCTCTCTTGAAGTCCTTTATTAGATATGTGACTTGCATTTTTTTTCTCCCAGCCTGTAGCTTATCTTTTTATTCTCTTAATAGCATATTTCACAGATCACAAGTGTTAGATTTTTCTGAAATTTATCAAATATTTCTTAATTGATGATTCTTTCAGCATATCTTAAAACTATTTTCCTAACCCAAGGTTACAATGATTTTCTCCTGTTTTCTTCTAAAAGGTTTATAGTTCTATATTTTACATTTAAGTCTATGGTACATTATGAGCTAAATTCTGTCAAATGTCTGAGGTATCAGTTGAGGTTCCTTTTTTTAACCAATGAATGTTCAGTTCAAAAAATGAACAAAATGTATCGAGAAGATATTTTTTCCACTGAATTGACTTTTCATCTTTGCCAGCAATTCATTGATCATGTTTATATGAGTCTACTTCTAGATATATTTTCTGTTCCTTTGATCTATGGTCTATACTTTCACCATTACAATATAGTCTTGTTTGTTGTAGTTTTATATTAAGACTAAAAGTTGGGTAGTGGGAGTCTTCCAAGTTTGTTCTTATTTTTCATAATTATATTTGTTATTTTAACTCATTTACCTTTCATATAAATTTTAGAATCAGTTTATCTATATCTACAAAAAATCCTTTGGGGCTTTTGATTGAAATTGTGTTAAATCTTTTATTATTATTATTATTATTACTATTTAAAAGACTTTATTTATTTGAGAAAGGGAGAGAGTGAGAGAGAGCATGAGAGTGGGGTAAAGGGCATAGGATGAGCCACCCAGGGCCCTTGAGTTAAATCTACACATAAATTTGGGAATTATTGATAAAGTAACTACATTGAGTCTTTTAAATTATGAGCATGGTATTTTTATCAGCTCATTTAGCTCTTTGATTTCTTTTTTTTTTTTTTTAAGATTTTATTTGACAGAGCTCACAAGTGGGCAGAGAGGCAGGCAGAGAGAGGGGGAAGCACTCTCCCTGCTGAGCAGAGAGCCCTATGTGGGGCTCAATCCCAAGACCCTGATATCATGACCTGAGTTGAAAGACAAAGGCCCAACCCATTGAGCCACCCAGGCACCCCTAGCTCTTTGATTTCTTTAATAAGCATTTTGTAGTCCTCAGCATACCGACCGTATACATCTTTCTTAAGATTCTTACTTAAGTACTGAACTTTTTTGAGCTATTTTAAATGGTGCTGTTTTAAAGTTTGGTTTCCAATTGTTTATTGCTAGTGTATAGAGACATAATTGCTTTTTTGTAAGTAGACTTGCATATTTTTGTATATCTGACCTTATAGTCTGTGACCTTGCTAACTCATTTAGTTTTCTGTAGATTCTTTGAGGTTTTCCATGTAGAAAAACATGTTATCTTTATCATTTCTTTCCTCCTGCTTGCTGAAGTTCTAATTTTCACTCTCTCTCTCTCTCTCTTTTTTATTTATTTGTTCATTTACTAAGATGGGAACTTAGTTTTTTTTTATTTAACCTCTCTATTTCTTTACAACATATGAATTTACTGGTATAAATTTTCCTCTAAGTATTGCTTTGGTGTATCCCACAATTTTGATATGATGTATTTTCATTTTTTATTCACTTTAATATATTTCCTAATATTCCTGAGACTTTTTCTTTGAGCAGTGGATTGTTTAGAAATTTGTTGTGTAATTTCCAAATATTTGGGGGAATTTCCAAATATCTTCCTGTTATTCACTTCTAGTTAACTCCACTATGGTAAAAAAACATACTTTCTATGTTTTTATTTTCTTTAAATTTGTTAAGGTTTGTTTTATGACACAAGATATGGTCTATATTTATAATATTTCATGTGTACTTGAAAAGAATGTTTATTCAGCTGTTATTGGGTCAAGAAGTAAAAAAATTACAATTAAGTCAATTTGGTTGATGGTGGTTTTAGGGATTATATGTCCTTACTGATTTCTGTCTAATCATTCCATAGATTACTAAGAGAGGGAATAAAATCTCCAACTTTAGAGGCGAGTTTTTCTATTTCTACTTTCAGTTCTACCATTTTTTGCTTTATGTATGTTGAAGATCTTTTGTTAGGTGCATTTACATTTAGGATAGCTCTGTATCCTCTGTGCATTAGCCTCTTTATCATGGGAATGTCCCTTTTTATCCCTGGTAATTTTTCTTCTTCAGAATTGTATTTTTCTGGAGTGACATCAGCAAGATGGTGGAATAGGAGTACTCTACTATAACCCTACCACAAAGCATCAATTTTGACAATCACCCAGGGATGAGAGTGCCTTTGTGAGAGTCTAGGAGTCCAGAGGAGAAGTTCCAGCACAGTCTTGAAGCAAAAAAAAATTCAAAAGTAGATGCACTGAAGAGGGAAAAGATAGTTTCATTTTGCCCATATCCCTTCTCCCCCAAAGCAACATGGCTCAGTGCCAGGAAAGACCTCCACAGCCCATGATTTTTTTCCACAAAAGAAAGTGAGAGCTAGGCTTCTCCAACTGTTCGGGACACAGCCAAGAGGTCCACTTCTTTCTTGCTCCTTCTTTACTGGGATAATCTATAAGATCTACTGGACTGGGAGAGGCTGGGAGATAGTATGTAGAGCTCAGAGCTCATCAAAAGAACATTACTAATTGCTTCACAGTTCTTCCCACTAACTGATTCATGATAACCATCAAGAGACTTGTCCATTACCCACTGGTGAATTCCTTGCCTGTGGCCCCCCTGGCTGGGCCACAGGAGCCCTTATTGGTCTGTGTGCCTCACTCATACCCCTTTCTTTCCTCTTCCCCACCATCTGTGTCTATCTCCCAGTGTGGGCTTCCATGGATGGCAAGAGTTAGCTGTTAGAGGCAGTCAGCAAGCAAGTGAAGAAAGTAAGCCAGACCATGGGATTAGGAAAAGGTTTACAAACCTGAGCATTTCAGGGCACTGCCCTAGAGAAAACAATCAGGAAGTTCAAAGCATCCAGCCTGGCTTTGCAAGACTGAGAGAAGGCATGCAATTTTAAGGACCCCCCCCCCCCCGCCCTGCAAGAAGGAACAGGAAGTGTGAGGTAGGCACATCCATAGAAAAGGTGTGAGAAAGCCTCAGAATCTTTAGACAGATTGACAGGTGAAAGCATATCTCTCCCAAATCAATCAGTAAGACTGGAGGAGGTGATTGCTTTTTCACATGTGAAGACATCAGTGGAAATTCAAAGAACCCAGAAAATCAAAGAAATATGACTCCATAAAAGGAGCAAACAGTTTCCAGCAAATGATCAAAAAGAAATGGAAATCTACAAATGGCCTGACAAATAGTTTAAGATAATTATATTAAGGAAGTTCAGTGAGCTACAAGAGAACACAGACAACTCAGTGAAATCAGGAAAACAATCTACAGACCAAACAAGAGGTTCAACAGAGAGAAAAAAGCAGAAATTCTGAAGCTGAAATATACAAGGAATGAAAAGAAAACTATAATAGAGAACTTTAAGAATAGACAAGATCAACAGAAGAAAGAAAGCATGAACTCAAAGACAATCCATTTGCAGTTATCCAGTCAGCATACAATAATACCACAGAAATGCATAGTATCATAAGAAACTAATGTGAATAATTATATGGCAACAAACTGGGTAAGTTAGAAAAAATAGATAGATTTCTAGAAACATATAACCTACCAAGAGTGAATCAGGAAGAAACAGAAAATCTGAATAGACCTATAACTGGTAAGGATTTTGAATCAGTAATCAAAAGTCCCCCAGTGAAGAAAACCCCAGATACAGATGGGCTCACTGGTGAATTTGACCAAATATTTAAACAAGAATTAATGCCAATCCTTCTCAAACTATTCTAAAACAACAAAGAGGAAGAAACACTTCTAAGCTCATTTTACCAGGCCAGCATTACTAGACAAGGGAACTATAACAAAAATTATAGATCAATATCTCTGATGAGCATAGATTTAAAAAGTCTTTAATAAAATCCTAGCAAACTGAATTCAGCTGTTCAGTAAAAAGATCATATATCATGAGGCAGGACATATCTCTGGGATGCAAGGATGTTTTAACATATGCATGTATTTATACACCACATTAATAGAGTAAAGGATAGAAATCATATGATCATTTTAATAGATGCAGAAGAAGCATTGGCAGTATTCAACATCCTTTTATTAAAAACTCTCAACAAATTAGGCATGGAAGGAATGTATTTCAACATATTAAAGACCATATATTAGAAGCTCATAGCTAAAATCATTCACAGTAGTGAAAAGTTGAAAACTTTCCTCTAAGATTAGGAACCAGAAAAGAATACCCACTCTTGCCATTTCTGTTCAAACACAGTATTGGAAGTACTAGAGCAGTTAGGCAAGAAAAGAAAAAAAAGATTCCAATGGGAAAGAAAGAAAGAAAGTTGCCACTGCAGGTTACATAATTTTAAAATAGAAAATTCTATATAAAAATTGGTTAATTAATGCTTGCTCTGACAGCACATATACTAAAATTGGAACAATACAGAGAAGATTAGCATGGCCCCTACGCAAGGATGACACGCAAATTCGTAAAGCGTTCCATATTTTTTATGGAACTAGAGGGTATTATGCTTAGCGAAATAAGTCAATCGGAGAAAGATGATCTCCCTGATATGAGGAAGTCAAGAAGCAACATGGGGAGTTTGGGGGGGTAGGAAAAAAATAAATGAAGCAAGATAGGATTGGGAGGAAGACAAACCATAAGAGACTCTTAATCTCACGAAACAAACTGAGGGTTGCTGGGGGGAAGGAGGGAGGGAAAGGGTGGTTGGATTATGGACATTGAGGAGGGTATGGGCTATGGTGAGTGCTGTGAAGTGTGTAAACCTGGCTATTCACAGACCTGTACCACTGGGGCTAATAATACATTATATGTTAATAAAAAAAATTGGTAAATTAGTTTGGTGAAATTTCAGGATACAAAGTTAACATGCAAAATTCAGTTGCATTTCTACACACTAACAATGGCCTATCTTAAAGAGGATGTTTAAAAATCCCATTTATAGTATCATCAAAAACAATAAAATACTTAGGAATAAATTTAACCAAGGATCTGAAAGACATACACACTACAAACTATAAAACATTAGAGAAATCGAAAAAGACTCACAAAAAAGAAATATATCACATTTTCTTGGATTAGAAGAATTATGTTGTTAAAATGTTTGTAGATTACCAAAGTAATTTGTAGACTCAAACTAATCACTATCAAAATTCAATAGCATTTTTCATAGAAATGGAAAACAATGCTTCTAAAATTTTTATGGACACACAAAAGATCCTAAATAGCCAAACCGATTTTGAGCAAGAAGAACAAACCAGAGAGCATCATGCTTTCTGATTTCAAAGCTATATTACAAAGCTCTATTACAAACCAAGCTATAGCTATATTACAAAGCTATAGTAATCAAAACTGTATGTACTGGCATAAAAACAAACACATAGACCAATGAAATAGAATAGAAATTCCAGAAATATACCCCACACATCTGGTAAACTAATCTTTGATAAGAGTGCCAAGAACACTCAATGGGGAAATTTTACTCCCTTCAATAGTGGTATTGGGAGAACTATATCCACATGGAAATGAATGAAACTGGACCTCTGTATTACACTGCTCACAAAAATTAAACTCAAAATAGGCCAAGTACTTAAATATAAGACCTGAAACTGTAAAAGCCTCAGAAGAAAAATCAGGGAAAATCCTTCTTGATATTAGTCTTGGCAATAAGTTTTTGGATATGACACCAAAACGTAGGCAACCAAAGCCAAAATAAGCAAGTGTGGCTAAACCAAACCAAAAAGCCTCTGCACAGCAAAGGAAACAACAAAGTGAGAAGGGAACCTACTGAATGGGATAAAATATTTGCAAACCATGTATCTGGTAAGGCATTAATAACTAAAAATATAAAGAACTCTTACAACTCAATAGTCAAAAGCAAAACAAAACTAAACCCAAATAATCCAATTTAAAAATTGTCAAAGGAGCTGAATTTTTCCATAGAAGGCATACAGATGGCCAACAGGTACATGAAAAGATACTTAACATTAGTAATCATCAGGGTAATGCAAGTCAAAACCACAATGAGATATCCTCTCATTACTTTTAGGATGGCTATCATCAGCAAGATAAGAGATAACAAGCATTGGTGAGGATGTGGAGAAAAAGGAACACTTGTACACTGTTAGTTGGATTATAAATTGGTACAGACATGGAAAACAGTACAGACATTACTCGAAAGTTTATAAATAGAATCAGCATATGATCCCACAATCCCATTTCTGGATATATATCCAGAAGAAATTTAGTCATGGTCTTGAAGAGATAATCTGCACTCCCATGCTCATTGCAGCATTATTCACAATAGTCAAGATGTGGAAACAATTTAGGTGTCCATGGATGGATGAATGCATAAAGAAAATGTGATACAGATATCACATTATAATGAATATTATTCGGACATAAAGAAGGAGGAAATCCCATCATTTGCAACAATATGGATGTACCAGAAGGCACTCTGCTAGGTGAAATAAGACAAAGGGAGAAAGGCAAATATTGTATAGTATCACTTATATGTGGAATCTAAAAGCAGAAAAAAATATGGAACTCATAGAAATAGAGAATGGTGCTTGCCAGGGGATAAGGGATGGGGGGAATGAAATGTTGGTCAAAGGATACAAACTTTCAGTTACAAGACGAGGCGCTAATATACAGCACGATGGCTATAGTTAATGACTCTGTATTGTACACTTGAAGTTTGTAAGAGAGTAGATCTCAAGCATTCTCACCACACACTCTAAAGGTAACATATCTGCTGTGATAGATATGTTAATTAGCTTGATTCTGGTAAATAATTCATAATGTATATGTATACCAAATTATCACATTGGGGGGAAGGGAAAGAATTATACTTTTTCTTATATTAATATGACTATTGTAGTTTTCTTCTGGTTCGTGACTGCATGGTATAAATCTTTTTCCGTCATTTAGATTTTAGCCTATATGTGTGTTTTAATATAAAAGGGGTTCCTTATAGAATAAGAACCCAATTGTATTAGATTATCAAATAACCTGATTACCCACCTATTGACTGAATTCAGTCATATGACAATGCCTACTTTCAAGGGAAGCTGTGTATTGTAGTGTTTTAGCTGGACATATTGCCTGCACACCCAAATACACATGTATACACATACATTCACGTACATCCAAGTTTCTTTCTTTCTTTTTTTTTTAAGATTTTATTTATTTATTTGACAAAGAGATCACAAGGAGGCAGAGAAGCAGACAGAGAGAGATGGGGAAGCAGGCTCCCTGCTGAGCAGACAGCCTGATGCGGGGTTTGATGCCAGGACCCTGAGATCACGACTCGAGCCGAAGGCAGAGGCTTTAACCAACTGAGCCACCCAGGCGCCCCCCAAGTCTGTTTCTAAAGAAAAAAGTGAGAGAGGATGTTTGACTTAACAGCTAGCTCTCTGTTTTAATGTATCTTTGTTATCTGTATCTGTCTTTACATATGAATTAGGACATATGAAATCATTTTTTTCCTTTTTGGAAAAAATAAAATTATTTGATCATTTTATATAATATTTGAATTCTCTTATTAATGTTATTCCTGCTCAAGTTATTCCACATGCATTGACTATAAAAACACATCATTCCCAGGAAAGTGTAGAGGGATAACTTTTTGTCTCTGTTTGAAAAAAATATGCTTACTTCATCAATGGGGTCTAACGTCTCAAATTTCTTAGTAGTCATTAGTTTTCAGCAACATATAGACTGTTTCTGTTTCAAAAAGCATTTTTCTTTAAAACAAAGTTAGGAATTGGAATATCAGCCATCTGAAGTGTGTCCCTGTGAGACTGGAATCAATTTTCAGACTTCAAGGAACAAACTTTCATCCTAGGTGAACACAGAGTATGAGTAGGTGTGGGAAGAGCAGCCTGGCTGTTATGTGAAATCACTGTCGGAGGTAAGCAGGTCACACGTGGCATTTTATTAGGGCATTCCCCCTTCCCTGGTGAAAACCAACTATTTTAATTTATTTTTAAACTCCCCAAATACAAATACTCCTTTAATATAATATGCTGGTATCTAAATGCATGTTTCATACATTTAAATATAGAACGTATCTTATTGTCAAGCTAAATACAATGTGTTGAAATAAAAAACAATAAATCTAGAAATTATTTATCAGCCTTTGTAATGTTTTTCTAGTCAGTTATATTTATCTAGGTTGAAGCACCCAAAAGTGAAAATTACATTTAGAGGGAAAACATTTAACTGGATAACAGAACATTATATTATAAAATGTTATAAACATTATGTTATAAAATGTTATAAAACATTTTTCAACACTACTTTCCTTATTTTCACCTTAGCCCCTTTTTCTTTTTGATTGTCCTTATCCATTGAACAAGACCTGAAAATCAACTTATTTTCCCTGAAATTTGGAAATTAAAGTCCAGTAATATTTGAAGACATTCATTGTCCTTTGTTCTAGTTAGACATGTCAACTTAGTGTGATTTTAAATGTGTTTTTCTAGTTTTGAAAAATATTTGTCATAATTTTTCTTCAAAAATTAACCTACTAAAAATTACTTCCTAAGATACATTCATATATCTTAAACCTAAAGATAGTTCTTAAAAGTAAAGAAAAATATTTGGTTAATAGCACAGATTTACAAATCACCTAAACCCACACCAAACTTGTAAATATGAACTAAATACCTGGATGTAGAGGGAGAAAATTCACTATAAGGTAGAAAGAAATAAATTCAAAACACTCATTTCCCAGACTCACAGATTATTATCCAAAGCAGCATGTATAAACAAATCCTTGTTTCCACTTTAATCTGTGCAATTTTAAATATTTCTCCATTCATAGAGAGAACATTTACAAAATTAAGATATAGCATGTAAATGTGAATGGAGTATGGTGCTCTAAAGAAGGGGAATGATTATTTAAAGGTGAGTGTGATGCTTAAAATTTCATAACCTGAAACGAAAGATAAACAAAAAGATAAGTGGTTGACAGAGGGCCACTTACAGCTATGGTCTCAGACTAATATGATTTTCAGTTAATAAGATTCAGACAGAAGCAGAAATTTTTAATTTAGGGCACAGAAACAAATCAAATGGCACAAAACAAATGTCATATAAAACAATTATCGAATGCCATAAGCCAGCAAAAAGGTTTATGAGTCTCAGAATTGACTCTGATTTTAAAAAGCACAGGAGGATATACAAAAGCAAAGTCAAGGAGAAAATGATCAGTGTACAGCGATTATAGAAGCAAGGCTGGCTTTTAAATAATTGACATATCATAAAATAATTTCAATCATTTTACAAACATTTAATTAGTATTTTCCTTAGCATAACAATAAGCCTATAATGACTACGTCTGACGCACTATTTATTATTCTGTTTGGATTAGCCAATAATTACAGGAGGGAAAATTTCACCATCATGTTGAAGTCGCCTAGTTGAAATGAAATAAGGATGCTCTTGAAGACCTGCTTTTGGAAAATGCCAGTGCCAAGATCGTGTAGACAAATCTTGAACGGTCACATAGTTTTCTGTAATTTCACTCATGTACAGCAGAGGGCAGTAATATAATTATAGTAGTTGAACCTGCTGGGAGTAATTATCTGTGATTCTGGGATTCACCCGAAGTAGTAAACTAGAAAGTCTTTCTCATCTTCATCAATGAATAGTTTTCTCCTATCTAAATAGGGAAATTCTTTGCATGAAATTTACTTAATTTTTATAGCTGAAGGGCCATAATAATAGAAAGTTAATGTTGATTATTCCCTCAGAAATCAACAACACAACGAGTGATCTTTGAACATCATAAACCAGCTTCCTCAGAAGACTAATAACACTCTATCAACCACTCCCCCACTTCCTCTTGCTCTCACATAGCTACACACACCTAACTACATCTTCTCCCCGAACACCATCCCAGAAATCTAAAAGTGGAAAAACTTTTGGCTATGTTAGCAGCTTTTTATGATACAGTTGAAATATTGTCTGATCGTTACGATCTCCACAAGGTGATGGAAACTTTAAGACAAGTGGAAAGACCAACAATTAGCTGTTATGAAAGAATGAGAAAGTTAACCGAAATCATACTCAAATATGTTGTTTCATCACAAAGAGAGAGAACAGATGGTCAAACAGTTTTGTGGTCTTCATTGTCTGGGTAGAATTAATAGAATAATTGCCACTCTTAGCAAAGCATAATGCATGCATAGTAGACAAAAATAATCACTTGCTTATAAAATTAACTGTGCTAGATGTTTGGGCTCTGCTCTGCAGAAGTTGAAAGTCTAGCGGCAGACAGCAAACATGTTAACAAATAAATTGAATAAAATGTGGTAAGTCCTGTGGGAACATAGAAAAGGGCATGACTCGGGGAGCTTCTGGGAGCCAGGAAAGGGCTGTGGAGACACTAACATTTAAATTGGGCTTTGGAGGATGGGTAGGCATTCATTAGTTTAGAAAGTGGTAGAACAAGCTTCCAGGAAGATAGGAACTGGTCATATCAAAGCTTAGAGTCTTAGAAGGGTAATCATAAGGTAAATACATCTCCAGCATTCAAGGGAACATCCAACTGGAAGCCACAGTTCTGTATTAGGTAGAAAGAAATTTTATTATGCTATTAAGGTAATTCACAATGGATGCTTAAGAAATTTAAGAGAGGAGTTAGCTTTGAATTTTAACAGATGAGTTTGTAAATCACAGACTCTTTACTTGTGGGCATGTGGGAGTAGGGAGAGGTGATTTGTTTCAATGCTTGCTTTTTAGTACAGCATTTTCCTTTTTCAAGAAGCTGATTAGAGTCGGGAATTTGGTAGCTTATTTTAGAAAGGTTGTGACTCTCAAGTCTGGAAACTTCTGATTACCAGCATGATTTTATTTCATACCCAGAAATTATAGAGACAGTATTTTTTTTTTCTGTTTGCTTGTTCTTCTGGCCACTGCATTAGTGTCCAAAAATTAGTTATGGTCAGAGCTATATTGTCAGAAGTAAGTGTGCAAATGAGAATTATTTTGCGATCAGAACTCACTACAGAGCAACTTATCAATATGGTTAAGTCCTAGGTATTTTTAAGAGCCAGTGAAAATATTTGAGATCTGAAAAATAATTTATTGGCTTCAAAATATAAAAATGAAATGGGAAAATAAGAATTGATAGATGTTTAATTGCCTACAAAAGTAGTAGTAACCACTCAACTTCATCTCAACTCTCCTCATTATATCAAACGCACTTAATATGGGACATGGATGCCTTTTATATCTTTGATGTGATTTAGAGTAAGGCCTCTGAAAAAAAAGGTGTCCATAGCATTTAAGCTCTTCAATTTTCTCCTCTCACCCTGAGCATTGCGTCCACATTATTTTATATTTTTATGCTCCTCTGGGAATCTTTGATTGTAAGAATCTACAGCATCTGTTTCCAGGGAGACAGCAGGTAGAAGGAATCACGAGAAACATAGGCCTCAACTCCTGCCCCCAGCTTTATTTCATCTTTGTTAACAGGGGACTGGTTAACAGTGACTCAGTTCCCACATGACACTGATTAGCCCAGAATCGTGTCTGTTGCCTCGTTCTTCTGGTTCTGGATAGCCAAAGAACTAAAATATGTAAATGAGCTATAGTTAGATTTATAGATAAATTTAAAATTCTTAGATAGGAGATACCATGTTGCCAGTTTACAATACCTTGGTTACAGAGGTTCCTTTCTGTTAGTTATCTAAAACTTAGAATTTATATTTGGCTAGAAATATGTTACAAATGCTTGGTAGTTTTTGAGACTGGCCCATAGAAGCGTCACAGATACATGATGTACCTGAATATTTTAATCACAACATTGTTGAAGACACATTTTCTCTCCCAATTATAAAAAGCAGAGACTCAAACATCTATGTTTACATCAGTGTTCATAGTAACATTATTCACAATAGCCATAAGGTAGAAGGAGCCCAATTTACCACCAATGGTTGTGATGGATAGACAAAATGTAGTGTAGACATATAATGGAATACTGTTCAACCTTAAAAGCATTGAAATTCTGATACACGCTACAACATGAATGAACTTTGAAAACACTATGCTAAATAAGATCGATCAGACACAAAAGGAAAAATATTGTATGATTCCACTTACGTGAGGCACCTAGAATCAGCAAACGCCTAGAGAGAAAGTAGAAAGAAAGTTTGAGATGAGATGGCAAAGTTATTGTTTAGTGTGTACAGAGTTTCTGTTTGGTATGATGAGAAAGCTCTGGGAAAGCATAGTTCTGCAACGTTGTGAATGTACTTAAATGTTATTAAAATGTACACAGAAGAATGGTTAAAATGGTAAATGTTATATATATTTTACCACAATAAAGTATAGTTTATACAAATTGAAATCATTCTTGAGTTCCATCTCCACTATGAATCTAGCTTCTCAAGTTTAGGACAAGGAAAGGGAACAGATGCACGCTGTATCTGTGAGGAATGACACTAGAATTTGGTATAAAATAGAAAAATTTAGGGGCACCTGGGTAGCTCAGATGGTTAAGCATTGGAGTCTTGGTTTCGGTTCAGGTTGTGATCTCAGGGCTGCAAGATCAAGCCCCACGATTGGCTCCATGTCCAGTGGGTGTCTGTTTGGGATTCTCTTCCCTCTGTCCTTCTATCTCCCTCCCTCCACAGCGTGTGTGCATGCGCGTGTGTGTTCTTTCTCTCCAATAAATAAATAAATATATACCTTTAAAAAATTAAAATGGAAGAATTTCATATTTTTCTAATTCTGAGTGTTTGATAAAAACGTAATAACGTAACACAACAGAACAAGTGTCCGTAGTTTATACGTAGGGCATCCATAGTCATGCCCCATCCCAGCCATCCAGTCTTCTTTCCCATCTCCTTCTGCTTCAGTCCCAGGCATCATTAACATTGAGGAAAAGAGGCATTGTTCCCATCTGGTGAAGTGGGATGAGTAGAAGAAATGGAGTAACAGGAAAGCAAGGTCCTGGCCAGGATCACATAGAAGCTGTGCCTTTGTAAGTGAGGATGGCCCCTGCTTTTGTTTTTTTTTTGGAATTGAAAACGTGGAGGCAAAACTACGCAACAGTGTGAGTTCCAAGCATTGTCACTAAAACCTTTTGACTGTGTATGCTTGAGGCTGTCGGGTGCCGACCATGGTGGGTACTTCCGGCTGTCTTGCTAAGGGTGTCTTGGGGTCCACTGTCCCCATCTTTCTTATTAAGAGAATCTTTTTGTTTGTTTGTTTGGAGTGATGATATGCTCACTTTAAAAACTTGTCTTCCAGCCTTTCTTTCACCTGGGTATGGTGAGGTGGTACAGTGTAGCCAAAGAAAAGCTTCTAGGGAATTTTGGGAAAGTCTTAGCTTTCATGATGTAGGTGCTTCCTCTTCCTCTGCTCCTGTTTGTCCAGTGAGGCATGGCAGCGTAATTCCAAAAGTTTTAACAACTCTTGTTTTCATGGAGATGAAAAACACTTGCTAGTTCGACAGTTTAGGAATTTGGGAAGAGCCCAGGCTCTTGATGAAGTTGGGCAGTGCGGATTTCCCAAGTCTGGGCTTCTTGTTAGCTGAGAAAATAACGATCTATCTCTTTAAGCTACTGATAGGTAGGCGTGGCCATACATCTACTGGGGAAGGGCAGAAATCCCAGATGGAAGGAACAGAAAACCCGGAGATCGGGAGATCAGAAATAGGAGGTGCGTGGGGTAGAAGTAAGGGATGGAACATATGCGGTTTGTTTTGGTTGGAGCGTAGAGTATGTAAGAGAAAGTAAAGGGAAATCATTTTAAAAGGCAGTTTTAAGCCAGATATTAAAAGGCCTGATCTTCCAGGTCAAAGAATTTGTGTGTTTTTTTTCATTTTTTTTTAATTTATTTTCAGCATAACAGTATTCATTGTTTTTGTCCCATACCCAGTGCTCCATGCAATCCGTGCCCTCTCTAATACCCACCACCTGGTTCCCCCAACCTCCCACCCCCCCACCTCTTCAAACCCTTCAGATTGTTTTTGTTGTAAAGGAGATGAAGAATCGCTCCAGGCTTCTGGAACAGCAGAGTACTGTGATGAAAGCCATCCTTTGCCAAGCAGTGACTTGCTGCAGGAGTTCAGTGGCGGGAAGGGGGACCAAGTCTGAGACTGTTTTACTCATCTGAGTTAGAATGCATGAAGGCTAAACCAGGCAGGGACAGTAGGAATAGATGGGATGGGTGAGTAATGAGAGATACTTTCAAGACAAAAAAGACATATGTTGATGTGTGGAGTAAATGAAGGGAACCTTGTCTATTTCGGACTTTCATATCTTGATGGTTGAATGTCAAATACATGGGCTGGCTAGGAACCAGGGCTTTTTTCTTTTTGAGTAGAACATAAAGGAAATATTAAAGTTGAAGATTTCTTTCTAAACATGAAAACACTAATGGATGGTCTGTTTATTTCTTCTTTCTGACTTCAAAGTTTCCTTGGTGAAGATTTTAATAAATTGAATCCTTTGGAATGAAGTCTCCATGAGGTTAGACACATTGTTCTGTTCACTGCTGTTTTCTCGCACCTAGACAAGTCCCTGGCACCTACTATACCTTCAGTAAATATTTGTCGAATAAATGAATGAATGGACTGTTCATTATCTTTGGAAAATTTGAGGTGTGTAGTCATTCTTTATTTAATAATATCCGGGATTTTTAGACCAGAAAAGGACTTTAAAGTTTGCCTGGTCTAGTCTTGTATTTTCAAAGGAACCTGATTCACAAATTATGGTGCAAAGATAAGATTTTGTAAGTGTATGTGTATTACGTTTTTAGGGACCAATAAACCAAAAGGAGAAAATAATATTTGTGTGCAAATCTGCTCAAAAACCATCTTTGTATAAATAAATATGTAATTTTTGGTTTCTATATGCCTAATACTGTCCAAGATGTGGTAGGATGATTAAAAAGAAGATTCAGATCTAATCCTTATCCTCAAGAAATTGCAGTTCAGGGGCACCTGGGTGGCTCAGTGGGTTAAAGCCTCTGCCTTCAGCTCAGGTCATGGTCTCGGGGTCCTGGGATTGAGCGCCGCATCAGGCTCTCTGCTCAGCGGTGAACCTGCTTCCCTCTCACTCTCTGCCTGCCTCTCTGCCTACTTGTGATCTCTGTCTGTCAAATAATTTTAAAAACTCTTTAAAAAAAAAGAAATTGCAGTTCAGTTAGGGAGATAAAATGAAGGCATAGGAAATACCTAGAGCACAATCAAGAACTATAATTGGGTAGGTTTGCATATATGGATTCAGGAAAAGAAGAAATTAATGTGACCTAGAAGCTCTGTTCTGTAAATTTTTTAAAATATTTACATGAGAGCAGAAATGATGCAATTTATTAAATTATCAGTTGGCATGAAGCTGAACAGAATGGAGTTCAATATGAATTCAAAACAATGGGGTGAATGTAACAAGGTGAATTTAAATAGTGTAAATAGCTTAATAATGCTTAATAAGAGGTTAACTATAACTGAGCTTTTACTATGAAACAGGGACTATTTAGTGCTTTACCCTTGTTATTTCACTTGGTCCTTATATTACTTCATGAAACTTATTTTTTTTAAGATTTTATTTGAGAGAGAGAGAGAGAGAAAGAGAGAGAGAGCATGAGCGCATGAGCAGGGGTGAGGGGCAGAGGGAGTGGGAAAAGCAGACTCCCTGATGAGCAGGGAGCCAGAGGCAGGGCTCCATCCCAGGACCCCGGGATCATGACCTAAACTGAAGGAAGACCTTAACTGACTGAGCCACCCAGGCGCACTATGAAACTTATTTTAATTCTTGTTTTTAAGAGTAGGTCATGTTCCCAGAGTCACATAATTCATATGATAAATCTGTGCTTCAAATTCAGATCTAAAACTCTTATCTCCTACTAAATCATTTTTCCTCAATAGCTTTAAAAAGGATAAACATGAACTTCTGTATTTATATATTTAGTGTGAAGCCCCTCACTAATTTGAGGTACAAATAAGGTCATTTATCTTTATAATAATCAGATTAAATATTCAAGACCCCCAGTAGCTCAATTAGCAACATGTCTGTTCCAAAAGGGGCTTTCTTTTTAATTGCCCAAAGTCTAACTCTGACAAAGACATTCATTCTGATTCCAGCAGCCAAATAAGGAAAGAACTGGCAAATCTCTTCGGGATTTGAAAAGTTCCAATTTCCAGGGGTCATTGCTTTTGGTGCAGCCTTATCTGTGGTTGAGAACAGACCACGCAGAGTTTGAAGCAGTTTTCTTCTTTGAAGAGGAAATGGCACCATTGCTAGGACAGAACACTGCGTAGGGCACACTCATCCTCTATCTGGGAGGAGAACCCCACACTCTCCAGCTCTTGCTGGACTAAGAGCAATTACAATGGACTTCCAAGTTGACAGCTTGCTGGTTTACATTCATATGCTCAGCCATTGTCCCAAACATACCTCCAGCAACAAGTGTCAGACTGAACCTTCAGTATCAGTCATGTGCCATGTCAGAACTGGCCCTTACACTACACTTTTGTTCTAGTATTGAGTCTGGGTTTACCAATCCAGACTGTTCCTTCTGTGATGAGACCTTTCTTATCATTGGGCCTCAATCAAGAACATCCCAATCCTCAAGTTCTAAAATAATGTCAAATTTCGAAGGAGAAGAGGCCTTGATGCCTTTCCTTCAGGACACCGTGTGTTGCATGCATATTTACTTAACTCCTATCTACCCATAAGTTGATACCAGTCATGTTGATGACTCCCAAATGTGTATTTGGAGCTGAAAACCGTTACCGAGAACTTCAAATTTGCATGTTCATTTGCCTGCCCAACATCCTTACCTGGAGATCTTCCAGGCATTTCAAATGCAATAAATCCCAAATAGAATTTTTAATTCCCTGCTTCTAGACCTGTTCCTTCAACAATCACTTTGGAACCTCTAAAGATTCAGATATTCAATCCAAAAATCTGAAAGTCTGACTGGATCCCTTCCTTCTCCTCTTTTTCTACATCCAATCCATCAGCAAATCCTACTGGCTCAATCTTTATAATATGTCCTAATTCCAGCATATTCTACTTCTCCCCTGCAAATACCTGGGTTCACGCCACGATCATCTCTTGCTGGCACTGGTCTTCCTGCTTCAATTCCCCCTTTTCTAACCTCACAATCCATTCTCCCCATAGCAGAGTGGTCTTTTAGTAACGTAGTGAAGTCATATCTCTCCTCTACTTAAAATCCTTCAAAGGTTTCCTATTAGTCTTGGAATAAAATCCAAATTTCTTCCTTCATTTTACACCACATTTTCTTTCACTTTTTCTAACTGCAGTAATCCTTGCCTCCTCTCTGTATTTAGAACACACCAAGCAACTTTGTATCTCAGGTCGTTGTTTTGCCATTCACACTGTAGATTTTTTTCATCATTCAGGGTTTCTGCTTAAATTTCACTCTTCAGAGAGGCTTTCCTTAATGAATGTGACAAAAATAGCCCTACCCAGATATTCTCTATCTTATCACACTTTCCTGTACTTTGTAACGTTTATCCCACTATCTTGTTTTTTAAAAGGTTGTTTAATTCTTTGGCAGTTGCCTTTCCCCATTTGAATTCCATGAGAGTTGGGGTGGGTTTGCCTTTTCTTGTCTGTATCCCCAGTGCTAAACTTCTAGCTAAACTTCTAGTACCTACTTCTAGTATGTACTCCATACATAATCTGACTGACTTCGAATAATTATGAAATGTCTGTTGCATTTCAGAAGTAATTCTTGTAATTCTTGGCCTGTTTTTTTAACAGTTTAACTCAGTGACTCTCAATTGTGTCTTCATGTTAGACTCATTTGGGGAACTTTAAAAAAAGAACCAACACTTTGTCTCCACACCACATCCATTAAATCAGAGTCTCTGGAGGTGGGATCTAGGTACCATTATTTGAAAAGCTCCATTAGTGGATTATTAATCTACAACCAGCATGGGATATATGTGGGTAACTATTATTCCCTCCAGATCACCTCCTTTCTTCTTTCATTAATGCCATTTAGCAGGATCCTATTTTATTTTATTATTTTTTTAAGATTTTATTTATTTATTTGTGAGAGAGAGAGAGAGCACGCGAGTGAGCACAGGCAGAGTGGCAGGCAGAGGCAGAGGGAGAAGCAGGCTTCCTGCCAATCTAGGAGCCCGATGTGGGACTCGATCCCAGGATACCGGGATCATGACCTGAGCCAAAGGCAGCCACTTAACCAACTGAGCCACCCAGGCATCCCAGTAGGATCCTATTTTAAATGATTTCTCCAATAAATATTTCTGAAGAGACAGAAAACATTTCTTTGTGGCCATTACCAAATGATTTGTAAAAGCCACTTCAAGTTTGGTATTCATCTGTGGGTCACAAAACTTCTTCCCTGATGATGTAGATATTTTTATCCGCATGGGAATGGGTTTCTTTGGGGTACCAGGAAAACAAATACTTTCTGGAGGAGAGTTTGTGTAGATGTGTCCGCCTATGAGCAATTATGGTATTCAGATTTCACTCATAAGTGTTTGCTTTTTGTTTATATTTTCACTTTCCCTGTGGTTGGACAATCTCCCAGATACCTGCATGGTGTGCTGTCCATTTAATTAAAGTGTTATCATTTGCTGAAGGACTCCTTATTAGAAATGCTTTCCCTGACCATTCTACCTAAAATGGCACCCAACCACTGTTATCTCCCTTCCCCTCCTTGCTTTATTTCTGTTTACATAAGTTTTCACTAATTAACAAGTATACTTATTTGTTTATGCTGTGTTTTATTCTACTGAAATATAAGCTCCACAAAGCTGGGATTGTGACTGTTCATTGCTCTATCCTTAGTAGCATTCAGTAGGTATTTGTTGAAAAGATGAGGGAATGAATGAACAGTGTTCTGGCTACAGGGTCTCAAAATTGATTGTGTGTTCTCTCTTTCTTCCTTCTTTTATTCCCATGGCATTTTGCTATATCAGGAAGCATCACTTAGGAAAAAGAAATGTTAGTGGTTCCGGGAACCATTTTGTCCATGATCTAACAGTCTCATTTTCCCCCAATAGTAGTAGTTAACATGTATGTGATCTATTTGCCTCAGATATTAACTTCAATAGTATATAATCCATAAAAATATTTCCTGTTTATACCAAAACAATATCTGCTAATGTGGGATATACTTAAGGACCATCAGGAATGTCTAGTAATTGCTGAGGGCAAGAGTTTCTTTGGCTTATAGGGAGCTAGTTGAGAGACATTTCTCACATGCTTCCTATTTGAGGGCATCGTGATAGGTATACAGAAAAATATGCATACAGATGGGGTACAGAAAAAACAGGCATTTTCTACCTTCTGAGATCTTATAATCTATTTAGTGATATAAATAAACCATATGTATATAAAATGTGAGAAAGATAAAATGATAAGAAAAATATAAAATATAAAATATAAAATAGATTCAAAATACAAATTGAATAATATTATCTTGGGATATATATATATATATATATATATATATATATATATATATATAAAATATGG
>NW_022631064.1:3407726-3550763 GCF_010015895.1 Lontra canadensis | reverse complement strand
TATATATATATATATATATATATATATATATATAAAATATGGGAGGTATATTATATAAATGTGTATACACACACACACACACACACA
This sequence comes from Lontra canadensis, assembly GCF_010015895.1. Lineage (NCBI taxonomy): Eukaryota > Metazoa > Chordata > Mammalia > Carnivora > Mustelidae > Lontra > Lontra canadensis. The sequence goes on along the minus strand of NW_022631064.1, from coordinate 3,550,676 downwards.
CACACACTAGTTGAATTAGACAGACTAGCCTAGAATTCCTGAAAACTGAGTTTTAATTTAGAATGTGAAGGCAATAAAGAAAGTAGATGCATTCCCTTTGGTGCTTTTCTGTTCACAAGCCCTGAACTCTTTACCTAAATCTTGCCTGGATTCCATTTCCTCTTTATAACATGTGATTTACCTTTTTCTCCTTGATGGACTTGTAAGTTGTAATGTCCAACCAGCTGCCATGAGAACAACATGAGAGTTCTTACTTTAAATCATAGATTGGCTATAAACAAAACGCTAGTCAGACTGTGTCCCTGTTGTTGTTTATTAGACTATATTGGACTCTTGAGCTGGACATCTTCTCTTTGCCCCTCCAGACTATCTCTTGATGTTTTTCTATCCTGCTCTGTGTCCTGCTGGGCTTCCCTGGTTGGGTTTAGCCAGTGGGAAACATAGGAGATGGGCATAAGGGAAAGCAGTGAGGTTTGAGTATTTGTTCCCCTGGCTCCCAGTCTCTTGGGTCTGTACCTCTCAACAGGCAGCATTCTGTACACAGTTCTTTCTGTCTCCTGGTACCATTAACTGGTACCATTCCCCTTACCTCTTCCTGTTTAGGGTGATAACATCTTCCAGCCTTGGATTAGCCTTGAGGTATTTTATTATCACTTGTGCTTTCCCTCCATCCTAAACTGACCTTTGTAATTTGTCTCTATCTTGACTGTTTCTTAAAGTATTTGCTATAAGTTGCCATCAACTTCCTGTTGAGACGCTGATCACCTCGCCAAACAAGAAGGGAGTCATAGTCTGAAATGTCTAACCCTCTAATCCCATGGTTGGCTCCAGCGGTAACCAAGTCCCATTCTTACCTCCATTCCAAAAGTTATTAACATAGAAAAAGATACCTTTAAGCTTTCATCATTTAAGAAATTTTAAAGGTTTTGGGAAGTCTGTGCCAGAAATGGGGATGGGGATGTTAAATCACAGTATCAGAGAAAAGCAAATGCCAATGTGTGTGTGCTTTAATAGTATATGACTACTGGAATAGGGAACGGGTGAGCCTCATCAAGACAGAGATGTTAAATAAGGTTACTGGCAATGGAAGTAGTCCTTCATGTTTCAGGCAAAATCAGAGGAACTAAAAGAGATGGAAGAGCTGGAATATTTTTGCAATATTGCCTTGAGGTAAGGAATACCTAAGACTGGGGAGGAGTCAAGATGGCGGAGAAGTAGCAGGCTGAGACTACTTCAGGTAGCGGGAGATCAGCTAGATAGCTTATCTAAAGATTGCAAACACCTACAAATCCAACGGGAGATCGAAGAGAAGAAGAACAGAATTCTAGAAACAGAAAATCAACCACTTTCTGAAAGGTAGGACTGGTGGAGAAGTGAATCCAAAGCGACGGGAAGATAGACTGCGGGGGGAGGGGCCGGCTCCCGGCAAGCGGTGGAGCAACGGAGCACAAAATCAGGACTTTTTAAAAGTCTGTCCACTGAGGGACATCGCTCTAGAGGCTTAACCAGGGTGAAGCCCACGCGGGGTCAGCGTGGCCTCAGGTCCCGCAGGGTCGCAGAAGGATCAGGGGTGTCTGAGTGTCGCAGAGCTTGCATGTATTAGAACGGGGAAGCCAGCTACAGAGACGGAGCCGAGGAGTGAGCTCTCAGCTTGGGGTTACCTTGAACCGGTTGCAGGCTTGGTCAGCTCAGAGCGTGGCCAGAGGCCAGGGTGACCGGAGTAATTGGGTGCTGTTCTCTGAGGGCGCACTGAGGAGTGGGGCCCTGGGCTCTCGGCTCCTCTGGGCTGGAGACTCGGAGGCCGCCATCTTCATTCCTGTCCTCCAGAACTCTATGGAAAGCGCTCAGGGAACAAAAGCTCCCGAAAGCAAACCCGAGCAGATTACTCAGCCTGGCCCCTGGTAAGGGTGGTGCAACTCCGCCTGGGGCAAAGACACTTGAGAATCACTACAACAGGCCCCTCCCCCAGAAGACCAACAAGAAACTCAGCCAGGACCAAGTTCACCTACCAAGGAGTGCAGTTTCAATACCAAGGAGAGCAGCGGAATTCCAGAGGTGGAGAAAGCAAAGCACGGAACTCATGGCTTTCTCCCCGTGATTCTTTAGCCTTGCAGTTAATTTAATTTCTTTTCTTTTTCAATGTTTTTTCTCTTCTTCTGCTAAATTATTTAACTTTTACCATTTTCTTTTTTAACGTTTTTTAACTAGTTTATCTAATATATATATATATTCCTTTTTATATTTTTTCATTATTGGTTTTCTTTTTTTAATTGTTTCTTTTTTTTTTCTTTCTGAACCTCTTTTTATCCCCTTTCTCCCCCTCACGATTTGGGATCTCTTCTGATTAGGCTAAAGCATATTTTCCTGGGGTTGTTGCCACCCTTTTAGTATTTTACTTCCTCCTTCATATATTCTTATCTGGACAAAATGACAAGGCGGAAAAATTCACCATAAAAAAAAGAACAAGAGGCAGTACCAAAGGCTAGGGACCTAATCAATACAGACATTGGTAATGTGTCAGATCTAGAGTTCAGAATGACGATTCTCAAGGTTCTAGCCGGGCTCGAAAAAGGCATAGAAGATATTAGAGAAACCTTCTTGGGAGATATAAAAGCCCTTTCTGGAGAAATAAAAGAACTAAACTCTAACCAAGTTGAAATCAAAAAAGCTATTTATGAGGGGCAATCAAAAATGGAGACTCTCACTGCTAGGATAAATGAGGCAGAAGAAAGAATTAGCGATATAGAAGACCAAATGACAAAGAATAAAGAAGCTGAGCAAAAGAGGGACAAACAGCTACTGGACCACGAGGGGAGAATTCGAGAGATAAGTGACACCATAAGATGAAACAACATTAGAATAATTGGGATTCCAGAAGAAGAAGAAAGAGAGAGGGGAGCAGAAGGTATATTGGAGAGAATTATTGGAGAGAATTTCCCCAATATGGCAAAGGGAACAAGCATCAAAATCCAGGAGGTTCAGAGAACCCCACTCAAAATCAATAAGAATAGGTCCACACCCCGTCACCTAATAGTCAAATTTACAAGTTTTAGTGACAAAGAGAAAATCCTGAAAGCAGCCCGGGAGAAGAAGTCTGTAACATACAATGGTAAAAATATTAGATTGGCAGCAGACTTATCCACAGAGACCTGGCAGGCCAGAAAGAGCTGGCATGATATATTCAGAGCACTAAATGAGAAAAACATGCAGCCAAGAATAATAACTATATTAAGCTAGGCTATCATTGAAACTAGAAGGAGAGATTAAAAGCTTCCAGGACAAACAAAAACTGAAAGAATTTGCAAACACCAAACCAGCTCTACAGGAAATATTGAAAGGGGTCCTCTAAGCAAAGAGAGACCCTAAAAGTAGTAGATCAGAAAGGAACAGAAACAATATACAATAACAGTCACCTTACAGGCAATACAATGGCACTAAATTCATATCTCTCAATAGTTACCCTGAATGTTAATGGGCTAAATGCCCCAATCAAAAGACACAGGGTATCAGAATGGATAAAAAAACAAAACCCATCTATATGTTGCCTATAAGAAACTCATTTTAAACCCGAAGACACCTCCAGGTTTAAAGTGAAGGTGTGGAAAAGAATTTACCATGCTAATGGACATCAGAAGAAAGCAGGAGTGGCAATCCTTCTATCAGATCAATTAGATTTTAAGCCAAAGACTATAATAAGAGATGAGGAAGGACACTCTATCATACTCAAAGGATCTGTCCAACAAGAAGATCTAACAATTTTAAATATCTATGCCCCTAACGTGGAGCAGCCAACTATATAAACCAATTAATAACAAAATCAAAGAAACACATCAACAATAATACAATAATAGTAGGGGACTTTAACACTCCCCTCACTGAAATGGACAGATCATCCAAGCAAAAGATCAACAAGGAAATAAAGGCCTTAAATGACACACTGGACCAGATGGACATCACAGATATATTCAGAACATTCCATCCCAAAGCAACAGAATACACATTCTTCTCTAGTGCACATGGAACATTCTCCAGAATAGATCACATCCTCGGTCCTAAATCAGGTCTCAACCGGTATCAGAAGATGGGGATCATTCCCTGCATATTTTCAGACCACAATGCTCTGAAGCTAGAACTCAATCACAAGAGGAAATGTGGAAAGAACCCAAATACATGGAGACCAAACAACACCTTCTAAAGAATGAATGGGTCAACCAGGAAATTAAAGAAGAATTGAAAAAATTCATGGAAACAAACGATAACAATGAAAACACAACGGCTCAAAATCTGTGGGACACAACAAAGGCAGTCCTGAGAGGAAAATATATAGCAGTACAAGCCTTTCTCAACAAACAAGAAAGGTCTCAGGTACACAACCTAACCCTACACCTAAAGGAGCTGGAGAAAGAACAAGAAAGAAACCCTAAATCCAGCAAGAGAAGAGAAATCATAAAGATCAGAGAAGAAATCAATGAAATAGAAACCAAAAAAAAAACAAAAACCCAATAGAATAAATCAATGAAACTAGGAGCTGCTTCTTTGAAAGAATTAATAAGATTGATAAACCCCTGGCCAGACTTATCAAAAAGAAAAGAGAAAGGACCCAAATAAATAAAATCATGAATGAAAGAGGAGAGATCACAACGAACACCAAAGAAATGCAGACAATTATAAGAACATACTATGAGCAACTCTATGCCAACAAATTTGACAATCTGGAAGAAATGGATGCATTCCTAGAGACATATAAACTACCACAACTGAACCAGGAAGAAATAGAAAGCCTGAACAGACCCATAACCAGTAAGGAGATTGAAACAGTCATCAAAAACCTCCAAACAAACAAAAGCCCAGGGCCAGACGGCTTCCCGGGGGAATTCTACCAAACAGTTAAAGAAGAACTAATTCCTATTCTCCTGAAACTGTTCCAAAAAATAGAAATGGAAAGAAAACTTCCAAACTCATTTTATGAGGCCAGCATCACCTTGATCCCAAAACCAGACAAGGATCCCATCAAAAAAGAGAACTACAGACCGATATCCTTGAGGAACACAGAAATACTAGCCAATAGGATTCAACAGTACATTAAAAGGATTATTCACCACGACCAAGTGGGATTTATTCCAGGGCTGCAAGGTTGGTTCAACATCCGCAAATCAATCAATGTGATACGACACATTAATAAAAGAAAGAACAAGAACCATATGATACTCTCCATAGATGCTGAAAAAGCATTTGACAAAGTACAGCATCCCTTCCTGATCAAAACTCTGCAAAGTGTAGGGATAGAGGGCACATACCTCAATATTATCAAAGCCATCTATGAAGAACCCACCGCAAATATCATTCTCAATGGAGAAAAACTGAAAGCTTTTCCGCTAAGGTCAGGAACACGGCAGGGATGTCCGTTATCACCACTGCTATTCAACATAGTACTAGAAGTCCTAGCCTCAGCAATCAGACAACAAAAGGAAATTAAAGGCATCCAAATTGGCAAAGAAGAAGACAAACTATCACTCTTCGCAGATGATATGATACTATATGTGGAAAACCCAAAAGACTCCACTCCAAAACTGCTAGAACTTGTACAGGAATTCAGTAAAGTGTCAGGATATAAAATCAATGCACAGAAATCAGTTGCATTTCTCTACACCAACAATAAGACAGAAGAAATTATAGATGGGAATATTTACATTTACAATTGCATTTACAATTGCATTTCCCATTTACATTTTTACATTTACCCATTTACAATTGCACCCAAAACTAGAAGATACCTAGGAATAAACCTAACCAAAGAGACTAAGAATCTATACACAGAAAACTATAAAGTACTCATGAAAGAAATTGAGGAAGACACAAAGAAATGGAAAAATGTTCCATGCTCCTGGATTGGAAGAATAAATATTGTGAAAATGTCTATGCTACCTAAAGCAATCTACACATTTAATGCAATTCCTATCAAAGTACCACCTATTTTTTTCAAAAAAATGGGACAAATAATCCTAAAATTTATATGGAACCAGAAAAGACCTCGAATAGCCAAAGGAATATTGAAAAAGAAAGCCAAAGTTGGTGGCATCACAATCCCGGATTTCAAGCTCTATTACAAAGCTGTCATCATCAAGACAGCATGGTACTGGCACAAAACCAGACACATAGATCAGTGGAACAAAATAGAGAGCCCAGAAATAGACCCTCAACTCTATGTTCAACTAATCTCTGACAAAGCAGGAAAGAATGTCCAATGGAAAAAAGACAGCCTCTTCAATAAATGGTGTTGGGAAAATTGGACAGCCACATGCAGAAAAATGAAATTGGATCATATCCTACACCACACACGAAAATAGACTCAAAATGGATGAAGGACCTCAATGTGAGAAAGGTATCCAGGAGAACACAGGCAGCAACTTCTTCGACCTCAGCCGCAGCAACATCTTCCTAGGAACATCGTCAAAGGCAAGGGAAGCAAGGGCAAAAATGAACTATTGTGATTTCATCAAGATCAAAAGCTTTTGCACAGCAAAGGAAACAGTTAACAAAACCAAAAGACAACTGACAGAATGGGAGAAGATATTTGCAAATGACATATCAGATAAAGGGCTAGTGTCCAAAATCTATAAAGAACTTAGCAAACTCAACACCCAAAGAACAAATAATCCAATCAAGAAATGGGCAGAAGACATGAACAGACATTTCTGCAAAGAAGACATCCAGATGGCCAACAGACACATGAAAAAGTGCTCCATATCACTCGGCATCAGGGAAATACAAATCAAAACCACAATGAGATATCACCTCACACCCGTCAGAATGGCTAAGATGAACAAGTCAGGAAATGACAGATGCTGGCGAGGATGCGGAGAAAGGGGAACCCTCCTACACTGTTGGTGGGAATGCAAGCTGGTGCAACCACTCTGGAAAACAGCATGGAGGTTCCTCAAAATGTTGAAAATAGAACTACCCTATGACCCAGCAATTGCACTGCTGGGTATTTACCCTAAAGATACAAACGTAGTGATCCGAAGGGGCACGTGCACCCGAATGTTTATAGCAGCAATGTCTACAATAGCCAAACTATGGAAAGAACCTAGATGTCCATCAACAGACGAATGGATAAAGAAGATGTGGTATATATACACAATGGAATACTATGCAGCCATCAAAAGAAATGAAATCTTGCCATTTGTGACAACGTGGATGGAACTAGAGGGTATCATGCTTAGCGAAATAAGTCAATCGGAGAAAGACAACTATCATATGATCTCCCTGATATGAGGGAGAGGAGATGCAACATGGGGGGTTAAGGGGGTAGGAGAAGAGTAAATGAAACAAGATGGGATTGGGAGGGAGACAAACCATAAGTGACTCTTAATCTCACAAAACAAACTGAGGGTTGATGGGGGGAGGGGGTTGGAAGAAGGGGGGTGGGGTTATGGACATTGCGGAGGGTATGTGCTATGGTGAGTGCTGTCAAGTGTGTAAACCTGGCAATTCACAGACCTGTACCCCTGGGGATAAAAATATATTATATGTTTATAAAAAATAAAATTAAAAAAAAAAAACAAAACAAAAAAACCAAAAAAGGAATACCTAAGACTATGGGGCTACCATCACATCTCTTAGGGAGGAGGAAATTGCAACACAGGTAATAAGGCCAAAAAAGGTGGAATGTGTCTTACTTTGGTCATATGTTAAAACCACAAACTGAAACTCTGTAACCCTCTGTATTAAATCAGTTAAACTCCTCATGGAATTTAGGATTGTCTTCCAAATTTTGCTGAGCTAACTCAAACCTAAAACATCCAGGTCTGTTTTTTTGTTTGCTTGCCTGTTTTTTCCCCAGAACAATACCCACAGGGATTAGGATTCAATGGAGATAATTTTGAGAAAAACCTATTATTAGGGTAAAAAGACAATTATTTAAATAATTTTGAATTGTTGTATAATCAGTAAAGATGAAAATGAAAAATGAAGTTCTGTTTTCATAGCTCTGTAAGGTCATCGTTTTTAAACTGTGCGAGAATCCCATGGGACAACTGGAAGAGATGATGTCATCCTTGGATACCTGTGTTCTTGACAGAGCTCTCTCAGACTGATCAGGGAATCAATAGTTACCAGGAATCGCTCAAACAAAATTATAGTAACTGTAAGCATAAAATAATTTTCTTGGTTTACTTTGACTAACTCTTGGATTACAATTTGTCCATTTTAGACTGACAAGATATGTCTGCTGCTGACTCAAGTGTCACACTGGCACATTGAGCATGTGGATTTCTATTTTAACATTGAAGGGGAGGGCAGTAGGCCATTCTTGATTTGACTGACTTGGAAAAACCCTAAAAATTGAGATAAATTTCAAAATGATATGAAAGAAATCTGTGATATTTAAGGTCTTATCAGTACCTAAGAGTGGTTTAAAATTTAATAATTAAATCCTGCTGATCGAATGAAGATTATACCAAATCTGTAAAGGAGAAATAAATATGTCTTAAAATTTGGCATTCTTTCTGGAAACAAAGAACCATCAAGGCTGAGAAACTGCTAATACATTTCTCTTCTTAAACAGAAGTTAGAATTAAATTTTTTTAAATTCAAATGAGAGATGCAATTTAAATACCATACTAATTTGCACATTTCCCTCATTTTCCACAATATTTCAACTGTACAATGATGATATGGACAGAATTATATGTTTCTATATTCTAATATATTTCATCCTGGCAGACTTTATTATTAATTTCTGTAGAAGAGACATCATCACTTTTAAATGTTTGCACAAAGAATTGTACAGGAGAGACACTGTTGTTTGTTTCGGCATTTTTATTCAGATAGTATTACAGATCTTTAACTTATTGTTCTGAGTTACAAATTTAATATTCAGTATTTTACATATTTGTGTCATTTTTGCAAATAATACAAAAAAGAACTCCTTATGTATCTTCTGAAAATGTGCAATTTTTTTTAAAGATTTTTTTTTTTTTTTGACAGAGAGAGAGAGAGAGATCACAAGTAGACAGAGAGGCTGGCAGAGGGGGAGTGGGGAAGCAGGCTTCCTGCTCAGCAGGGAGATCGATGCGGGGGCTCGATCCCAGGATCCTGAGACCATGACCTGAGCCGAAGGCAGAGGCTTAACCCATTGAGCCACCCAGGAACCCTGAAAATGTGCTATTTTTCTATGCTTAAAAATTGTCTGCCAGTAAAGAACCTTTGTAACTCAACAATAAATAAACAATGCAATTAAAAAATGGACAAAGGACTTGAACTGACATTTCTTCAAAAAAGATCAGTGTCCAAAAAGCACATCAAAAGGTGATCAATGTCATTAGTCATTAGGAAAATATAAATCACAGCCATAGTGAGATACCATTGCACACTCTCTAGTATGGCCATAAAAAAGGGAAACTAACAAGTGTTGGTGAGGATGTGAAAAAACTGGAACTCTCATACGTTGCTGGTGGGAATGTAAAATGGTTCAGCTGCTATGGAAAACAGTTTGGTAGTTCCTCAGTAAGTTAAACATCGAATTACCATATGACCCAGAGATTCCACTCCTAGGTATATATATATAAAATAACTGAGAACAGGTGTTCAAACAATAACCCATATGTGAATGCTCATAGCAGCTCTATTCACAATAGGCCAAAGGTGGAAACAATCCACATATCTATGGGAAGATGAATGGAGAAACGCATTGTGTTATACCCATATCATGGAATACTATTTGGCTAAAAGAAAATGAAGTAGGTACATGCTACAAAATGGATGAAACTTGAGAACAATGCTAAGTGAAAGAAGCCAGATCTAAAAGGTCACATGTTACGGTTCCATTTGTAGGAAGTATTCAGAAGAGGCCAATCCAAGAGACAGAATGCAAGTTACCTGGAGCCTAGGGGGTGGAGATGGGGAGTGGAAACAGGCAGTGAATTAATGGATATGGGGTTTTGGTTTGGGGAGGTGAAAATGTTCTGGAACTAAATACTGGTGATGGTTGCCTAACACATGAACATGCCTAAAGACATTTTATTTGTAGCCACTTTAAATGGTTCTAATGCTACATTTTATGTTATGTGTATTTTATCACCAAAAAAAGAAAAGAAAAAGAAAAAAATTTTCTGCCCACTCATAAATTCAGGATATTCTTTTGAGGCAGGTATGTATATTTATTCTTGTACATGATAGAAGAGATTTCACTGTTTTTCAAAAGAATCTTTCTATAATTGGATGAAATGATACCCTTTTGAGTGAACAACAAATAACCATTAAGAATGTGCATTCATATTGATTTCGTGACAACCTTTTGAATTATGTGATTAGAATTCCCAATCTTAAACCCAATGAAATCTTACAAGCTCAGACATAATGCTGTATTTCAAGTGACAGGTACAGAGTAAGGTATCAGAGACATGTTTTAGAATTAAGTGGATCCATATTCTGCTTTTCTAATAACAGATGTGGGACATTGGATCGGGTATAGTAATCTCTCAAGTCTCAGTTTTCTCACGAGTAAAGTGGGAATAATATCTATTTTACCATGATGTAAGAATTGAATAAGTACATATATGAAAAGTAGTTAGCCCTGGACCCAGCGTATAGTAAATGTTCGGTATGGGAGTCACTTCTAAAACAGGCTTTTGTGTACTTTTCCTAATCCTTATATAAATTTCCTGGGATGTTTACCTTTGGTGGGAAGGAAGCCCACTCATCCTGCCTTAGCAGGATTCTAATAGGGAGCGTGTCTTTTGATATGCTGACTAAATTCTGGCACAAAGCAGTAATTTTGATGAAATGAAGAGGTCATCAGTTAAAGTGGTCACCTCCCTACTTTCACAGTCCACCTTTTCCCCACCTCAGCTCTCTGTATTCCGGAACCCTTTCACAGAAGAGAGAAATCTACTTTTGGTAAAACTCTAGTGCTAGCTCAACGTGATCCCTTTACTAAAAACATCACGAGTAGGATGCGTTAGCACGGCAAAGAAAAAGATGGTAATTGACTATTTGAAGTTTATAAAGAAGGAAGGAAAGAAGGGAGGGAGGGAAGGAATAAAGGAAGGAGAAAGGGAGACCGAGAGGCAGAGAGGGATGAAGAAAGAGGATAGGCCGGTGGAAAGAAAGCTGATCTTGTTTCTTTAACTAAGCTCAGAATTACTGATTTCAATAGGTCCAAGGACACATACTGTGGGGCCGTGTGGGTCACACTCGCTCTGATATTCAGCCAGTTGAATAAAGAAGCTGCCATAAAAACTTAAAGGAAATCGTGACTCTTGCAAAACAAAGGACAAAGGGTGCGCAAAGGATCATAATTCAAATGGGAAATCCGCCTGATAGTCTCAGCTCAACACAAGGCTTTCCACATCTCCCTGACATAAGTCAGCTTGCTGGACTTCAGCTGTACCTAAAGCAGTTTTGCTAAAGGGTGTGAAGAAAACACTTAAGTGTAAAATTTATTCCCTGATCCTCAAGGAGCTTACAACAGCGCTGGGGAGATTAGCCGTGTAACTAACACTCCAGGGCGGTCAATGAAACGTGACAAACGAGTTGGCAGGGGCCTTGGAGGCGGAGGAATTCACAGTTAAGGATCATTTGGGGCTAGGGGCTTGTCAAGGAAGACTTTAAGAGGTGGGAGGTAAGCTAGGAGCTAAGTAGCGGGTAGGGTTTTAGGTGGGCGGTAAGGCGTGGCGTTGGGAACCAAAGACTCCGGCAGCGCCTCTACGGCTGGCGCGCGCACGGGACAGGCCTAACCCCTTGGGCCACGGCGCGTGCGCAGTCTAGCGCTGGCTCCGGGCGCGCGTCCCGGGGAAAGCCGGCCAGGATCCGAAAACGCGAGACCCCGCGGTCCAAGGCGGGAAAAGGCTCGCGCATGCGCGTCTCGGAGCTTCGGGCTCGCCAGGATGGGGAAGGGGAGGTGGAGTTTCCAACAGGGAACTTGACCCGTTAAGCAGCCGCGGCCATGGCGGCGCGCTCGTCGCCCTCGCCTCTCCCTCCGCCCTCAGGGCGACAGTTGGGCCCCTGGTCCCCACGTGTTGGGCGGGGAACTGTGGTACACGCAGTGCACAGCGAGGCCTCAGGGCTTGCGAGCGTAGTGCGGGAGGGCGTCGTGGACAAAAACGATATATGCTGGCGGGGCGAAGAAGGGTCAGGGGGCCGGCGGGGGCCAGGGGGGGCGGCTCCGGCTCAGGCTCCCCTCCTCAGCTCGCCCAAGGGGTCCAAGCGGCTAGAGGGCATCTCGGTAGAGGAGGCGATGGTGACCCGGACGCAGCTGCTGGAGGAAGAGCTGAGCAGCCTAAAGGAGGAGCTGGCCCTATGTCAGGTATCGAGGTGGCCGCCGGCCTTTCCCCTACACAGCGGGGCCGGGGACGGGCCGGTGGGTAGGCGCGCCCCTCTCCCTCTGCCTTAGGCTGCGTCGCTGCGCGGGTTCGGGACCCACCCATATCCGCCCCGCGGCGCTCCCTCCCGGCTTCCACACACAGCCCGGCCCGCTGCTTGGTGCTGGGGGGACGCGGCAGGGCCCGGCTCCCCGACGTGGAGCTCCCACCCCTCTCCGGACAGGCTGGGCAGGGTTCGCCTCGGCGCCCTGGATTTGGTTTTTTCACTTGGATGCCAGCAAAACGTGCAGTCGCACCGCCCCCGCTCCCGAAAAGCCCAAGTTCCGCGTCGTGACGGTTAAGTGGTACTTGGAGAGGAGTTGAGTGAGTCCACGAGTTGATAGGTTGAACAGGAAAGTTGAAACACGTCTATTAAAATGAAATCCACCGATGAAGGAACCTGTTTTTAATTTGCAAACCCACACTTGTTCTTAAGTCAACCTAAGTTAAACTTAAGTGGTAAACACAAATCAATAATTTTTAGGGAGTCTTAGGCCGGGAACTTTCACACCTAATAGACGATGCTTGATGTTTATTAATCAGCTATACGAATTCTGTAGTCCTTGAGACAGAAAATTCATTTTCATGTCATCGTGCTAGTGAAAATCATTTAGTAAATCAATTATGTTAATTTATTTGCCTGTTCTATGTAGAGTTATTACAGATGGCTTGGCTGCACTCATGTTCAGAGAGATTTGATTTCATTTTAGTTTTGCATCCTTACCACCATCTCTTCTCTGATTTTACCAGAACCTTTAGACAGCGTTGGGCGATATAAATGTTGGGGATTCACTCAACAATAAATCTTTCAATCACTTTGTCTTCAAGATAGAACCAATTAGGAACTGCTAACAACCAGGGTAACTTTATGAACAGTGTCATCAGTTTAGGTTAGTAAAAATTCCTGAAATTCATTCTCTCTCATGGTTAGTTCTATTGGATTCTTTTGCCCCTTCTGTAGGTCCTTGCTGATTGAGTCAAGGCTGTAAAAACAGGACAGTTTTGTTCAAATTGAATATGCATTTACTTAAACAGGCTGAGGAAATATTATGTGACTGCTTTTTCATTTTCCCATTTTCTGATCTTCACTGGATAAGGAGTGAAGGAACAAATAAGAGACACCAGTGAACTAAAGCATTTTGTCCTCTGCACACCTCAGCCTTTGATAAAGATGTTAACTCATGATAAGGGTTTTGAAACTTGGACAAGTCCTAATCTCAGATGCTATTTGCCCATATCTTCTTTACTCTCCCCTTTTCCTTTCTCTATATATCCTAGTTATAGCTGTCTAAGGAGCTGAGATACTTACTTTTTACAACTGACTTGATTAAGGAAATCACTCTATTGGAAACAGCCCACTGACCCCCTCCCCCAAATCCATTCCCTTGTCTTTAAAAATGTGGTTTCACATATGGTATTGGCTCTTGTGACTTTGGAAATATATGGACTAGGAAGATGATTAGATTGCTCTAGGCAGATGTAAGAATAGAGATGGTCATAATTGGCCTAGGATCATGGTTCTTGAGATTTTTGTAGTATTGACACTGTTAGATGACCACAGGCATTCCAGTAATGTGAGAGATTGGCAGTATCCCATTCAAAACTATGGTCAAACCACACTCCTGCTCTTGGGTAAACTTGGGAGAAATAACAATTGAACCCCCAATTGTTTTATTAAAAAAAAACTTATGTAAACATTCACTTTTAGACCTTTTTATTTTGTTCTACTTACTTTCTCAGCTAGAAATCACATACCCAAAAATGTAGGATTAACCCCGTTTTTCAAACCTTTCAAAAACTGCAACTCAACATAAATTCATTTTTCATCTTAACCTAGTAAGTATACACACATACATATACCTAGAATTTCAGGAACAACGTTTTCTCTGTTTGTCATGGACTTTGATTTTTCTTCGAAATTCTATTTTTTAAGAGAATACTGCTCAGATGTACCAAATTAATTCGACACAGAAATGGATCAAATGTACATTTTGGGGAAAAATAATTTTGCAAATTAGTCTAGTCATAAGTAGTAGCTTCATACAGGTTAGTTGGTTTTTTTTCCCATATTTAGCTTACAGGAATTCAATTACATGTACTTGGTGGAGAACAAGAAGATTTGAGTGGGTCCGTATACCATTCCACCCCACTGGAGTTACTCAGAATAAGCACATAAAAGAAAATATCAGTTCCAAGTATTTATCATCCAACTTTATGTGATTATAATATTGAATTTTTTTATTTTTTATTTTTAATGGCTCCATACTAGCAAGCAACATGCACATAATGCTTAGCTGAAGAAAACATCATTAACTTCAGTGTGGGGAGAAAAGCTGTCTGTATTGGACCTACTGAGGATAAGAAATTGGCTTCCTAATATAGCTTGTCCTTCAAGGGTGCTTCAAAGGACAATTTTAAGTTTGTGACATTTATGCCTTACTCATTGATTTAGAACCCAACTTCACCATACTCTTAATTTTGATTATGAATTTCAAGAGTATGTTCTATTTGCAGTTTAGGATATTGTAAGTATGTGTATGTGCACATTTATTACCACCCGTAGAATACCAGAAGACAAGAAGTAATGTTACATATGTGTAATATATAGACATATATATATACATACACATATATTTGTGTGTGACATATGTATGTATATCTAAAAGCTTATTTTCTTTTTCAGTAGCAGCGAAAAATATTCACTAAACCTGTAAGCCAGTTTCAGGTTCAAACTGATTAGGGCATTTAAATGAAATATATGTTGATACCTGGCTGGATCAGCCGGTAGAGCGTGCAACTCTTGATTTCCAGGTTGTGTTCAAGCCCTGCATTGGATGTAGAGTTTCCTTAAAAAATGAAATTAAAAAAAATATATATGTTTATTACTCTAACTTTAGTGATGAAACTAAGTTTAATGAAGCATGTGATGTTGGAATTAAGATAATATGACTAGTTATATTTTTTGTTAAGATATTTAGGTGTGTTGAAAACTTATCCATTTCATAAAGAAGAACAATTTGAAAACCCATTTTTTTTTAAAGATTTTATTTATTTATTTGACAGAGATCACAAGTAGGCAGAGAGGCAGGCAGAGAGAGAGGGGGAAGCAGCCTCCCCACTGAGCAGAGAGCTGGATGTGAGGCACAATTCCAGGACCCTGAGATCATGACCTGAGCCGAAGACAGAGGCCTAACCCACTGAGCCACTTAGGTGCCCCTTGAAAACCTATTATATAATTAAAATCCTCACTAGTGTTAGTAGTTGTATTTTGGTATGTGAATCTTTTTGTGTAATTATTTTTCATAATAATAATTTATTGAGAAGCTACTTCGTGCTATGCTTTGTAATTAAATTCATTCCATTGTTTTCCCTGGGTTCTGGTAGGCAAATTATTTATTTAATGAGGGACATAGTTTTCATACATTTGTTGAATTCATTCCTCCAGTAGAGATAAAGCGAGGGTCTGTTATGTTGCCAGTCACTAAACTAGGTGCAGGGAAAGTATGTACCCAGTGAAAAAGATAATTTTGGGTGTCTGTGTCTGCCAAGTTGATACTTATTTCCCTACCAGCTAATAAGTGAAAGTCAAGGGGAGTCCATTACTAAGATATTATAGATTCAAATATCTGAGTATTTGGTCAATTCTTTTGTAGGCTGAGTTTATTATACTTTGTGATGTAGAGATTTTTTTCATCAGATTTTTTTGGTTTTCTTGCTGTATCTCTTTTACTGTGCTAGAGCTAAGCCCTTTGTCATTAAGTCATATTTAAGTGGAAGTAATTCATTTTATAAATTATGAAAACCTACTCTTACATTTTTACTTAATGCTAACCTTTCTTAGTATTTTAGGTAGAAAAGTTGAGGTGAAAATACATGTAAATCTTTGCTATTTTGTTTTGAAGTGAGCTGTAAGATAAATTTATAAATATTACTGATTTCCAGGGATTTTGTAATTTCCTCAAAATGCCTTTTAAAAATAGAGAGATTAGAGCATATTATGTTGCATGGTTTATTCTTTCTTACCTTCACTACCTTCCAGGCAGGTTATGACATGTGATTTATATACTGACATTTCTTATTTTTAACTTGAATCATTTTAATACCCACATTTTAAATTCTTTTTTCTAAAAGGATAAAGTAAAGCATGATATATAGGAATGTTTAGATAAGGTAGTACTCTCTAGTACTTAGGCTGTCAAAAGTCTTCTGAAAACAAGTAAGCAAGCAGTCAAACAAAGTAGATCAAAGATTTGAGCATTAAAAAATGAAAACATAAAAATTTTAGAAGGAATTGAATGTAGTAAATATATTTGTAATCTCTGAGTAGAGAAGGCCAATCAGAAAAATTGATAATAAATCCATAAGCCATAATAGAAAAGATGGATAAATATGAATATATAAAATTAATAATTACCCTTTTGCAAAAGTACTCCATCATAAATAAAGTTAAATAAGCAACAACATACTAGGGAAACAATATTTGTAGCCCATTTTGTGGACATAAGTCTAATTTTAAGATTCCCAGCAGTAACTTTTATATTTCATTTGTGGAACTTGGTCACATCCCATAGGTAAGAGGGGCCAGGGTTTTACTTGGGCAGCACAGAGCCAAATGGTTTATGTTACCAACAGGAAGGAGAGAATGGATGATGGACACAGACCCAAATAGAAATACCTGTCGCACAAGTAAAACCAATCAACCAAATATAATAATATGAAATGTGCTGTGAAAAAAAAATTAAATAGGGTAAAGGGTTATCAGAGACTTAGGAGTTTGGGTGGCTGTAAATATAGTAGTCAGAGAAGATTTCTTTTGAGGTGACATTTAAGCAAAGACCTGAATGAAGTGAGGAAATAATCTACATGAAAATCTGGTGCATGGTACGTGTGCAGAGGCCCTGGCACAAGCAGAACAAGAAAACCAGTGTGTATAATAAATGGAGAGAGGGATAGATGAGGTTGGAGAGGTGTGTATGGGTCAGATAATGTAGGGTTTTGTAGCCTTGTTACAGAATTTGGATTATTTTCTTAATCTGATGGGAATCCATTGGAGGATTTTGAGCTAAGGAGGCTAGGGGACCACCATGGATGGCTAGGCGAGAGATGGGGTTGATTTGGACTGGGAGGATGGTGGTGGAGGTGGTGAGAAATGGTTAGAACAGGACATATGTTGCAGGTAAAAACAATAGGATTTACTGACTGGATCTGAAATATGAGGAAAAGAGAACAGAATTGACTTGTAAGTGTTAGGCCTTTGAGCAAACGACTTAGATCATGGCATCATTTTCTGAGCTGAAGAGTAGTAAGTTTGTAAAAAGTAGGAAATCAAGAATTTTTTTGTTTTAAGTGATATCTTGAGATATCTACTAGGTATTCAAATGGAATTATTGAGTTGGAGATTGGAGTCTGTACCTAGGCGTGGAGAAAACAGCTAAGGATGGAAATGTTGTAAGTCCTCAGTGTGTAGTTAATACATAAAACCTTGGAACTGAATGAGGTCCCCTAGAGCAATGGTTCTCAACCTTGAGTGCACAAAATCTCCTGAGGAACTTTTAAAAAAAATACTGGTGCTTGAAACTTACCTGAAACCAATTAAGCCAGAATCTCTAGATCATCACTTTTTTTTTTTTTTAAGATTTTATTTATTTGACACAAAGAGAGAGATCACAAGTAGGCAGAGAAGCAGGCAGAGAGAGAGGAAGGGAAGGAGGCTCTCCGCTGAGCAGAGAGCCCGATGTGGGGCTCAGTCCCAGGACCCTGGGATCATGACCTGAGCCGAAGGCAGAGGCTTAACCCACTGAGCCAGCCAGGTGCCCCTAGGTCATCACTATTTTTAAAAACTTCTTTTAAAAACTTCTCCCAAAGTGACTCCTAACTCTCAATCACAATTGTCGTTAACAACTGGCCTAGGCATTAAGACTAAAACTGCCCATTGTCTATGGGATTCAGCTACATAGAGGACCTTGAAAAAGGAATTTAACATCATAGCGGGGAGGGACATCTGACTGGAGAAAGTAATAGAGCAAATGGAAGTGAAGAAGTGGAGACCATTATTATAGGTAACTCTTCCAAGGAATTTTGCTGAAAAGGGGAGCTGAAAAATGGAGCAGTAAATAGAGAGCAATTCTCTTTTAAAGCAAATTTTGTCATGTTATTCAGCATTCCAACCTTTACAACCCTGAAGTGTTGCTGGTAGAAATAGTAAACGTGAATGTGAACTGCCAGAATGTGGAGTGCTAAGAACTTCTTAAAATAAAACTTTCCTGTTATACTTCACAAGAATCTATTTTATAGTTCTAGAACTAGGAATCAAGTAATTTCTTTTCATGTTTTAATTTAATATAGTGTCTTCTCTGATTTAACTACAAAGCAGTGCATTAAAAATGTTTTTTGTTTCTTTAAGGCTGATAAAGAGTTTGTATGGTCTTTGTGGAAACGTCTCCAGGTGACAAACCCAGATCTCTCACAAGCAGTCAGTTTGATTGTGGAAAGGTGAGCTGCCAAGTTATTTTTCTATGAGTATTTGGTTTGTTGAAATTGTTTTGCTTTATTATTAAAATTAAAACTTGGCATTAAGTCCCTAAAGAGATTTGACTTCCAAATGGATGTGGAGCATGATATTATAATCATTGGACTTATTTCAAGGGGTGCCAAGTCACCAAATACAAATAGGCCATGTCTCCTGCTGGTATTCTGATGTATTTGGGAAGTTCGCAGGTAAGAGATAATGCTATGACTTGGACACTGTGTGCATCTAATGTGTCTGTGTATATGTGTGTGTTGAGCTCTTACAGCTCGACTTTAAAAATTGGAGAAGTACCTGTTATTTGGCTTTTTTACTCTGAAAATGCCTCTATTGACAACTTTCTAGACATGGCTCACTTTCCCCCTGAGGTAACTGCATTGTGTACTTTAAAGTCTGAGATGACATTGTCACAATAGAGTAAATGTTCTGAAATGGACTGAGGGATTTCACTTAGTAGTCTGTATTACACTGTAGGGGATGCCCATTCATTTAACTATAGATTATTGGGCCTCTCCTTGGTCATTAGAAACAGCAGAGTGATGCTGGGTACTCTTTATCAAACATTTGGTATATAGTAGTCCCATGATGCTTAGCCTAACAATTAAAACACTTGGTTTCTTATTAAATGGATTCCAGTACATTGCCTGAGTGAGAAGCTAAGCACATGGATGCCTTTTTCCTTTTCTTTAATTGAATCATGATTATATAATCTGAATATCATTTTTTTAAGACTTTATTTATTTATTTGACAGACAGAGATCACAAGTAGGCAGAGAGGCAGGCAGAGAGAGAGGAGGAAGCAAGCTTCCTGCTGAGCAGAGAGCCTGATGCGGGGCTCAATCCCAGGGCCCTGGGATCATGACCTGAGCCGAAGGCAGAGGCTTTAACCCACTGAGCCACCCAGACGCCCCTGAATATCATTTTTTGATAACTTGAACCTTTGGTGTGTTCTCTGGAATTAACTTTTTAAAATCTGTGGTACATACCTATGTATAGTTTTACCATCCTTGGTTACTGTGAACACTTAAAATAGCATAATCACTTTCTCTTCATGTTACTTATATGTCCAGCTCGTCAGTCAGGTTTTCTCTTTTGGCGATCTGGATTAGCTTTTTGTTGCAGTACCCTTGGTACTTCCTCAATCATCCTTGAAATGAAATGTGGTCACTCTTCATCCCACTCTGTTTTCTTGCTGAATAAACTTTCTAGAAGTTATATTCTTGGAACTTCAGTAGTCATTTATGTGATTCCTTCACTATCTTCTCATTTTATTTGTATATATATTTTTGAATTTTCTAATTTGGTATTTTTATTTATTTTTTTAATTTAAATTACATTAATTAACGTATAACATATTTTTGGTGTCAGAGGTAGAGCTCAGTGATTCTTCAGTCTTATAAATTACTCAGTGCTCATTATATCACATGCCCTCCTTAATGTCCATCAGGGACCTTATCCCTCTGCCTCCCTCCCCTCCAGCAGCCCTCAGTGTATTTCCTATGATTGAGAGTCTCTTATGGTTTGTTTCCCTATCTGGTTTTGTCTTGTTTTATTTTTTCCTCTCTTCTTCTGTGATTCTCTGTTTTGTTTCTTAAATTCTACATATGAGTGAGATCGTATGATAATTGTCTTTCTTTGACTTATTTTGCTTAGCATAATACCTTCTAGTTCCATCCACATCATTGTAAATGACAAGATTTCATTCTTTTTGATGGCTGAGTAATATCCTATTTATATATACCACATCTTTATCCATTCATCTGTTGATGGACATCTGGGCTCTTTCCATAGTTTGGCTATTATGGACATTGCTGCTATAAACATTGGGTGCAGATGCGCCTTTGAATCATTGCATTTGTATCTTTGGGGTAAATACCTAACGGTATAATTGCTGGGTCATAGGGTAGCTCTGTTTTCAACTTTTTGAGGAACCTCCATACTGTTTCCCAGAGTGGCTATACCAGCTTGCATTCCTACCCACAGTGTAAGAGGGTTCCCCTTTCTCCATATCTCCAACATCTGTCGTTTCTTGACTTACTGATTTTAGCTATTCTGACTTGTATGAGGTGGTACTCCTTGTGGTTTTGATTCATTTGATATTTTTTTTAAACTTGCTAAAACTTTCTATAATTTTCACTTTCTTCTTGGTCAAGACAGAAACAAATATTAAAATATTGTTGGGTCATTTGTCTTATCCTTTCAGATTTCTATTTTTCAGTATACATATAAAAGTAAATATATACAATTTGTAAATAAATGCACAACTATTTTGGGGTGGATACTCAAAAGCTTTTTGCTGGTAAGATATGTAATGGAAAATTTTGGAGATTATTGCTTTACAGCTATGATTCTTGAAATTTTAGTGTGCACAAGATATACCTGGCGAATTTCTTAAAATAGAGATCTCTGGAACTTTCCCCCGATCTACTGAATCTCTAGGGATGGGGTCCAGAAATCTCTTTAAAATATAAGCTTTCCAGATATTCTGATGTTGACCATAGGCCCTACTCAGAGATTTTGGAACTTGAGTTGACTTTTTGAAATTGGAAACTTGTTTAAGTGACATTTATAATTTTATAATTATGTGAACATTATTTCCTAGAAAACTATGTAGTATGTTTCAGCCTGTTAAAGATGAAGAATGGTATACCATTCAGTCTTTTCTTTCAAAAAAGAATATTCTCAATATCAAAGTCAAATACACTTTCTGTGTTACCCAAATAATGCTACATTTAAGTCTGTTTAATATCTATACCTTGGTCTTCCTGGACAACTTTATTTCCCCTTGGAATTTCTAATTGCCCTTCTTTTCTGCTTTTTTTAATAATAAGAATATCTTTGTTTGTATAATGACTGAAGGCATTCTTCCTTGAGCCCGTTGGCTTTTGGTATGAATTTAGACCAATTGCTTCCTAAACCTATTCATAGCTATCATTCTAGAACTTCTTTCCATTGTACTCTTGGACTAGTTCTACAGTTCCTGGGATCCCACATCTTTCTTTTTCTTTTTGTTGGGTTACATTTTCAAAACTATTTCCCAGAAAGGATGCACAAGTATTCCACTTTCTGACTGCTTACGAGCCTGAAAATGTCTTTTATTTGTCCTTTACTCGACTGATACTTTAGCTCAATATGAAATTTCATTTTATTTATTTATTTAAATTTTAAGATATTTTTTCTTTTAAGATTTTGTTTATCTGAGGGAGAGAAAGCAGGAGCAGGGGGGAGCAGCTGGCAGAGGGAGAGGGAGAAGCAGGCTCCCCACAGAGCAGAGAGCTTAACATGAAAAAAAAAAACACTATATTGGTACCCCCCCCAAAAAAAAACTTTAATGCTAAAAAAATGTTAAACATCATCTGAGCTTTCAATAAGTTGTAATCTTTTTCTGGTGGAGGGTGTTGCTTTGATGTTAGTGGCTGCTGAGTGATCAGGTTGGTATTTACTGACAGTTGGGGTGGCTGTGACAGTTTCTTAAAGTAAGACAACAATGAAGTTTGCCACATCAGCTGACTCTTCCTTTCCTGCAAGATTTCTCTATAGCATGCAATGCTGTTTGATACCATTTTACCTGCAGTAGAATTTCTTTCAAAATTGGAGTCAGTTCTTTCAAACTGAAAGATTCATAAATCCTTTGTTGTCATTTCAACAATCTTATGGCATCTTCACCAGGAAGCCTCTCAAGAAATCACTTTCTTTGTTCATCCATCAGCAGCAACTCATGATCTGTTAATTGCAGCAGTTCAGTCACATCTTCAGACTCGACTTCTAATTCTAGGTGTCTTGCAGTTTCCACCGCACCTGCAATTACTTCTTCCACCAGTCTTAAATCCTTCAAAGTCATCCCTGAGGGTTGGAATCAACTTTGTCCAAACTCTTGATAATGTTGGTCTTCTGACCTCTTTCCATGAATCATGACTGTTCTTCATGAGATCTAGAATGGTGAATTCTTTCCAGAAGCTTTTCAATGGACTTTGCCCAGAGCCATCAGAAAAATCATGATCTGTGACAGCTCTAGCCTTATGAAATCTATTTCTTCAATTATAAGACTTGAGAGTTAAAATCACTCCTTGATCTGTGGGCTTCAAAATGGATGTTGTGTTAGTAGGCATTAAAACATTGTCCATCAGAGCTCTTGGGTAAAGTAAACGTCTACTTCCTTCTTCTCTGTCTACCTGTAATGGATTATTTTGAAGCAAATCCCAGATATCATCCACAATTACATACGTGTTTATAGTCAGTTCATGTTATTCACAGCAGTTATGTTCTATAAAGTCTTTGAAAACATTGAATTAGCCAACACTGGACCACTGCTTGTGGGGAAGTAAAGGTTTAGGTTCCTGTGAGCTTTTGGGACAACTTCTTGTCAGCTGGTCAACATATAACATTGTTTTAGGTATGTTTCTCTTTAAAGACATCTTATGTAATATGTATTGTTGATTCATTACTGTTGAACTCATGATACCCTATAACTCATGCTTGAGCAAAAGTTGTCTAATACATTCTTGACTTCAAAAGGCACATCACAGTTTTCTTACACTTGGGAACACTAGATAACACTTCAGCATTGTGCCTGGTGATCATTTTTAACAGTGAAATCAACAACAAAAAGTGCAAAATTGTGAAAAATGTGGCACTAAATAGAACATGAGAACACTTGTCAATGGTATGAGAACTGAAACAGAACATCCCCTTGTCTAACCTCTGCTGGCAACATGTGGTTTGAGTGACTTAAATTTTTGCCACATTGGGCATGCCTGCATATGACTGAAAAATGGCGTGAGTATTGTTTGTAGGCTTATAAATGAATTTTAGTGAATAAGCAGATTCACAAATTCTGAGTCCTGGAATGAGGATTGATTCTATCTCTAAACAATAAGGGTTCTTTTTTTTAAAAGATTTTATTTATTTATTTGACAGAGAGAGACAAAGAGTGAGAGAGAGGGAACATAAGCAGGGGGAGCAGGAGAGGAGAAGCAGGCTTCCCGCCGAGCAGGGAGCCGGATATGGGTCTTGATCCCAGGACTCTGATATCATGACCTCATCCGAAGGCAGCCGCTTAACGACTGAGCCAGCCAGGCACCCACGATAAGTGTTCTTTTTAATAAAACCATGGGATCATAGTTAAGAGTTTTGTGATTATTCCTGAATACAGTCAAATATCCAGTCAGTTTTCAGATTTCTCCAATAGTCTCATAACTCTTCTTCTTCTATTATTATTATTATTATTATTTTTTTTTTTTTGAGGGAGAACACATGAGAGAGAGCATAAGCAGGGATGAAGGAGCAGAGAGAGAGGGAGAGAGAGAATCTCAAGCAAGTGTGGAGCCCAACACGGGGCTCGATTTCACAACACTGAGATCATGACCTGAGCTAAAATCAAGAGTCTTAACTGACTGAGCCACCCAGGCTCATACTTACTTAAAAATCTTGGTTTCTTCTGGGATGCTGAGTGTGGAGCCTGCTTGAGATTCTCTTTCTCTCTCTCCGGCCTCCCACCTCTGCTCATGCTCTTTCTCAAAAAAAAAAAAAAAAAAAAGTTACTTTGCTCCTATGAGGACTCAAACACCGTCTACCCACTGAATATGTAGGTTCCTTATCCTTCTCTTCTTTCTCTTTGCAACTCTATTTGTTTATTTTTTTAAAGATTTCTTTACTTGAGTGGGGGGAGGGGCAGAGAGAAACAGTGAATCTTAAGCAGGCTTCCCACTGAGCAAGGAGTGTGGAGCCCAGTGGGAGGCTTGATCCCACGATTCTGAGACCATGACCTAAATCATAAGCTGAAATCAAGAGTTGGATGCTTAAGCAACTGAGCCAGCCAGGCACCCCTCTCTTTGAAACTTAAAATAATAATAATAAATTGGTCCATTTATCCTGTGGAGTTTCTCACATTTTGGATTTTTCTGATTGTAATAGTCTGTATCCTATAGTTACCATACACTTGTCATTAGACCTAAAGACTTATTCACATCTCATATTTTGGCAAAAATCTTTTAGGTATAATTATATAATTCTTATCATATCAGAAAGCACATAGTGTCTTATCCAGATCTTTTTGTGATAACTTTGATCAATGTCTCTTTAGTCTTGAACATTCTGTATTCTTCTTCTTTTTAATGGCATCAGCTTGTAAAACCACCATGGTTGTTAGTTATCCTTTAGTAGGTCTTGTATTCTGGATTCACTTGATTGCTTCCTTGTGTTGTCACTTAAACTTCTACTCTTTAGTTATTGCAAACTGAAAGGTAAATCTAAAGCTTGATTATATTCAGGTTCAACTTTTTTGGCACAAATATTTCATAAATTGTTCCATGGCATATCTCAAATGAAAGAGCATATTATCTGATTGTGCTACTTTCAGTAATGATAGTATTAGTGCATTAAGGTGATGACAGTCTGATCCCTCCATTATAAAGTTGTATTTTTACCTTATGGCCAACAGGTATTCTAGAAAGTAAATATAGTAATGTACTGGTGCCCTGCAAGTGTTCACTTCTCCATCAGCGTTTCACCTAATTTGAGTATACATTGATTATCTGAATTTATTATTTCATTAGGAGCCAAAAGTTGTGATTTTATGTTTTTTATTTCTTCTCTATTAACTGGAATTCTTTAACTTTTTGTGACTTTTTAATATATATTATCTTTCAATTTTTAAATTTTTTGATTAGCTAATATGGCTATATGATTATATGATTCAACATTTTAAAAGTGTTAAAGAATATGCAATGGGGAGTCTCCCTCTCAGTCCTGTCTCCAGCTATTCCTTTCCCTTCCTCACAAACAGTAATAATAGTGCATTTCTGTCTTTGATCCATTTTGAGTTAAGTTTTGTAAATGGTATAAATTAAGGATCCAACTTCATTCTTTTGCATGTGGATAGCCAGATGTCCCAGCACCTGTGGAAAAGACTATCTGCTCTCCAACCCACCCCACTCCCACCTTGGATGGTCTTGCATTTGTTAAAAATAGGTTGACCAGGGATGCATGAGTTTTTTTCTTGCATGCTCAGTGCTATTCCGTTGGTTTGTATGTCCATTCTCATTCTAGTGTTAAACTGTCCTGATGACTGTTGTTGTGTACTAGGTTTGAAATCAGGAGTGAATCCTGCTTCTTTGTTTTTAAGAGTGTTTTGGCTACTTTGGGTCCCTTATAATTCCAAGTGAATTTTACTGTCAGTTTATCAATTTCTACAAAGAAGTGATCTAGAATTCTGATAGGGATTATGTTGAATTTATAGATCAGTTTGGGGACTATTGCTATCTTAACAATGTTAAATTTCTATATCATGAATGTGGGATTTTTTCCAATTATTTAGTCTTTTACAATTTCTTTCAACAATGTTTTTAGAGTTTATATTTTGCACTGTTTTGGAAAAATTTATTTCTAAGTATTTTACTATTTATGATTCTGTTATAGATGGAATTATTTTCTTAACCTTATTTTCAGATTGGTTAGTGTAACTGTGTAGATTACAGTTGATTTCTGCATATTGATCTCGTAACCTGCAAGCGTACCGAACTCATTTATTCTAATTCATTTTTTAGTGGATTCTTTAGGATTTTCTGTAAGATCATATTATCTATAAATAGAGATAGTTTTGCTTCTTCCTTTTAACCTTGATGTGTTTTCTTTCTTTCTCTTGCCTACTTGCCTGGTGAGAACTCCAGTACATTGTTGAATGGAAAAGGCCAGAGCCAACATCCTTGTTTTATTATTATTATTATTATTTTTTTTAAAGATTTTATTTGTTTATTTGATAGACAGAAATCACAAGTAGGCAGAGAGGCAGGCAGAGAGAGAGAGAGGAGGAAGCAGGCTCCCTGCTGAGCTAGGAGCCCGATGTGGGGCTCGATGTGGGGCTCGATTCCAGGACCCTAGGATCATGACCTGAGCCAAAGGCAGAGGCTTTAACCCACTGAGCCACCCAGGCGCCCCTGTTATTATTTTTTTAAATCCCTGTCCTGTTCTTGATCATAGGGAGAAAGCATGCAGTCCTTTACCATTAGGTGTAATGTTATCTGTGGGGTTTTCATAGGTGTCCTTTGGCAGGTTTAGGAAGTTCCCATCTATTCATAGTTTGTTTTTTTAATCAAAGGTTGTTGGATTTTGTCAAATGTATTTTTAAAATTTTTAAAAAGATTTTATTTTTTTATTTGAAATAGAGTGAGAGAGAGAGCACAAGAGTGGGGAGGGTTAGAAGGAGAAGCAGACTCCCTGCTGAGCAGGGAGCCTGATGCGGAACTTGCTCCTAGGACTCCCAAGATCATGACCTGAGCCGAAGGCAGTCACTCAACTGATTGAGCCACCCAGGTGCCCTCAAATGTATGTTCTGTGTATATTGAGATGATTGTGTGATTTTTGTTTTCCATTCTACAATGTATTACCTTAATTGATTTTCAGATAACTTTATATTCCTGGGGTAAATTCCATTTGGTGGTTATCATGTATAATTTTTTTGATATGTTGTTGGATTTGGTTTGTTAGTATTTTGTTGAGGACTTTTATGTGTTCTAAGAGATATTAGTCTGTAGTTTTTTTTTTTTTTTCTCATTGATGTCTTTGTTTTTTTTTTATCAGGGTAATATGGGACTTATGTTTACTTTATTTTTTTCAGAAGGGTTATTGAAAAGCTGTTATTAGATGTTCTTTAAATGTTTGATGGAATTCAGCCTTAAACCTCTCCAGTCCTGGGCTTTGTGCTTAATTTTTTAATTGCTAATTAAATAGATTGGTTCAGGTTTTCTACTTTTTTCTTGAGTCAATTTTGTTAATTTGTGTCTTTTTAGGAATTTGTCTATTTTTTCTAGGTTGTCTAATTTGCTGGCATATAACTTTTCATAGCATTCCTTTATAATCCTTTTCATTTTTATTACATTGGTAGTAATACCCTCTTTTTTTATTTCTGATTCTGATTGGTGACTTCTCTCTCTATTGTGGCCAACCTAGATAAAACCTTGTCAGTTTTATTGATCAGTCTTAAAAAAACAAAAAAAAACAAAAAAAAACAACTCTTGGTTTCATTAGTTTTTTCTATTGCTTTTCTATTCTGTTTCATTAATATTTCCCTAATCTTTATTATTCCTTTTTGCTTGCTTTAGATTTTGTTAGCTCTTATTTTTTCACTAATGGTGGAACAGTAGGTTATTGACTTTAGACCTTTCTTCTTCCTTAATATAGTTATTTAGAGCCATAAATTTTCCTCTGAGCACTGCTTTAGCTATATCTATGTTTTGAGATTTTGTGTTTTCATTTTCATTCATCTCAAAGTATTTTCTGGTTTCTCTTTTGATTTCCTCTTTGATCTAGTGTTTATTTAGGAGTGGGTTTAATTTCCTCATACTTGTGAGTTTCCCGGTTTTTTCCTTTTTAATTTCTATAAATGTTGCCTTTCTTACTGATTTTTTTGTAGATTTTTTTGAAAAGATATTTCTTCATTTGCCCTTAGGACCATTACAGAAGTTTTCAGTGACTTTTAAAATAACGTTCACCAGTTTCAGTAGGGAATGGGTCAGTAGAGCTCCTCATCGTCATGACAGATGTCAGGCTTTCAGTGTTGTTGTAAGCTCCTAAATTTTGGGAGAATTTGTTAAAGATAGATATATACACTAGATCAAAACTTACAAAATATTTGTAGAGTTGTAATTGTGATAGGTGTTACCAAATTGGGCCAATTTATATTTCTACTAGCAATGTAAGAAGGTGCCTATTTTCCCCACATCCTCGCCATCACATTGTTTTCAAATTTTTGTATTCTTGTGTATCTGAAAGGTAAAAAATGATATCTTGAAATAGTTTTAACTTCCCTTTTTCTTATTATGCATGACTGAAGTCTGAGAGCCATTTTATATTCTTTTATGTGGATTATTTCTTTTCTTTTTTTTTTTTTTTTAAGATTTTATTTATTTGTTTAACAGAGATACACAGTGAGAGAAGGAACACAAGCAGGGGGAGCGGGAGAGGGAGAAGCAGGCTTCCCGCAGAGCAGAGAGCCCGATGCTGGGCTTGATACCAGGATTCTGGGATCATGACCTGAGCTGAAAGGCAGACACTTAATGACTGAGCCACCCAGGCGCCCCTGGACTTTTTCTTTTATATATCTTTCTATATCCTTTTCCTATGGCATTTTTTTTTGTTTTGTTTTTATTTATTTACTTGACAGACAGAGCTCACAAGTAGGCAGAGAGGCAGGCAGAGAGAGCGGGAAGCAGGCTCCCTGCTGAGGGAGAGCCCGATGCGGGGCTCGATCCCAGGACCCTGAGATCATGACCTGAGCCGAAGGCAGAGGCTTTAACCCACTGAGCCACCCAGGCGCCCCCCTATGGCATTTCTGGTTCATGTCCTGTAGTGCCCTTCAAATTCGGTATATTATTTATAGAACTTAATGGCTTCTCCTTTGAGGCTTTCTTTTTTTTTTTACTATATACATTTTTTTTTTAACTGTATAACTATTTTACTATTGCAAGCATACCATTTTCTTCCTTTTCTCTAAATTTCACATCTTGAAGGTAATCTTTGATACTATTTGGTCTCTTTTTGAAGAAAATCAATTCCCATGTTCAATCACTTTCTCTTTTTTTTTTTTTTTTTTTTTTTTTGAGAGAGAGAAAAAGAGAGAGAGTGTGTGAGGGAGTGCCAGAGAGAATGGGAGAGAGAAATTCCCAAGCAGGCTCCACACCCAGCACAGAGCCTGATGGAGGGCTCCATCTCATAGTCCTGAGGTCAAGACCTGAGTCAAAAATTAAGAGTCAGAGGCTTAACCAACCGAGCCACACAGGCACCTCAGTCACTTTCTCTTTTTGTTAGTCAGATCTAGTAATTCTTCTATGTCCTTAATTTCCATTCTCTCTGTCTAGGCTCTTGGTATTTCAGCTCTGAACATCTTACTGATTTCTTTTTCAAACGTGAATTCTGTTTTGTATCTTCACTTTGAGACAAAGCAATATTTAAGGCACCAAAGAAGATGATTTATAGAATTTAGGGTAAAAGTAACTAATGGATCTTTTTAAAGTTTTTTTTTTTTTAAGATTGATTGATTGATTGATTTTTAAGGTTTTATTTATTTGACAGAGAGAGAGAGATCACAAGTAGGCAGAGAGAGGGGAAGCAGGCTCCCCGCTGAGCAGAGAGCCCGATGTAGGGCTTGATCCCAGGACCCTGAGATCATAACCTGAGCCAAAGGCAGAGGCTTTGGGCCTTTGGCTTTTCTGGCCACCCAGGTGCTCCACTAAGATTTATTTTTAAGTAATCTCTGCATTTAACATGGGCTTTGAATTCACAGCCTTGAGATCAACAGTCAGGTGTTCTACCGACTGACACAGCCAGGTGCCTCTAAGACCTTTTTAATATATACCTCGAAGAACCTTATTACCTTTAGATTTGGTTGTCTGGAGGCTATCAAATGTTGCAAGGAAACCAGATTATGAAATTCAGAAATGTATAGCCATCACTAAAGTAAATATTTCTACCAAATTTACTCATTCAACAAATATCAACTGAGTGTTGTCTGAGTGTCAGACACTGTGCTGAAAGTTAGATAAAGTTAGCTCTGTGCCTAGCTGTTAAAGAGTACTGTCTAGTCAGAGAAACATTCGTAGAGACAATTTGTGATAGAGTTTGCTGAGTACTGTGATGAGTATATTCATATTAGTGTAATTCTTTCCTTGATCTCTGAAAAAAGATGTAAAAACAGTTTCACTAATTCTAAAAAGAAGTTTATTATTGAAAATAAAATTTTGATTTCCCAGTAGAATAATATGACACAAATAGAAAACATTTGTATATATTATATTTTCCTTACGAATTTGTAGAAAATACTATTTTATATTTTGAGTTTACCTGTCATTTTATGACTTTATTATGAACTACTGCCAATAGCACATTTTGGATATATCACTTGTTTATTAGCCCTACAAATGCAGTTGCCTTGCTATTACATATAAACCTCACTTCGGTATATTATTAGTGCCATTAGATATTGCCACTGTATTTTATCTTTGAATGCATAAGGTAACATTGCCACTTCAGTAGGTAAGATGATAAATGTTTAAGAAACAGTAACGTGGAGTTTCATAGAATATCAGTACATTAGGAACTATAGGAACTCGAATTACTCAACTTTTTTTTGAATAACTATAAATGTGTATAGCCAAAGTTCATTACATTTATCTTAGACACAGACTTCATCCTGACTTTTTACATTTTGTAATACATTATTTTGAGGTTGAAATAGAACAGTAGAAACTGCTATTATTTTACTTACTAAAATTATGTAAATAATTTTATGGACTTCTCTAACAGTGTACACAGTCCTGCATTTTGTGTAGCTCTGCCTTAAGGTATTGCAGTTTGTCATTCACCTGCGATGACAGAGAATCCCAGGAAGTGACTTACTGCGTTTCTTTGCTGCTACTTATTTTTTCAGAGAAGGGCTATAGCTTGTTAGTCTGTTTCTTCCACTACATTTATTTGTTTTCCTGTCTACAAATCCATCTCTCTCTCTACTTATTGCATTTGCTACTATTCTAATTCATTTTTACATACTTTCTGTTCTTTTCTATTATTTTGCATTCATTTAAATGTTTTAGGGCAGTGATCTAAATGTGGTCTGCAGACCTGTGTTCTTAACAAACAGTAAAGAGCATGTGCCAGGATGTAAATTAAAACTTATGCTTTCTTTGTTGAGAAAGTTTTGCTACTTGTTTTGCCTTATTTCATAGTAAACCAGTAACCAATTCACAGTTACGCATTTTGAGTAGCACTGCCTTAACATTCTGTATTATGATTTTAACTGCTTTCACTAGAGATACTCTAAGCTGTGTGAGTGGAACAGAGTAAAATATGAAGAGAATCAGAATAGTATTCTTGAAGGAGTCACCAGCAGTTCTTGAAGTCACCATTAAGCATAAACTCAAAGAAGAAAGTGCATCATAAAAGTATTGTTAAGTTTAAAAGTTTCAAAATAATGAAAATTATGTAATTGGAAATTTGCATTTCCATTTCTTTTGCTTTAGTGATGGAGCAGAAATTTGTGGGTGGACTTTATATACTTAGGAGTTTCAAAAATCTCTTTTTGATGATGTAATTATTTCCTACCTAGATGTTTCCCTGATTCACTGAATTTGCTTTTTTTGTTACTATACCTGAGGATGGATGGAGAGAGGTGGTTTGGTGGGCAGGATGGCTTGTAGATCACATGACATAGAACAATAACCTTAAGTGAGTTTACCAGAAACATTTCTAATCATGTGGGGTAAAGTTCTCTTTTTCTTTTTGGTTTCAGTGGGTTGATTAGCTTCTTATGCTGATTATTGATTTGAAATTAGATGAGAGGATGTTAATTAGATTCTTACTTGGTTTTCTGGTTTAGGTAACATATTGAGATACTAATGCATTTATTTTATATCATAGTAATTATAGTATTTTTCCCCCTTTTCAGAAATTACTTCAGTGATAAGAGCACAATAAAACATATTTAAGTTGATGTTGTTCTTGTGATTCATTAAATATCATTAAGTAAATCATATGCAGAGACCTATTCTGCTCATATAGGTCTGTAGTTTCCTGAATCTACTTTAATAGCATTTATATTTTGTTATTTATATGTGTCAGTCCTTTGCCTTTCTGATTGAACATTGTGAGGATAAGGATCATATAATACATGTTTTCCAAGTGCTTAACGTAGTCCTTGTATTAGTGCAGAAAGACACTGAATGAATGAATGAATGAATGAGCAAGCGAGTGAATGCTACTAAATTATAAGGCAGTAGAAACTAGTATCTTGAACATAAGTAAGTGTATTTGTATATTAAGAAGGTAATGTTAGGAAATAGTTTTAAGAGGTCCTGAAACTTTTGGTTGTTGTACACCATGAATTAACCTTGTAATTTAATAAATACATATTTTTTTAAAAGAAGCTCAGAAACTAGAAGGGAGGGAGAGGAGTGGAGACTGCCTCCAGAATCCTAGACTTTCAATGTGCTACTCTCTGTCTCACCAGGAGCACTAATTGAACTGGCATACTGTGGTGGAAACAGTTAAAAACAAGGAAAGATGGTGGGTACTTATTGTTTGAGAGGCTCCTAGGATTTCATGTTGGGCTTATTGGTAAGGATCTTTTCCTGTCAAAGTCAGTTCAAAAGACTTGGGAGAGGTGGCTGTTTTTTCAAATGCACAGAAACCAGTGCAAAACCACAAGGAATATGAAGAATGGGGAAACATTAAACACTCAAAGGAATAAAATAAATCTAACTAAGGAAATGGACATTTATGAATTGCTTGGCAAACAATAAAAATCATTTTTAAGAAGTTCACCAAGTTACAAGAGAACACTGATGATTAAAGGAAATTGAAAGAATGATACATGAGAAAAGAAAATATCAACTAAGAGAGACTATAAAAAAAGAACTGAATAGAAATTCCGGACTGGAAGAATACAGTAACAACTAGAAAATTCACTAGATGGTTTAATAGTAAGCTTGATTCAGCAGATGAAAGAATCAATGAATTTGAAGACAAGTCCTTTGAAATTAAATTAAGTTAGAGGAGCAAAAAGAAAGAATGAAAAGGAGTGAAGAAAGCCTAAACGATTTATAGAGCAACATTAATGATTTAATATATATTATGGGTGTCCCAGAAGAAAGAGAAAGGTGGAGAAAGCTTACTTAAAGAACTTATGACCTAAAATTTTGTTAAGTCTGGGTAGGGAAATGGACATCAATATTGACGAAGCTCAGAGGACCCCAAGCAGGGTGAACTTAAAGAATTATACACAGAATCAAAGTCCAGTTGACCCTTGAATAACACAAATTTGAACTGTGCAGGTTTTGCAGTTTTTTTCCATAATTAGAATACTATCAGTGTATTTTCTCCTTTGATTTTCTTAATATTCTCTTTTCTCGAACTTTATTGTAAGAATATGATATATAATACATAGAACATACAAAATATGTGTTAATTGACTGTTTATATTATTGATAAGGCCTCTGGTCAACTTAGGTTATTAGTTAAGTTTTGGAGGAATCATAAGTTATATGTGGATTTTTGACTGTGAATGGGCTGAGGATCCCTAATGCCTAGGTTGTTCAAGTGTCAGCTGTATAATCAAATGACCAAAAGGCAAAGGCAAAGAGAGAATTTTGAAAGCAGGAAAAGTAGTCCTATATAAGAGAGTCTCATAAGAATATAAGTAGATTTCTCAGCAGAAATCTTACAAGCCAAAAGGGAGGAGATGATATACTCAAAGTTCTGAAGAAAGAAAATAAACCCCGCCATCTAAGAATACCATCCCCAGCGAAACTGTTCTTCAAAAATGAAGAAGCAATAGACTTTCCTAGGTAAGCAAAAGCTAAGGGCATTCATCAAGGGTAAAACTGCCTTGCCAGAAATGCTAAAGGGAGTTCTTCACATTGAAACAAAAGGATACTAAATAGCAACGTGAAAGTATATACAAGTAAAATTCACTGCTAAAGTGACTATATGAATAAATACAGGATACTATAATACCATAATGGTGGTGTATAAATCACTTAACTCTAGTAGAAAAGTTAAAGACAGAAGTATTAAGAATAATTGTAACTGTAAAATATTTACAGATATTCAATATAAGAAAACATTGTGACATCATCAATAATAGTGTGGATGAGAGTAAACATAGTTTTTGTATGGCTTGAAGTTAGGTTCTTACCAGCTTGTAACAGACTGTTATAACTTAAGAGGTATTTCGTTAACATCCTGATAACCATAAAGAAAATGCCTGTGGAAGATACACAAAAGAAAAAGAAAGGAATCAAAGCATAAAATCAAACAATTTTAATGGAAGATAGCAAGGGAAGAAAAGAATAAAATAATTAAGAGAGAGAAAACAATTTCTTAAAATGACTGTATAAAGTCCTTACCTATCAATAATTATTTTAAATGTAAATTCATTTAATTCTCCAAACAAAAGACCTAGCATAGCTGAATGAATAAATGTATATCAGACAGAGTAGACTTTAAAACATTTTAAGTTACAAGATACAATGAAAGTCATTTTATAGTGACAAGAGTTAATTCATCAGGAAGATACAATAATTATAACAATATGTCCTTAACAGTAGTCCACCTAAATGTATAAAGGAAACACTGACAAATCTAAAGAGAGAAATAGATAACAAAACAGTAATACTAGGGTGTACAGTACCCCACTTTCAACATAGATGGAATATCCAGAGAGAACAGCAATAAAGAAACAGAGGACTTTAACAGCATTCATGACCAAATGGACCTAACAGAGATGTAACATACATTCTACCCCACAGCAGCAGAATACACACACATTGTTCTCAAATGCAGATGGAACATTTGCAAGGTAAATCACATTTAGGTAACAAGTCTCAACAAATTAAAAAAAAAAATAAAATCATCAGTATTTTTTTCTAATGAGTATAGAATGAACTTAGAAATCAGTAGCAAAAGGATAACTGAAAAATTCACAAATATATGGAAATTAAACACACTTCTGCACGATCAATGGATTAAACAGAAGTCAAAAGAGAAATAAAATATCTTGAGACAAGTGAAAATGAAAACACAATATACCGGGGCGCCTGGATGACACAGTTGTTAGGCATCTGCCTTAGGCTCAGGTCAAGATCCCAGGGTCCTGAGGTCTAGCCCTGCGTCGCTCAGTGGGAAGTCTGCTTCTCCCTCTCCCACTCCCTCTGCTTGTGTTCCCTCTCTAGCTGTCTCTCTTTGTCAAATAAATAAAATCTTAAAAAAAAAAAAAAGAAAACATAATATACCAAGCTTTATGGGATGCAGCAAAAAATAAAGGGAATTTTATAGTGATAAAGATCTACATTAAAAAAGAAGAAAGATTAAAAAAAATTTACACCTAAGGAACATGAAAAAGATCAAGGTAGTTAGCAGATGGGAGGAAATACAGAGCATAAATAGATGAAAGAGACTATATAAGCAATAAGAAAAAAAAACTTGGAAAAAAATTAATGAAACTGGGAGTTGGTTTTTTGAAAAGATCAATAGAATTGACACAACTCTAGCTAGAATAAGAAAAAAGAAGACTCGAAGGAAGAAATTCAGAAATGAAAGAAGAGACATTACAACTGATGTCACCAAGATAAAGGGAGCATAAGAGACTACTATGAACAAATAAATGTCAAAAAATTGAATAACCTAAAAGAAATGGATAAATTTCAGAAAACAACCTACCAAGACTGAATCATGAAGAAATAGAAAATCTGAAAAACCTAAAATGAATAAGGAGACTGAAACAGTAATCAAAAACTTTCTAGCAAGGAAAATTGCAGGAGCAGATGGTTTTACTTGTGAATTCTACCAAAATTAAAGAAGAATTAATACTAATACTTAAACTCTTCCAGAAACCCAAAGGGAAGGAAACACATCTAAACTCATTTCACAAAACCTGCATTAGTCTGATACCAAAGCTAGAAAAGAACACTATGAAAAAAGAAAACTGCAGACCAATATCCCTGATGAACATCAATGCAAAAAACCTTAACAAAATGCTAGCAACCCAAATTCAACAGGTCTTTAAAGGATCATATACCATGATAAAGTAGTATTTGTTCCTGGGATGCAAGGGTAGTTCAACATAATGCAAATAAATAAATGTGATACATCACACTAAGAAGGATAAAAATCACATGATCATATCAATTCAGAAAAAGCATTTGACAGAATTTGACATCATTTCATCATAAAAATCTCTCAACAAACTATAGAAGGAGTTTACCTCAGCATAAGAAAAACCACATGAAAAGCTGACAGCTAACAAAAAATATTTAATGGTGAAAAGCTGAAAGCTTTTTTAAAGAGCAGGACAAATGCAGGGATTCCTACTTTCTGCACTTCTGCTTAACACAGTTTTGGAAGCCTTAGCCAGAGAAAGTAGATAAAATAAGTAAAAGGCAACAAATTG
Organism: Lontra canadensis; assembly: GCF_010015895.1. Classification (NCBI taxonomy): domain Eukaryota; kingdom Metazoa; phylum Chordata; class Mammalia; order Carnivora; family Mustelidae; genus Lontra; species Lontra canadensis. The sequence goes on along the minus strand of NW_022631064.1, from coordinate 3,513,853 downwards.
GAAAGAAGAAAACTGTTTCTGGAGATGACATAATCTGCATGTAGAAAACCCTAAAGACTCCACAGGAAAACTTAAAATAGAATAAGTGAATTTGGTAAATTTACAGAATATAAAATCAATATACAAAAATGAGTTGCATTTGTATATGCTAACAAAGAACTGTTCTAAAAGGAAAGTAAGAAAGCTATTTCCTTATAATATCATAAGAAAGAATAAAATATTTAAGAACAAACTTAAAGTGGGTAAGAGGCCAGTACACTGAAAACTAATACATCAAAGAAAAAAATTAAGAAGACATAATTAAATGTAAAGACATCCTGTGTTCCTGGATTGGAAGACTTAATATTATTAAAGTGTCCATAGTACTCATCACACTGTACAAATTAATGCCGTCTCTATCAAAATCCCAATAAAATTTAAAAAAAAAAAGAATAATCCTAAAATGTGGAACCACAAATAGACTGTAATATCCAAAGCAATTTTGAGCAAGAACAGATATGGAGGCATCCACTTCCTGCTTTCAAAATCAAAGTGACAATATTACAAAGTGACAGTGTTCAAAGAGTATGGTATGATCATAACAGACATATAGACCAATAGAGCAGAACAGAAAGCTCAGAAATAAATCCATGCAAACATGGTCACTGATTTTTTTGTAATAGTGCCAAATGGGTAAAGGATAGTCTTTTCAACAGTGGTGTTGGGAAAATTGGCTATTCACATACAAAAAAAATGAAATTGGAATCCTTTCTTATATTGTACACAAAAATCAACTCAAAAGGAGTTAAAGATTTAAATTTAAGACCAAAATCTGTAAAACCACTAAAAAGAAACATAGGGGACTAACTATATGACATTGGTATTGGATGTGATTTCTGTGTAATGACCAAAAGTGTAAGCAACAAAAGACAAGTGGGACTACCTCAAAATAAAAAGCTCTACACAGCGCAGGACAAGAGTGAAAGGCTACTACAGAATGGGAGAAAATATTTGCAAACCATATGGCTGATAAAGTGTTATACCAGGCACTGTGAATACAATGATGAAAAAGGGAAATGTGGCCTTTTGATGCTTACAGCCTTGTGGTAGAGCCTGCTATACCTGCAATATAGGGAATACTAGTATGTATAGAAAATGTTTCTGGTATTATTATACCATTTCTTCAGACTTCCAGTAAGGTACTGATACTGTTATGGCAGAGACTGCTAGGGTTTACTTTCTTTTTTTCTGGGCATACAACTAGACTGTTTTCCAGTTTCCTTTTGCCTTTAGGCATGGCATTACAATTGAATTCTGGCAAATGGATTGTGGGTGGGAATAATATATCCCACTTTTAGGCCTGGCACAGGAAAGATACTTTTTAGGCCAGGCACTCTTACACCAGCTCTCTGGTCCTATCTACCAGCTGAATGGGAGGGATTCAGAGGATTCAAAGGATCCACAAGATGCCAGAAGCTGGGACTTTGAGTGACTCAAAGCCAAGCACTTTCCCTTTCCATCCATTTCTAACTTGCGCTAGTAGAAGTCAACTGTATATAGTTGGGTGTTAAGCTGCTGAGATCTTGGGGTTATTTTATTTTTAAAACTTAATTCCTTTCTTTTTTCTTGAAAATTTTAAAATAGTAGCTATTGCTTAAACATTTTCTAAAACACTTTCAGTCTCACATCTAGGTCTTTAATGTACGTTGAGTTTATTTTTGTGTGTGGTGAAAAAAAGTGTGGTCTAGTTCCATCCTTTTACATGCTGCTGTTTAGATTTCCCAGCACCATTTGTTGAAGAGACTGTCTTTTCCTATTGTATATTCTTGCCTCTTTTATTGAGGATTAATTGACCATATTAACGTGGGATTTTTTTCTGGGCTCTCTATTCTGTTCCATTGATCTATGTGTCTGTTTTTTTGTGCTAGTACCATACTGTTTGGATTAATGCAGCTTTGTACTACATCTTGAAATCTTGTGATACCTCCAGCTTCACTTTTCTTTCTCAAGATTGCTTTGGTGCTCTGGTATCTTTTGTGGTTCCATACAAATTTTAGTATTATTTGTTCTAGTTTGGTGAAAAATGCTTCTGGTGTTTTGATAGGGGTTGATTGCTTGGGGTAGCATGTTTTTCCAAAGAAGACATACAGTTGTCCAGCAGACACATGAAGAGATGCTCAACATCACTATTCATCAGGGAAGTGTAAATCAGAACCACAATGGGATATCACCTTGTACCTGTCCGAATGGCTAAAATAAAAAAGACAAGAAATAGGTGTTGGTGAGGGTGTGGGGAAAAAAAGAACTACTGGTGCAGTCACTGTGGAAAACAGTATGGAAGTTCTGCAAAAAACTAAAAATAGAATTACCATATGACCAATAATTCTACTACTGGGTATTTATCCAAAGAAAAGGAAGACACTAATTTAAAAAGATAAATGCCCTGTATTTATTTTAGCATTATATATTATAAGCAAGATATAGAAGCAACCTAAGTGTCCATTGATAGATAAATGAATAAGGAAGATGTGGTATCTATGTGCAATGTAATATTATACAGTCATAAAAAATGTGAGAGCTCCGTATTTGTGACATGGATCAACCTAGAGGGTATATGCTAAGAGAAATAAATCAGAGAAAGACAAATACCATATCATTTCACTTATATGTGGAATCTAAAAAAAACAAATTAATAAACAACCATATCTATAAATATAGACAACAAACTAACGGTTGCCAGAGTGGAAGGGAATGGGAGGATGGGCAAACTGAATGAAGGGGAGTAGGAGATACAGGTTACCAGTTATAGAATGAATAAGTAATGGGAATAAAAACATCGCATAGGGAATACAGTCACTGATACTGTAATAGCTTTGTAGGATGACATAGGGTAGTGAAACTTGTGAGTGTAGCATAATATATAAAGTTGAATCACTATGTATACCTGAAACTAGTGTAACAGTAATGCATATGGGACTACCTTTTTCTTGATTTCTTCTCTTTTTTGGATATCTGCTTGGAGATGTTTAATGATAGTTTTATTACTTTCATTTACTATGCCTGTAGGTCAAGAAATCTATGTGTACTTTTAGAATTTCATGTGAATAAAATACATACGGTGTCAGAGTGTTGGGAAATTACTCAAAATAACTGCAAGTACTTGGTTTGTTTACTGCCTTTAAATCATATAGTTTTCGTAATTATGAAAGGTAGGCATCCCCAAGGTTTTTCTATGAATGTTTCTTTTTATTTTCTGGATTTCATTCTAAAATTGGCTAGGTATTTAAAATTTTAAAATGAGGAATTTTATTTTGAAAGGCTGAATGTGGTAAAAAGATATATTCTCGACCAAACATAAATGTCTAGGAATTACAGTACACTTGTTGCTAAGTCTAGTTGTAAGTGTTATAAATGTTGCTTTTCTAAAGCATTTGATGTGTAAAAGTCCTTTACATTAACGCGTCCAACATAATTAATACTTTGTTCATTTATGCTGGTGTTTTATCTTTGGCATCATAGAGTTATAAGAAAATGACCCTTGAAAACCTGAGAAAAACTTCTAGAATTTTGAAAAACATTAATGATTATAATCTGTTGGAGGATTTGTAGAAATGTTTGTGGAGACAATGTTGGTGTCTTTAAGGGAAGTAAGAACTATTCGTCTAATTTCTGTTTTTTTTTTTCTGGCTCACTGATTCTTTACTCAGTCCACTGTGGGATTATTTTGATTTTTGTACTTTTCGTTTCTAGAATTTCCATTTGATTTTTTCTTTGTACCTCTGTCTCTTTGTGAGGCTTTTTGTGACTTTGCTGAGGTTTCTAGTGTGTTTCTTGTGTCTTTATAATTGCTTGTTAAGGCATTTTCAGGATGGTTTGCTTAAAAATTTAATTGGATAATTCTAACAGTTCTGTCCTCTTGGTGTTAGTGTCTATTGATTTTTTTAAAATTCAGTTTTATATATTCCTGGTTCTTGGTATGATGAGTGATTTTTTTTTTTTTTTTAGTTGCAACTGGACATGTTGGACTCCATGTCTTAAGTTAAACCTGTTCAGGCTGGCTTTCTTTGATACCACTCCATCAGGGGAAGAGGTGGTGCGTCTCTTTCACTTTAGAAGAGATTAGAAATTTAGCTTTCTTTCTTAGCCTTTGTTGACACCTTCTTGGCCTTTGTTGACACCTAAGTAGTAGGGAAGGGCTTTTCATTACTGCTGAGTAATGAAAAGGAGTTAACCACTCTCCGCTAGGCCTTCACTGATGTACTCTGGCTGAGAGGAGCTAGAGTACCTCCTTATTCTTTTTCCTTCACTCACCTCCATGCAGTGGTGAAAAGTTCCGATTACTTTTTCCTGTTAGAGAAGATCTTTTGGCTTGTGGGATTTGTTGTAGGTGTGGATGATGTTCAAGATCTAATTGTAAAAATTCTCCAGAATAGTGAAAGTTCAGACATTGTCCCAGTGGGGAAGGGGAGGGTGGGAAGTTTTAGTACAGCCTTGCATGGATTGAAATCTGGGTTCCCCACCTGGCCTTTGTTGGTGTGGGTGGTAGTGGGGCCACATTATTTTTTTCTTGTGGTGATAGATTGAGATTGAGTGGTTAATGTCTAAAGTTTTCTTTCTTGTTAGGCTGCCTCTTTTCTGGTCTTTTTGGCTAGATAGAACAGGCTTTTGCTGAGACTTTTTTTTTTCTTTTTTTTTTTTCTACTGCATGTATTGACATTTCTAGGTTGTCAACTTTTCCAGCTCCAAATCTGTGATATGTGAGGCAAAAAGAAAAATCCAGGGAACTCATCACTGTGTTGTTCCTTGAGCTCCAAGATTCCCAGCCTGTCATTTTTCCTCCACCTTCAGAGTTTTCTGGTTTTATATATAATGCCCAGGATTTTTAGTTGTACTTTGAAGGAGACATAGAAATCCTTGGAATACTTTTTCCTATGAGTGGAAGATGATCATATTTTAAGAACTTATATTTTGACATTGTATTTAGGAGTTAATTGGACTGAGAGACATGACATTGTTAGAATCTACTCTGGGATTTAAGCAGTTGATAGGTGAAGCTTTTACCCTGGGGGAGGGGGACAAATACCTGGCCATTGTGTCATCATTTTTCCCCTTCCATTCCTTAGTGGTCTTTACTGATTGTTCACAATTCTCTTTCCTACTGAGTCTTGAATTAAAACAGCATTCCAGTCAGCTCTCTGCTTTCGCACAGGTAAGAAAGCCTGTCTGCTATACCTGACCTAGAGCTTTATTCAATTGAACATAGTTATGTGAATTGTAATGGGAGATTCCCAGCTTGGGTAGCTCCAACATCTATAAAACTGATGAAGTTACTCATAAAGTCAAACGAAATAGATCATTAGTTGTTTCTGGAGGGTCTTTGTCTTCAAAGTATCTTATCTTCATTTATGTGTAAGACAACAGTATTCCAGAATTGTAGTAGTTAAGTATAGGCCTTCAATTGCCATTGGGAATTATTTACTTTTATGTGTATGATGGTGGTGGGGTGAGTGTATAATCAATTTATAATTAGTAAACAAACTAAAACATTTTTTAAGATTTTATTTATTTATTTCTAAAGATTTTATTTATTTATTTGACAAAGATCACAAGTAGGCAGAGACACAGGCAGAGAGAGAGGAGGAAGCAGGCTCCCTGCTGAGCAGAGAGCCTGATGCGGGGCTCGATCCCAGGACACTGGGATCATGATCTGAGCCGAAAGCAGAGGCTTTAACCCATTGAGCCACCCAGGTGCCCCATATTTTATTTACTTATTTTAGAGAGAGAATGAGCAGAGGGAGGAACAGAGGTAGAGGGACAGACACTGCACTAACGGTGGAGCCCAGTGTGGGGCTCAGCCCCATGACTCCAAGATCATGACTTGAGCCTAAATCAAGATGCTTAACTGACTGAGTCACCCAGGTGCTCTCAAACTAAAATATTTTAAAACCAATCGTAAATCTAAACTATATCATACTTATGAATGCAGGCACATTCATTGTCTTATCTGGAAGTAAGACCAAACAATCCTCATTGTTTTAACAGATTTATCACTTGATAAGGTTATTCAGGGGAATATAAACCAGGAAGAAAAGAGTGACCCCCAAACCCCATTGAGTAGGAATACAGTGTTTTACTATATATTAGACTTTTGAAAACTATCTGTAACATTAAAGATTACCTTATGAACAAATATTTCCTGTTTTTTAAAACAATAAGAAAAGACATGTAAATGTTGAAATAGAGTTTGAGCAATAAAAAATCCAAACAATTGTGGTAACTTTTTAAAATGTTCACATGAGACCCCAACAATAATCTTTGGCCCTTCAGTAACTTCGATAAAGGCTTACCTGTTCCCTTCAATGCCTTTGGTAAATTTTCATGTTATCATCAAAAATAAATGTTTCAAAGGAAAATGAACCAGATATAATTATATATAAACAATGCTGAGATCAATAGTATTTAAAGTAGTTGGGAAGTAAACTGAACATGAAATACACTTCTGCATCTGCTTTATTTGAAAATACCTGGGGGCCTGGTTTTATCCCGAAGGCATTTCTAATTTGCATAGCAAAGATAATATTATTTATATTTTCCTTTAATATTCAGATATGGTTATATTCACCAGATAAGAAATGCACCTAACATGTGAAAGCTAGTATATAAATCTGTGCTTAAGAACCAGTCAGGTGTAAAGTAAATAACTTCTGGTTGAAATGGAAAAATAGTCAACTGTTTGAAGTTTCACATTGAGGTCATGAGATAATCTGATTTACGAAAGACAGCAAATGATCCCCAATGATCATCTCATACTTTAAACTCAGTTTCTATAGACATTAATATTATAACTAATTTTGAGATTTTTTTTTTAATGTCTTTAAAGTATTTACCAACAAAATAAGTTCTTGGAATTTTTTTTTAAGATTTTATCTGTTTATTTGAGAGAGAGAGGAAGAGAGCATGCCTGTGAGTAGGGGAAGAGGCAGAGGGAGAGAGAGGGAGAGAGAGAGGGAGGGAGAGAGAGAGAGAGAGAGAGAGAGAGAGATAAGCAGACTCCCTGCTGAGCGGGGAGCCCAATGTTGGGCTTGATCCCAGGACCCTGGGATCATGATCTGTGCTGAAGGGCAATGCTTTACTGACTGAGCCACCCAGATGCCCTCCAAAAAATTACTTCTTAGAATCTTAAGTGAACTTTATTCTTTGAAAAATTATTACATGTAGGGGTGCCAAGGTGGCTCAGTGGGCTAAAAAGCCTCTGCCTTCGGCTCAGGGTTCTGGGATTGAGCCCCATATTGGGCTCTCTGCTCAGTGGCAAGCCTGCTTCCCCCTCTCTCTCTCTCTGCCTGCCTTTCTGTGTACTTGTGATCTCTGTCAAATAAATAAATAATTAAAAGAAAATTTATCACCTATCTATGTAAAAATGGAATTCATGCTATTTAGGAATTTAAATGTTAAGATTATGTGTGTAAGTATTTTTTATAACATATTCAACATTTTTGACTATCACATAAATGAATTTAAAACATTTTTATTTTAATAGTTAAAATACAGAGGCAGTTTAATGCATAGGATAACTGGTGATTTCAAACTCTGACTTAATGCATAAGATAAGTTGCTCTTTAAGAGTAAATATTAATGGAGAGAAGAAATATTATAAAAAGATAAAAACAGGTAATTTTCCAGTTGTGCATGTGGATAGGCATGAGGTAGGAAATGACATTTGGAATTGTGAATTTTATGGGGAAAGAAGTACAGTGTTGTTACTATGATTATGAGCACAGTTGCTCTTGGCATAATGGATTGGCTTTATTAGGATTCAACTCAGCTGTATCAGCAGATTTCCTAGACTGTAACTGTTACTGCAGAATTAATTCGTTAAGATACCAATAACAGTATACATCAATAACTACTCTCAAAATAATATACTCCCCAAATAAGTACATTTTTATTCAGAACATGGTGGGATGTAGGCAAAAATTTGAAATGGTAGAGGAAAAGTGTCCATATAATAAATCTGGTATTAAAATCAACCCTAAGGTTTGGTATCCTCTAATTAAGTCTGAGAATTTGATGAAGGCTTTTGCCAAATACCATTCAATTCACTCATTCTTAAAGTCCAAGTTGAATAGCCCAGTTTTCCTTTGTTGGGGATCCTTAAAGTGAGTGGGTACGAATGTTGCTATTTTAATGGAATTTCCTGTTGAAATTGTCTTCTGGTAGAAATTTTTTTTTTTAAAATACTTTATTTATTCACTTGACAGACAGAGATCACAAGCAGGCAGAGAAGCAGGCAGAGAGAGGAGGAAGCAGGCTCCCTGCTGAGCAGAGAGCCCAATGCGGGGCTCGATCCCAGGACCCTGGGATCACGACCCGAGCCGAAGGCAGAGGTTCTAACCCACTGAGCCACCCAGGCGCCACTCTGGTAGAAATTTTAAAATCATTTACCATTTATGTTCCAAGGTGAAGTATATACTCTTTAATTTTCCAAGGAAGTTATCAAATTTTACTACAGTAGACAGCATGCTATAGTATGCTTAAGACATGAGTACATCAAAAGGAAATCAAAGTCAATGAACTTCTTTTACATGTCCTCTATTGTGTTAGAAACTGGATGGTTATAAACAAAACACAGTTTTGCCTTCAAGGAGTTATTCTAACAGTAATAAATTCTTTTATTTTTTTTAACAGTAGTAAATTCTTAAGCAGTATGTTGGCACACTAGTGTTTCTAAGATTGATAACTAAAATCCATAGCAAATGAAGTTTCCTTTTTGCCATCTGGCTCAGGTCTTCCTGTGAAAATTGCATTTAAATATGTGTTCAGTGTTTTTTCTTCTTTTAGTTTCTTTTCCCTGTCAAGCAAGATCTCTGGGCTGTGGGATTTGCTTCAGGTGTGGATGATGTGCAAGATCTAATGTGAGGGTTCTCCAAACAGTGAGAAAACCTCCATAATCAAGAAGGTGGAGAAGCTTATAAGTGTACTTATCATGCTGAGCAGTGAGTAATGTATAGAATTGTTGAGTCATTATATTGTATGCCTAAAACTAGTATAACACTGAATGTTAATTATACTCGAATTAAAAAAAAAGAGGATGTAAAACACAGAGGAAGGTCTTTCCTACACCTTGCATATTTCACCATACTAGAGAAGCTTTTCTCTCATCTTTTTGCTTTTTGAAATATTTCTTTAGTTCTCAGAATGGGTGAAACTTCTTCCTGTCCTCCTGACTGTGGACACTTTATTTCATCTTGGACCCTGTTTCTCAATTTCCTATAGGAAAATCCATAATCTACCATGAGTGCATGCCCATGGTTATAAACTCTTGAGAGGGTTCTTCATCTTTGAATCACTAATGATACATAACAACTTACTCGTAATACAGTGTCAGTGCTTCTCTACAAAGTTGCTCACAGCTCATCTCTTTAGAAATTGGGTAGTCTCTTTTTTAAATTTAATTTTTTTTGTTAGACTCTTAACAAATAAAATAGCATATGTTGTGGCAGACATTAGGGAGTATGGAAACATATAATAGAATTCATTTTGGGGGTGCCTGGGTGTCTCAGTTGGTTGAGGGTCTATTTATTGGTTTTGGCTCAGGTCATGATCCCAGGGTCATGATGTCAGGATCATGAGATCGTGCCTTGTGGTGGGCTCCATGCTGAGCATGGAGTCTGCTTGAGATTCTCTCCCTATCCCTATAATGGAGTCATTATAGAAATTTGAGAAAGAGGGTGAAAATGACAGTCATTCATAGATCTATATGGTAAGAACTTTTTTAAGATTTGACATATTTTTCCTACTATTTTGCCTGTGCAAATAGGAATTTTTTGTTTGTTTGTTTTGCAAAAATTTTATTGTGCTACCAATACCAGTATCATTTTCTTATTTTTACTTTGCTTTGAAAACTTTTGCAGTGCCTGTATAATATTCCACATTATGGATTACCATAATTTATTTAATCTTTACCTATTGTTAACTACTATTTATAGGTAGTCAAATTATCACTGTTAGAAATATTGCATTGATGAATATATTTGAACAAAAATCTTTGCTTGAAAATCTTGGATCAAATTTTTGAACTTTAAGTAATCTGTATAATATGTAGCCAGCAGCATTATATCAGAGTACCTATTTCATGGCATCCTCTCTGGCTTTGTGTGGTTTTATCATGAAATAATTTAGGTTTGCCAGAGTATATAAGACTAATTTAATGACACTCTTATATGCTGCTTAAGAACTAAAACATTATAGGGGTGCCTGAGTGGCTCACTCACTTGAGCATCTGACTTTTGATTTGGGCGCAGGTCATGATCTCAGGGTTTTGAGATGAGGCCCTGGCTTGGGCTCCACATTCTGTGTGGGGTCTGCTGGAGATTCTCTCTCTTTCTCTACCTCTGCCTCTCCCTTTCCTCTCATTCATATGCTCTCTCTCTCTAAAATAAATACATACATATTTTAGAAAATTATCAAAACATATATATATATATATATAAAATTGTAATTTCTTTTGTCCTCTTTCCAAATTCTAATTTTGCATTCCTCTTCCTCACTTTTGTACCTAAAGACAATATACTTTTCTCAAATTAAGTGTAAGGCCAATTCTTTTTACAGTTTTATTGAGGTATAATTGACAACTTTAAAAGAATATATAAATTTAAGATGTTCAACATGATATTTTCATGTATATCTGAATTGTGAAATCATTACTATAATCAGGCTAATTAACATATCCATTATCTCTCATAGTACTTTTTTCCTTATGGACTACTTGAGGTCTAATTCCATAGCAAATTTCAAGTGTGTAATATAGTATTAATAACTATAGTCACTGTGCTATACATTATATCTCCAGAACTTATTTGTCCTACATAACTAAAACAGTATACTCTCTGACCAACATCTCTGCATTTCCCACACCTCCAACACCTGGAAAATACCATATACTCTCTGCTTTTGTGAGTTCAACTTTTTCAAATTCTACATTTAAGTGAGATTTTGAAGTATTTGTTTTTCTGCATCTGATGTATTTCACTTAAGATAATACCTTCCATCTATGTTGTCACAATTAGAAAGTTTTTTTTTTTTTTTTGTATTTTAAGGTTGGATAACATTTCATTTAATACATGTACCAAATTTTCTGCATCTGTTTATCCATTGATGGCAAATTAGGTTGTTTCTGTATCTTGGCTATTATGAATAATGCTAGAATGAGCATAGGAGTATAGATAAATATCTCTTGAAGATTCAGATTTCATTGCCTTTGCATATATACCCAGAAGTTTGATTACTGAATCACACAGTAGTTCATGGTAGTATAAATGTAATTATAAATATACACACATTTATTTTTAATATTGGAGTATAGTTGACATAGAGTATTACATTAGTTTCAGGTGTACAACATAGTGATTCTATAATTTTGTACATTACTCAGTGTGTACAGTGTTGGGTAAAATCACCAGCTGTCACCATATGGTTATTACAGTACTATTGACTATATTTCCCATGCTGTACTTTTCACTTCTGTGACTTATTTTATAACTGTACTTTTTTTTAGTCTCTTAATCCCCTTTACTTCTTTTGCCTGTCACCCACCTCTGTCCTCTCTGGCAACCACCAATAAATAAATAAATAAATTGTTTGTTCATTTGTTTTGTTTTTTAGATTCTACATATAAGTGAAATCATTTAATTTTTGTCTTTCTCTGTATCATTTATTTCACTTAGCATAATACCCTCTAGGCCCTTCCATGTTAGGCATGTATATGCCTAAGGAATATTCCTGTGTGTGTGTGTGTGTCTGTGTGTATATATGTGTGTCTGTATGTATACCACTTTTTTATCCATTCATCTATAGACAGACCCTTAGGTTGCTTTCATATATTGGCTGTTGTAAGTAATGCCTCGGAAGTGCATATATCTTTTGAATTAGTGTTTTTGTTTTCTTTAGGTAAATACCCAGTAGTGGAATTACTGGAACATACAATATTTTTATTTTTAACTTTTTGAGGAGCCACTGTACTATTTTCCACAGTGGTTGTGTCGGTGAACAATTCCAACAGTGCATGAGGGTTCCTTTTTCTCCACATTCTTGCCAATACTTCTTAATTTTTATTTTTTTGGATACTAGCCATTCTGACTGGTGTGAAGTGATATTTCCTTGTGGTTTTGATTTGCATCCCCCAATGATGAGTGATGTTTAGCATGATTTCATGTATCTCTTGTCCATCTGTATGTTTTCTTTGGAAAAGTGTTTATTCAGGTCACTTGCCCATTTTTTAATTGGATTATTTGGAGAAATTAGTATTGAATTGTATAAGTCCTTTATATATTTTGGATATTAATGCCTTATTGGATACATCATTTGCAAATATCTACTCCCAGTTAGTAGGCTGCCTTTTGATTTTGTTGACGGTTTCCAGTGCTGTGCAAAGCTTTTTATTGTGATATAGTCCTGGTTGTTTATTTTTGCTTTTGTTTCCCTTGCCTCAGGAGACATTTCCATAAATATGTTACCAAGGGCAATGTCCAAGAGACTACTGTGTATGTTTTCTTCCAGGAGTTTTATGATTTCAGCTCTCACATTTAGACCTTTTATCCAATTTGAGTTTATTTTTGTATATGATTTTAGAAAATGGTCCAGTTTCATTCTTTTGCATGTAGCTGTCCAGTTTTCCCATAATCATTTATTGAAGAGACTATCTTTTCCCCCATTGTATATTCTTGCCTCCTTTGTCATGCATTAACTGACCAGATAAGCATGTGTTTATTTCTGGGCTCTCTGTCCTGTTCTATTGATCTATGAGTCTGTTTTTCTACCAGTACCATATCTTTTTGTAGCTTTGTGTTTATCTTGAAATTTGAGATTGTGATACCTCCAGCTTTGTTCTTCCTTTTCAAAATTGCTTTGGGTCTTTGGGGTCTTTTTTGGTTCCATTCAAATTTTAGGATTCTTCTTTCTCGTTCTGTGAAAAGTACTGTTGGTATTTTGATAGAGATTGCATTGAATCTGGATTGCTTTGAGTAATAGGGATATTTTAACAATATTAATTCTTTCAATCCATGAGCATAGTGTTTCTTTTCATTTGTGTTATCATCAATTTATTTCATCAATCTTACTGTTCTCATGGTATAGTTTGTTCACCAACCCTTTAAGTTTTTTCCCAAGTATTTTATTCTTTTTGGTAGAATGGTAAATGCAATTGTTTTCTCAATTTCTTTTTCTGCTAATTTTTTATTAGAGTATATATATGCAACAGATTTCTGTATATTAATTTTGTATCCTGCAACTGAATCCAGTGTTAGTTCTAATAGTTTTTTTTTTGGTAGAGTCTTTAAGGTTTTCTATATATAGTATCATGTTGTCTGCAAATGATGGTAGTTTTACTTCGTCCTTTATAATTTGGATACTTTTTATTTATTTTTCTTGTCTGATTGATGTGGTTAGGACTTCCAGTACTATGTTAAAAAAAAGTGGTGAAAGTGGACATCCTTGTCTTCTTCCTGATCTTACGGGAAAAGCTTTTAGCTTTTTCCCGTTTGCTAGGATGTTAGCTGTGGATTTTTTATATATGGCCTTTATTATATTGAGGTATGTTTCCTTTAAAACCACCTTTTTGAGAGCTTTTATTATGAATGGATGTTTTGTTTTTTTCAAATGCTTTTTTTTTGCATCTATTGAGATGATCATATGGCTTTTATAATTTCTCTTGTTAATGTGATGTATCCTAATGATTTGTGAATATTGAAACATCCTTGCATCCCTGGAATAAGTTCCAGTGGTGAGTGATTCTTTTAAGGTATTGTTGATTTTGATTTGCTAATATTTTTTGAGGAGTTTTGCATGTATGTACATCAAGGATATTGACCTGAAGTTTTGGTTTTTGTCATGTTTGTCTGGTTTTGATACTGAGATAATGCTGGCCTCATAGGATAAATTTGGAAGTTTTCCTTCTTCTATTTTTTTGGAATAGTTTGAGAGGAAAAGATATTAACTCTTCTTTAAATATTTGGTGAAGTTCACCTGTAAAGCCATCTGGTCCTGGACCTTTGTTTGTTGGGAGTATTTTTTTTTGTTTTGTTTTGTTTTTTAAGATTTTATTTATTCATTTGAGAGAGAGAAAGAGAGAGCACATGAGCCGGGGGGAGGGCAGAAGGAGAGGGAGAAGCAGGCTTCCTGCTTGGAGCCTGACATGGGACTGGATCCCAGAACCCTGATAGCATGACTTGAGCCAAAGGCAGCTGCTTTACTGACCAAGGCTCCTGCGTGCTCCTGTTGGGAGTTTTTTTATTTCCATTTCAATTTTGTAACTAGTAATCAATCTGTTCAAATTTTCTATTTCTTCATGATTCAGTTTGGAAGATTGTGTATTTATAGGAATTTATTTTTTTCTAGGTTGCCCAATTTGTTGGCACATAATTTTTCATAATATTATTTTATATCTTGTATTTCTGCAGTTGTGTTTGTAATTTTTGTTCTTAATTTCCAATTTTATTTACTTGAGTTCTCTCTTTTTTTCTTGATGAGACTGAGTAAAAGTTACCAATTTGGTTATCTTTTCAAAGAAACAGCCTTTAGTTTCTTTCATCTTTTCTGTTTTTTTCAATCTAATCTTTATTATTTTTTTCATTCTGCTAACTTTGGAAATAGTTTGTTCATTTTTCTAGTTTATTAAGATATAAGATTAGATTTGAAATTTTTCTTGTATCTTGAGGTAGGTCTGTATTGCTACTTCACTCTTAGGATTGATTTTTCTGTGTCCCAAAGAGTTGGACTGTATGTTTTCATTTTCATTTGTCCCCATGTATTTTTTTCTTTCCTCTTTGATTTCTTAGTTGACCCACTGATTATTTAGTAGCATGTTGTTTAGCCTGCGTGTATTCGTGTTTTTTCTTGTAACTGATACCTAGTTTCATACCATTATGCTTGGAAATGATGCATGATAATGTTTTCAGTCTTCTTTAATAATTTATGGACACTTGTTTTGTGGCCTGAAATGTGATCTGTCCTGGAGAATGTTTCATGTATACTTGAGAATTATTCTGCTCTTTTCGATGGAATGTTATGTATATATCTCTTAAGTCCATCTGGTCTAATGTGTTGTCCAGTGTCAATAGTTTACTTACTGATTTTGTTTGATCTATCCTCTGACATAAATGGGATGTTAAATTCACCTACTATTATTATATGTTAATATCAGTTTCTCCTTTTGTGACTTTCAGTATTTGCTTTGTGTATTTAGGTATTGCCATGTTAAGTGCATACATTTGTACAATTTTATATTCTCTTGTTTATCATTATGTAATGCCCTTTTTGCTTTTTACCTGTCTTTGTTTTAAAATCTGATATATGTATTGCTACCCCAACTTTATTTTTCCCACTTCCATTTGCATGGAATATCTTTTTCCATTTCTTCATTTTCCATCTGTGGGTGTCTATAGGTCTAAAGTGAGTCTCTTGTAGTCAGGATACATATGAGTCTTATTTTTTTATCTATTCAGTTAGTTCATGTCTGTTTACATTAAAAATAATTATTGATAGGTATGTACTTAATGCCATTTTGTTAAAATTGTTTTCTTGTTATTTTGTAGTTCTCTGTTCCTTTCTTTTTTGCTCTCCTCCCTTGTGGTCTGATGTGTTTTTCTCTAATGATATGCTTGGATTCCTTTTTCTTTACTCTTTTTGTGTCTTATTATCTTGGTTGCCATCCGTTTCCCTGTCTCCCGGATAACTAATTTGTTCTTTTGCGTCCTGTAATCTGCTGTTGATTCCCTGTAGTGTATTTTTCATTTTAGTTCTCATATTCTTCAACTCTGATTGGTTATTTTTTATCTTTTCTATCTCTTTGTTGACTTTTTCTTTGAGTACATCCACTTTTCTCCTAAGTCCAGTAAGTATCTTTATGACCATTATTTTGAACTCTTTATCAGGCATATTGCTTATCTGTTTCATTTAGCTTTTTTTCTGTGATTTTGTTTTTCTTTCATTTGTGACATATTCCTCCTGTCTTCATTTTTCCAACACTGTGTTTTTTTCTATGCTCAGTATGCCAGCTACATCTCCTGGTATTGAAAGTAGTGGCGTTATATAGAAGGGGTCCTGTGGTGCCCTGTAGAAAATCCTCCTGGTCACCAGAGCCATGTATTGTAGGGGTATCTCCTCTGTGGGCTGCATGTGTCTTTCTGTTGTAGCTGAGTTGCAGTTATCGTGGGTATGGTGGTGAGTGGGGCTGGCTCTCATCCTAGCTGATTTCAAGGACTCACTTCACCTGCTGTAGCCACACTGGGCAGGGTTTGCTTTCTATGTTGTTGAGAGGCCCAGCTGTAGTAGTGATGGGCTTGCTGGTGGGTAGAGCTGGCTCTTTGCTCACCTCTCTGTAATTAGCCACTGTGACAGCTTCATGTCCACCAATGGTCAGGGCCTCCTTCCTGTGCTGCCAGCTAAGGAGCCTAGCTGCAAGAACTGTTGGTGTACTAGTCTGTGGAGTTCTATTCTCCCATCGCTGGGGCAGGATTTACTTTGTAGGGGCTCTGGTTCTGGCTGGGGCTGTGTATTGGGTGTGGCAGGGCAGGAGTCACTTTATAGGGGTGCTTGCTGAGGCAGGCAGGTTAGGTGGGGCACGTGGTGCTAGCAAGGTAAGAGGAGTATGTTGAATTCCTTCCTACAAGCATCCAGCTGTTGCCACTGGCGGAGGGCAAGAAAAATGGCACCTACCAGCACTTTGTTCCTGAAAAAAATCTCCTGCAGATCCCTACCTCTCCAGCACACCTCGTAAAACTAGTCCCTAAATCTTCTTTATTTAGTCACTCCTAGAGTTTGTCACTAAATCTCCCTGGTGCTTTTTGAACTGGTGCATCTGTGCCGTGTCCCAGGCTGTTATTTAGGATGCTGGCTCTCTAGTAGTGGAGCCATGGTTTCATAGAGCCTTCCAGCTCTCCCAGAGTTAAGCCCCGCTGATTTTTTAAAGCTCCTGAGTTAAGCCCCATTGGTTTTCAAAGCCAGACATAATGGGGACTCATCTTCCCATTGCAGGTCCTTAGAGCTGGGGGTGCCTGCTATAGGTTCTGATCCCCTCGTTTCTTCATGCATATGATATTCTTCCCATTTGTGATTAGTCAGACTAGGCCTTTTATTCCTCACCATGTCTCTGCCCTTCCCTCCCTCTTTGATGGGGTCTTCACTCTCTGAATAGTTATGGAAGATCTGTTCTACCACTCTGCAGGTTGTTTTTAGTGAGTTGCAGTACATATAGTTCTTGCCTCAGTGTGTTGTCTGACAAGGTGAGTGTGAGCTCTGACATCTTCCCCAGGTTCCTGTGTTTAAAAATGCCACACAAGGGCGCCTGGGTGGCTCAGTGGGTTAAGCCGCTGCCTTCGGCTCAGGTCATGATCTCAGGGTCCTGGGATCGAGTCCCGCATCGGGCTCTCTGCTCAACAGGGAGCCTGCTTCCCTTCCTCTCTCTCTGCCTGCCTCTCTGCCTACTTGTGATCTCTGTCTGTCAAATAAATAAATAAAATCTTTAAAAAAAAAAAAAAAAAAAAAAAAAATAAAAATGCCACACAATAGTTCCGTTTTGATTTTTTTAGGAATGTCCATACTGTTTTCCACAGTGGTTGTACCAATTTACATCCCCTCCAAAAGAACACACGGTTTCTTTTTTTGTTGTACCCTTCCCAATAGTTGTTATGTCCTTGTCTTTTTGATGATGGGTGTGAAGTGACATCTTGTTTTGATTTTTATTTGCATTTCCACAGTGATAAATGATTAGAACACCTTTTCATTTATCTATTGGACATTTAATGTCTTGTTTGGGAAGATAACAATTTAGGCCCTCTTCCTACTTTTTAAATGCATTGAGTTGTATGACTTTTTTTTTACATATTTTGCATATTAACCCTTTATTAGCTCTATGATCTGTAAATATTCTTTCATTCTTTAGGTTGCCTTTTCATTTTATTGATTGATTGTTTTGCTGTGCATAAGCTTTCTAGTTTGATGTAGTCCCACTTTTTGATTTTTGCTTTGTTTCTTATGCTTTTGATCCCATATCCAAAAATTGTTGCCAAGATCATTTTCAAGGAGTATCTTTTTCATTTTCTTTTAGGAATTTTATGGCTTTAGTTAAATCTTTAAGCTATTCCAAGTTCATTTTTGTAAGTGGTATAAGATAGGGGTACAAATTCACTCTGCTTGTGATTTTCCAGTTTTGTCAAAACCATTTATTAAGAGGCATGTCTTTCTTCATTGCGTATTCTTGGCTCCCTTAATGGCCACATATGTTTGGTTTTATATCTGACCCTTGATTGTGTATCATTGGTTGTATCTATTTTTATGCTAGGTCCTTACTATTTTGATTATTATAGTTTCATGTATAGTTTGAAAATAGGAAGTGTGATGCCTCCTGTCTTCTTTTTGTTTCTCAGGATTGATTCATCAATGCAGATCTTTTATGGATAGTGTTGTTTCTTTTCTATTTCTGTGAAAAGCAACTTTAGAATTTAGATAGGGGTTTTGAATCTATAGATGGACAATTTAACAATATTAATTACCCCAGTCCAGGAACGTGGGCTAATCTTTCCATTTGTCCTTTTCAGTTTCTTTCATCAATGTCATGTACTTTTAATTGTACAGGTCTTTCACTTTCTAGTTTATATTTATGATTTTGATGCTGCTGTGAATGGAATTGTTTTATTTCCTTTTAGTTGTTTCCTTTAGTTATTTCCTTTAGTTGTTGATGTATAGAAACACAACTGATCTCTGTGTGATAATTTTGTGTCCTTCAACTTTATTGAATTCATTGATTTGTCCTACCAGGTTTTTTTGGTGGAGTCTTTGGATTTTCTGCATATAAGATCATAACATCTGGAAACGAAGGCAGTATTTCTTCTTTCTTTCCAATTTGGGTGCCTTTTATTTCTTTTTTCTTGCCTGATTGTTCTGGCTAGGATCTCCCATACTATGATGAATAGTAATGAGAGTGTGTACCCTTTCTTGTTACTGATTATAGAGAGAAAGTTTTCAGTCTTTCACTGCTGAATATTATGTTAGCTGTGGGCTCATCATATATGTCCCTTATCATGTTGAGGTATATTCCTTCAATACCTAATTGTTGAGTGTTTTTTTTTTATCATGAAAGATATAGTTTGCTAAAGCTTTATCTGCATTTATTGAGATGATTTTATATGAATTTTATCCTTCATTCTTTTAATGTGGTGTTTCATGTTTATTGCTTTTCATATACTGAGCCATCCTTGTATCCCAATGACAAATATCTCTTGGTTTCGTATGATTCTTTTAATACGTTGACAAATTTGGCTTGCTAGTATTTTGTTGAGGACTTTTGCATCTGTGTTCATCATTGGTCTGTACTTTTCTTGTGGTTCCCTTGTCTTATTTTGGTATCAGAGTAATGCTGGATTAATAAAGTGAATTTAGATGTGTCTTCTTTAATTCTTTTTTTTTAAGATTTTATTTATTTATTTGACAGACAGAGATCACAAGTAGGCAGAGAGGCAGGCAGAGAGAGAGAGGGGAGGAAGCATGCTCCCTGCTAAGCAGAGAGCCTGATGCGGGGCTCCATCCTAGGACCCTGGGATCATGACCTGAGCTAAAGGCAGAGATTTTAACCCATTGAGCCACCCAGGTACCCCTCTTTTCTTTAATTCTTTGTAAGAGTTTTTGAAGGGCTGGTGTTAATTCTTTAAGTATTTGGTATAATTCATCAGTGAACTATTAGGACCTTAGCTTTTCTTTGTTGGGAGGTTTTTGATTTAATTCAATCTCCTTACTCATCATAGGTCTTTCCATATTTACTGTTTCTTTGTTATTCAGTCTTATGTTGTCTTTTTCTGGAATTTATCCTTTTTCTCTAAGTTATCCATTTTGTTCGCATTTAATTTTTATATAGTCTCTAACTGTCCTTTGTATTTGTGCTGGGTTTCTTGTAATATGTCTTGTTTCATTTGTAATTTCATTTGAGTCTTATCTCTTTTTTGTTAGTCTTTCTAAAGGTTTGTCTATTTTGTTTATCTTTTTAATAAATCAACTCTTAGTTTATTTGATTTTTCTAGAGTCTGTGTTTCATTTGTTTCATTTGTTTCTGCCTTAATCTTTATTATTTCCTTCCTACTTCTACCTTTTGCCTTAATTTATTCTTTTTCAAGTTCCTTGAGGTGTAAAGTTATGTTGTTTGAGATCTTCTTTCTTATTATAGGTATTTATTGCCATGTACCTCACTTTAGAACTGCTCTTGTTGCTTCCCTAAAATTTTAGTGTGTTGTGATTTTTTTCATTTGTCTCAAATTATATTTGATTTCTTTTGACCTGTTAGTTGTTGAGGAGTATGTTATTTTTCTCATATTTGTGAATTTCCCTGTTTCCTTCTGTTACTGATTTTCAGTTTCATGTCATTGTGCTTGGAAGAGATTCTTGGTGTGGCTTAAGTCTTCTTAAATTTGTTAAAACTTGTTTCATGGTGTAATATATGGTCTATCCTGTTTTGTATGGACTTGGGAAGAATTTATACTTTGCTGATCTTGTGTGGCATGTTGTGTATACGTGCTGTAGTTAGGTCTACTTGGTCCTAACACTGACCATGTGAAGAACCAGTTGGTGTTATTGGTGGCATGTTGTGTATATGTGCTGTAGTTAGGTCTACTTGGTCCTAACACTGACCATGTGAAGAACCAGTTGGTGTTATTGAAGCCCACTCTTTCCTTATTGATTCTCTTTCTGGATGTTTTATCCATTGGTTGAGTTCACTTATTGAAATCACCTATTGTTATCATATTACTGTATATTTCTCACTTCAGTCCTGCTACTGTTTGCTTCATATATTAAGGTGCTCTAGTGTTGAGGGCCTACATGTTTACAATTGTTATATCTTCTTGACGAATTGAACCCTTTATCATTATATAATGACCTTATTTGTCTCTTGTGACAGTTTTTGATTTAAAGTCTATTTTGCATGATATATATATATTTTTTTTTGCATGATATATATCTATATATGTATAGATATATATAGACTTAAAGTCTATTTGCACTATATATATGTGTTGTGTGTGTGTATGTGTGTGTGTGTATATATATATATTTTTTTTCATTCTATAGGTGTCCTTTAAGGTAAATTGAGACTCTTTGTGGCAGCATATTGTTAAGTTGTTTTTTTTTTTTAATCATTGGACTCTCTGTGTTTTGTTTGTAGAATTTAATTCATTTACATTTAAAGTAATTATTGATAGGTAAGTCCTTACTATTGCCATCTCATTAATTTTTTTTCTGGCTGATTTTTTGTTCCTCTCTTCCTTTATTGCTGTCTTTGTGATTCAGTGATTTTATGTAAATGATATGCTTTGATTTTTTTTCTCTGTGTCATTTGTGTATCTACTGCAGGTTTTTTCTTTGTGGTTACCATGAAGTTTATGGAAAATGCAATTAATTATAATAGTGCATTTTAAGCTGATAACAACGTAACTTCAGCCTCATAAAAGCCTACTCTTTTACTTCCTGTACCCTCACAATATTGTACTGTGGTCATCCTTTGTATCTTTTATATTTTATATTCGTTAGCCAATTATTATATTTATATTTATTTTTAATACTTTTGCCTTTTAAAGTTTATACTACAATTCAAAGTAATTTCAGAACACCAGTATTAAGAGTATTCTAAATCTGACTTATATCCTTACCTTTACCAGTGGTGTTATAATTTCTTGTGTTTTCTTGTTAGTGTTCATCTGTTTCCATTTAAAGAGGTCCCTTTAGCATTTCTTGTAAGGTAGATCTAGTGGTGAGGAATTTCCTCGGCTTTTGTTTTTCTGAGGTCTGTATCTCTCCTTCATTTCTGAAGGACAGCTTTGCTGGGTATAGTGTTCTTGGTTGGCACTGTTTTCTTTTAGAGCATCTCACTCTTTCCTGGCCTGCAAGATCTGTTCTGAAAAATCCACTGAGGGCCTTATAATGTTTATTTATATGTTAGGAGTTGCTTTTCTCTTGGTGTTTTTAAAATTCTGTATTTGTCTTTGATTTTTGAGAACTTTGCTAAACTGTGTCTCTGTGTGATTTTGATTGGAGTTTTTACAGCTTTGTGATTTAGGAAGTTTTCACCTATTGTTTAAATAAGCTTTCTAATCCCTTTCCCCCCTCTTTTCTCCTTCTTTGACTTCCATAATACATATAGTGATTATTTAAAATGGTATTTCATACATTCCATATGTTTTCTTCATTTTTAATCCCCCCTCCAACTGGATATTTGAATGATTTGTCTTCAATTTCACATATTCTTTTTAATGCTTGATTATGTCTACTCTTGACTATTGCATTTTTTCATTTTGTTCATTGTATTCTTCAGCTCCAGAATTTGTTTCATTTTTTAGGGATTCTTTTTCTTTTGTTGAAGTTCTTGGTTTTTTTAATGTATTGTTTTCCTCATCTTATTTAGTTGCCTATGTGTGTTCCCTTATAGCATGCCCAGCTTTTTAAAAACATTTATTTTGAGGGGCGCCTGAGGTGGCTCAGTGGGTTAAGCCTCTGCCTTTGGCTCAGGGCATGATCTCAGGGTCCTGGGATTGAGCCCCGCATTAGGCTCTCTGCTCAGCAGGGAGCCTGCTCCCCCCCACCCCTTGCCTGCCTCTCTGCCTACTTGTGATCTCTGTCAAATAAATAAATAAAATCTTTTAAAAAATTTATTTTGAAAGTCTTAACAGGAAATTAATTGATAATTATTTCCTTGTAGTTGGTCACTTGAAAATTTTTATCTCTTTGGTTTTGTCTTGTTTCCTTCATTTTCATGTTCCTTGAAGTCTTGCATTGCTGTCTTCATATTTGAAGGAGCAGTCACCTCCTTCAGTCTTGATTGATAGATTTGAGAGAGAAAGAACTTCCCTAGTTAGCCTGGTTAGGGATTTGGGAGTTTCTCAGACTTTTTTTATGCATATTCTAACCATATCCTCTTGTTCTGCCTTGAGGGTAGTTGTTAGAATTCTGTTTTCTTTTGATTCTGCATAGCCAGCTCATATGGTGAGAGTCTCTATTTTATTTTACCTAGGTCAGCGTCCTGAAGTGCTCAAGGTTATATGCCTCCTCTAAATTCAGCAGAGTTGAGCTATCTGGCTGCACAAACAACAGAGGCTTGTGTGACATCTTTTTGGGTACTTACAGAGTACTGGCTATGGGGTTAGAGGGCTGCACAGAATTCTGGGGGTACATGTAGGCTAGTTGAGGGATTCCATATGTGATGTTTCCTACAGGGTTCATGGATAGGTTTCTTTATAGAGTCCATGAGGTCATTTGTCAAAGACTCTTTGTTGAGTTCCACACCCTTGTTATTATGAGGTCTCACCAGTTTTCCCTATTCCTAGTTGCCCCCAAACTATTCAACCATAGTAATCTCCCCAATGTTTTCGGGGGAGGGAGAAACAAATGGAATTTTTAGGCAGTATCCCACATGACTGGGGAAACCTGATACTCACTATGCTTTTACTTTCTCCCTTGGGAGAAATCGTAGCCTGAGGAGGGCTCTGTTGGCAGTGAGCTGTACCACCTTAGGGGAGGAGTGGCACTGCTAAAGTGAAACTGTTCTTACTCTTGTCACTGTGTTGATTCTCAGATATTTTTTGCTGCAGCAAGGTATTGGGACTTCTCTGTTGGACTCTGGCCTCTTAAAAAGATACTATCACCCTTGTGTGGTTGTCAAAATCTGTGTTTCTGTTAAGATACTATCACCCTTGTGTGGTTGTCAAAATCTGTGTTTCTGTTGGTGATGATGGCTGAAATCTATTCCACCATAATGTCATCTTTAAATAATTTGTTAGTTTTTTTTTAAGATTTTATTTATTTATTTGACAGACAGAGATCACAAGTCGGCAGAGAGGCAGGCAGAGAGAGAGAGGAGGAAGCAGTCTCCCTGCTGAGCAGAGAGCCTGATGCAGGGCTCGATCCCAGGACCCTGAGATCATGACCCAAGTTGAAGGCAGAGACTTTAACCCACTGAGCCACCCAGGCACCCCTAATTTGTTAGATTTTTAAAAGGAGTTTTGAAAAATTATTTCTTTAAAATACAGAAGTCCCATTAGTGGCTGGGCTGTAAGAGAGCAAAAGACAACTATCGCCATGTATTTATTTCTTATTTGTGTTTTTATGAGAAATTTTATAGATTAATTCTGTTCTACCGCAAGGTAATGTATTATGGAGCAGATTTTTCATAGTGAAGTTAAAATAGAGATTATTATTTCTTTTCTTTTTTTTTTTTTTTTTTTAAGATTTATTTATTTGAGAGAGAGAGAGAGCATGAGCCAGGGGGAGAGGCAGAGGGAGACAGAAAGGGAGAAGCAGACTCCCTGCTGAGCAGGGAGCCCCACGCAGGGCTCCATCCCAGGACTCCGAAATCATGACCTGAACTGAAGGTAGATGCTTAACTGATTGAGCCACTAAACACCCTAAAATTGTTAATTTCTAAATATTATTACTTTTATGTTTGCACTGAATGCATATAGAGTTTTAGAAAACCCCATAGTATTTTTTTCTTTGAGGTTTCTTTTAAATGACTTTTCACTGCTGAGAATTGTTAATTATTCAGATGAACACAATATAATTTAGATGGTATTGTTTGGAAAATACTATCATACTCATAAATAAGATGTAGTCATTCAGCTAAAGAATCTTAGGCAATGGTAAGAATATACTGCAACTCTGTTTTGAAGAATTTCTATTTCTTTATTTTCAAGATTTATGATATCTTCATATGCAATGTCCAATCTGCTATTAATCTCTTCCAGTGTATTTTTCATTTCAGAGACTACATTTTTTTCACAGCTAGAAGTTCTTTTAGTTTTTTTAATCTTCCATTTCTCCCTATTATATTAATGTTTTCCTTAAAGAATTGATTGATTGATTGATTGATTTAAGAGAGAGTGCACATGAGTAGGGGGTTGCAGAGGGAGAGGTGGAGTATCTCAAGCAGACTTGGCACTGAGCATGGAGCCTGTCACTGGGCCCTGCGATCATGCCCTGAGCTGAAAGCAAGAGCTGGGTGCTCAACTGACTGAGCCACCCAGGCACCCCTCTTGAGTATACTTTAGTATTTTTTTTAAACTTTTTAAAGATATATTTATTTATTATTTTAAATAGAGATAAAGAGAGAGAAAGCACATGTGGTAGGGGAGGGGCAGAAGGAGAGAGAATCTCTAGCAGACTCCAGTGGAGAGCCAGCCATGGGGCTGGGTCTCATGATCCTGAGATCATGACCTGAACCAAATCAAGAGTTGGATGGTTAACCAACTGAGCCACCCAGGTGCTCCTTTAATATTTATAAAAGGCCATTTTAAAGTCCTTGAATTTCCTGTTCCATTATCTGAGTCATTGATATGTCTCTACAGTTTAGATCATATTTCTACTTTTTTGCATGCCTGATAATTTTTAAAAAGTTTTAATTCCAATATAGCTAGCAAACAGGGTTGTATTAGTTTCAGGTGTACTATATAGTGATTCAGCAAGTCCATATATTACTCAGTGTTCATCAAGATAAGTGTAGTTTTAATCCCCTTCACCTAGCCCCCCCCACCCACCTCCGTTTTGGTCACCATCCATTTGTTTTCTCTAAGTAAGAGTCTGTTTTTTTTTGGTTTGTCTTTTTTTCCTCTTTGTTTTGTTTCTTAAAATTCACATATGACTAAGTCATATGCAGTTTGTCTTTCTCTGACTGGCTTCTTTTGCTTAGATTATATATACTTTCTCGCTACATCCATGTTGTTGCAAATGGCAAGATTTCATTCTTTTTTATGGTGGAATAATAGTCCATTGTATATGTATATATACACCTATATATACATATACATATATATGTAGACATATGTATATGTACATATACATTGTATATGTGTATATATGTATACATTACATCTTCTTTATCCATTCATTTATCAATAGGCATAGGCTTAGACACAGGCTGCTTCCACAATTTGGCTATTGTAAATAATGCTGCAATAAATATAGAGGTGCATATATTCTTTTGAGTCAGTGTTTTTGTGTTCTTTGGGTAAATACCTAGTAGTTATAGGGTAGTTCTGTTTTTAGTTTTTTTTTTTTTTAAGATTTTATTCATTTGACAGACAGAGATTACAAGTAGGCAGAGAGGCAGGCAGAGAGAGAGAGAGAGAGAGAGAGAGGAGGAAGCAGGCTCCCCACTGAGCAGACAGCCTGATGCGGGGCTTGATCCCAGGACCCTAGGATCATGACCTGAGCAGAAGGCAGAGGCTTTAACCCACTGAGCCACCCAGGCACCCCCTGTTTTTAATCTTTTGAGGAACACCCATACTGTTTTTCACAGTAACCGCACCAGTTTGCATTCCCATGCCTGGTAATTTTTCACTGGATTCTCAACATTGTAAATTTATGTTTAGTGTTTGGTTCTTATATTCCTTTAAAGAATATTGAACTTTGTTTTTACATACAATTATTTGTGGATCTGTCTGATGTTTTTTAAACTTTGTTAGTGTAGATTAACGGTAACCTTCCTTCCTGACTAGGGTGAATTTATTTCCATTATTAAGCCCTGACTTTTTTGGGGACTCTACCTAATGCCCTGTATATATTACAAGGTCTTTCCATTCTGACTGATGGGAACATGAACTATTTTCAGCCTTTTGTGACCTCTGAAAATGATCCATTCTGTTGCTTTCCAGTGGTTCTCTCCTTTGCATGAAGTAGTTTCTTCTCAGTCATGGACAGATCAATACTCAAAGAGTGCTCTCTGGTATTTTTTCTATATGCAGTTTAATTCTCCATTACTTTGCCTTTCAAATTGTATCTACCTTGGATTTCCTGAACTCCAGTGTGTGTCTGCCCCACTTAATGAGAGTGAGCTCTGTTTGGGTTTCCCCTTCCTTCACTATAGCTTGAAAACTGCCTTTTCATAGTAACCTGAAGTAATCATACAGTTTGCCTCATTAGTTTCCCTTCAGGGATTATAGTCCTTTGCTGTGTCCAGTGTCTGAAAATTTTTATATATTTTGTGTAGTCTTCAAGTTGTTTAAAGCAGCAGGGCATATCTGGTGCCTGTTCCTCTCTATAGCTAGAAGAAGTTAATTCAGCTTTATATGCTGAGAAATGACCCAGAACTTTGAGACAATTTAAAATATCTAAGTAAGTATGAACATATAGTAACTTAATATTAAATCAAAATTATGCCAACAAAGGAGTTTTTTGTCTAGTGAGTTTATTTTTATTCACATGGCATATTAAAATTTTCACAGAAACAGTGGGTATTAAAAATTAAACAAATTTTGTTGCTATTATATACAGAGTTTCCAATAGACCTCTCATAATGAAGTTGTTTGACTGATAAATGTCATGATGTTTGTACCTGAAAATTCTTAGTGGTTAAAAATTTTGCCAAAACAGGGGCACCTGGGTGGCTCAGTCATTAGGCGTCTGCCTTTGGCTCATTATGGTGCCAGGGTCCTGGGATCAAGGCCCACATCAAGCTCTCTGCTTGGCGGGAAGCCTGCTTCTTCTTCTCCGTCTTCTCCCTGCTTGTGTTCTCTCTCTCACTGTCTCTCTCTCTGTCAAAAAATAAAATCTTTAAAAAAATTTTTTTACCAAAATATCAGTATTTATCCTTGAGAGTATATAACTTATTTGTTATTAGCTGAGTTGTTATATTCTTATACTTCTTATATTCTTATACAGAGAAATGTACGAGCCTGCTGAAATACAGAGCATGGTATAGGATGAACTGAGATTAACATTAAGTGAGACTGAATAGAACTGTAATTATAGCAATTAGGACTATTAGCGGGGAGTTGTGAGACTTTTTATTAAAGATCGGTTACTTTAAGTGATGTAATTAATAGTTATCCATACATTATAACCTTTGGTCATTTAAATAATGGATCTTTTCTACTTTTTTTCTGTTTTTTTTTAAAATATTAATTCATAGGTTTGCCATTGTTCTCAGTTCATAGTACCTTAGTGTATCAGTAATATTTTCATGGCATTTAAAGAGAAATGGGTATTATACCCATTATATTATATTATATTATATTGTAATGGGTATTATATTATGTAATATTAACGTATTATTGTAACATGTAATATATGTAATTAAAATATACAAATTAAAAGGAAATGGTTATGTTTTAATTTTTTCTTTAATAATCATATTAATTACTAATATATGTTTATAAACCGTAATTGTTAATTATGGTTATTCTTTAATAACCATAATTATTTGCTATAGGATATGAGACTGTTGGGTACTGGATAATTTCTCCAACCTTGTAATCAGATTGGGCACTGCTACCTTATTTCACATTGCTTTTTGCTCTTCAAAACTCAACTTTATGAAGTGGTCAAAAACTAAACTTCATAAAGATATAATGTCATGAAAGAAATGTAGTACAATCTAATGTTGAAACCGTGAACTTCTAGCTAGTATTCTGTGCAGTGTCCAACAGATGTTAAGTATTTCTGTTTTTCCCTCAGACATTTAAAATACCCCACAATGCCCCTGTATGTTTGTTACAGCACCCCTGGGAGCCTTGGTACACATTCTGGGTAATAGAATTAACTTGTTCTCTTTTAATGTTCATTACTGTTTCATATGGAATTCTGGCATGATTAGTGTCCTAATTTTTTTTATGTTGAGTTAGAGAATCCTTTTTGATCATTTTTGACTAGCAAGGTTTCTTAAGAAACTGATTTTGTAATACTGAAATGGGGGAATAATATATTTGACATTTTCTTGATGGAAAAATGTTTAGAGCAGAGGCTTCATAGAAAAATTATTGAATAAATTGGTTTTGTGACTTTGTTTATCATCTGTAACAGAAATAATGAATGAATAAGATATTAAAACATGATTTTAAATGGGATAAAAATGTACTATATATTATTACTGTACAAGGTGTATTGAGTAAACAAAAGAATATGAATTTTATTATGGGGATATAGTAGGGAAAAGAATTAAAACTGAAAACAACCAAAACTATCTGGGCTGTTATTGTTCTTCATGATATCAGTTCTTGTAACAGACGTAGGATATTCCTGATTGATCCTCTAGGAATCTGCCTACAGTTCTAAACTGTACTATGACTCAAAATGATTTTTTAAAATCATGTACTTTGAGGGGTCCCTGGCTGGCTCAGTTGGAAGAGCGTGATGCTTTTGATCTCAGGGTCATGGGTTCAAGGTTCACATTCAGTCTCATGATTACTTAAATAAATAAATGTTTAAAAATGATGTATTTTGTAAGGAAGTATATTCTGAACTATGTGGACATTTTTGTGTAGTAGTATTATAAGGATATATTTGCAATTCCATGTGTTCTTAGTTTAATACATCATAAAACAATCATGATGATAGTAGCTTACATCTGTCAAGTGTTTACATGGTTCTTAGTACTTTCCATATATTGACTAAATTCTTAAAATAGGCCTATGAGATGGGCCTTATTATTAGTTTTATTATACAGATGAAGGAAATGAACTACAGAGAGATTAAATAATTTGCCCAAACTCCTAGAACTAAGGTGTGGCAGTATGTATGTTTCCAGAGCCCCCCCCCCCCTTTTAAAAGATGTATTTATTTATTTGTGTGTGAGAAAGAGAGCATGTGCACATGGGGAGAGGGGCAGAGGGAGATAATTTTTTTTTAAAGATTTTATTTATTTATTTGATGGAGAGAGACACAGTGAGAGAGGGAACACAAGCAGGGGTGGTGGGAGAGAGAGAAGCAGACTCCCTGTGGAGCAGGAAAGCCCCATATGGGGCTTGATCCCAGGACCTTGGGATCATGACCTGTGCGGAAGGCAGATGCTACGACTGAGCCACCCAGGCATACTGAGGGAGAGAATCTTGGATCCCCCACTGAGCGCAGAGCCCAACATGGGGCTCAAACCCAGGACCCTGGGATCATGACCTGAGCTGAAGGCAGACACTCAAGGACTAAGCCACCCAGGTGCCCCTGTCCATAATACTTCTTAATGAATACTATTGTTTCTTCCTTTTTTGATATATTCCCATCCCTGCAAAAAAGTACCAGTTATTAGATATGTTTTTATGGTCTTCAATCTTCTTGAAAATTCTATATATTTTGAGTTTTTAAGTTCTAGGTTTGTGTAAGACTGTGGTGTGTACTTTACATACCTGATGGTACTAAATAAATACTTTTAATTCAGAATTATTTTTTAAATGCCTACTATGTGTTTAAGATTCTACTTATATTATGAGAAGAGAGAGGGTGAGGGGAAGGAAAATACGTAATTCTTCTCCTGAAAGTGGTTGTGGTAAAAATTGTAATCATTAACTAAGAGATGTCTTCCTTGATCCCCCTTCGTTGAATAAACAAGCTCTCTTCCCTGCATTTATTCTATCTCAACTTATTGTTTGTTTTGTGTATAGTATTTGTTAAATTAAAATATTCCATTTTCCATGATTAAAGTGTTTTTTTCTTATGAGAATCTCTTTCAAAGTTACATAAAATCAGAACTTCTGGAGATGTATTTAAGGTTAAATTTTAAAATTAGGAATTTTAAAACTGACAATATATGGGGGCGCCTGGGTGGCTCAGTGGGTTAAGCCTCTGCCTTTGGCTCAGGTCATGATCTCAGGTTCCTGGGATTGAGCCCCACATCAGTTTCTCT
This sequence comes from Lontra canadensis, assembly GCF_010015895.1. Lineage (NCBI taxonomy): Eukaryota > Metazoa > Chordata > Mammalia > Carnivora > Mustelidae > Lontra > Lontra canadensis. Next base: position 3,483,237 of record NW_022631064.1, on the reverse strand, counting down.
ACTCAGCAGGGAGCCTGCTTCCTATTCTCTCTCTACCTGCCTCTCTGCCTACTTGTGATCTCTCTCTTTCTGTCAAATAAATAAATAAAATCTTTAAAAAATAATTTAAAAAAAAACCTGACAATATGTAAAGATAGGCTCTTAGCTCAGGCTGCTGCAACAAACTACCATAAACTGAGTTGGTTATACATCACACATTTACTTCTCTCAGTTCTGGAGGCAAGAAGCATGAGATCAGGGTGCATGGTCAGGTTCTAGTGAGAACCACCAATTTATATCCTCACATGGGGGAAAGAGAGCTCCCTAGACTCTTCCTTGCCTTATAAGGGCAGGAAGTCTCTATTTCCCAGTTCCTCCAAATTCCCTACCACCAAATACCATCACACTGAGGATTAGATTTCAACATATGAATTTGAGGCAGAGGATATAAACATCCAGTCCATAACAGGAACACAGACTTAGAAGGCACATAGACCAGAGTTTAAATCACAAATATTTCTTGTCTTCCTTATTGAAACTCTCTAGGTCTCAGATAACACATCTGTTAAGAGGATTTTAGAAAGAGTTTGTTGAATTAGAGAAGCATTTAATTAAAAGCTTGTCCAGTAATAGGTACTCAAAAGTGGCACTGATCCTTAAACAGTTCTCTCAGATAGTCAAAATTTTGATCAGGGGACATGTGAGGGATGTCATATTTAACTTTCATCATTGAGGAATTATATAGCAAAGATTTAATTATATGAATATTTTCTTCACTGAGTTGATTTCTGAGCTATCATTCACCCGTGAACTCTATAAGATTGTTATTGATCAAGGTTTAGGATAAGATTGAGGTATCTGAATTTTGAAGGAGCTTTACAGGCAATTCTGACGTTCTAGAAGAGAATCTAAACTAGAAAGGTGAATATTGTTAGATCTTTATGGATGGAAAAATCCGAGATCCAAAATTGAACATTTTGAATGATGTTAGGGAAAAATTTGTTCGTCTCTCATTGGAACTGTAATATCTATAAAGAAATTATTTTATGGATAAGAACATGACCGTGGAGATAGGGCTACATGGTAATAGAATCTTGGCTCTACCACGTGTCTTATTGTGTGACTTAAGGCAAAATATTCACTCACATGCCTTAGTTTTCTCTTTTGTGAGATGAAAATAAGAATAGAGTTGTTGTGAGTTAATGCATATGTGGTAGTTATAATAATGCCTAGCACACTGTGTGTCATCATCACCATCTCATGTTATAGTTTACATTCCTTTTCAGTTTGTTTTTATAGTCTTGAGTGAAGTCAGTTATTGTTTTCTAAATAGGCTTCCAAGAAAACTTGTACCCTTTTTGCTGTTATTGTTCCTTAATTTTAAAGCTTATTTGCAGTCTGTTGATCCTTAAAATAATGTGTTTGTGCTTGAATACTCAAATTCAGAAATATATCTAAGTTTCAAATTGAAGTTGATCAGGGTTTACTAATGTTAATTTTTTTTTACCTTTTCGTATATAATATTTTCAGATGAAGGCTCTGCAGAAATTGCTTTATTTTCCTATTTGTTTTTTACTTCTAAACACTTAATCTTTTTTTTCAGACTTAGAGATATGTTTTGCTTTCTTTTTAACATTTATTTTTACTATGTGATGGGCTCTTCAATACTTCTTTTACTCACTCTCCCATTTCTAGTATTCTCTCTCTCTGGTCTATAAATGAAAATTCAGTCCTGGGAAATGGGAACCATAGAAAGGAATTAAAAAGGCAAGATGATTTTTAGTATTTTTTGCATGTGTATTTAGGATATGTTCTTGAAATACTTGTGCTTAAAGATTTAACCTCATAGAGGATGAGAGATTATGTCATATTTATGTTTATAGTTAAAGTTTAGATGTTTAATAAGCAGGCTGTTGTTATAAGGTTATATCACATACTCTCACCACTGGGGAAACCTCTCTCCTGCTCCATTCCACTCTTAAACACATGGGTTGCACAGCTGCTATATGGTTGTACACTGTCCCATGTGTATTAAGCAAACAGAGCCTGCAAAAGGGTTGCATTTTGGAGCATGGAAGTAGCATGGCTGGTTGGAGACCCCAGAAGTGGAGCTGCCAGAATTCCTCCATCTGGCAGCAGTGCTACTAGGCAGCTCCACACAGGCCATAAATATATTTTGCTGAAGACTTTTCCTGGTGCAACAGCCATGAATGTCTAGGCAGAGATAGGGATGGAGAGGAAGATAGTGAAAGGAACTAATACAAAGGTGTCTAATTGGAACCGCTTTACCATTTAAGGGGAAAGAATGAATAATGAAGAGTGAAAAAACACATTTGAACTCTTAGTTTTGCAAGAAGCTTGACAAATAGTCTTTTAACTTTTATGAAGATCTTTAAATTAAAGAATTGTGAATTTGTACAGAAGCATAATTACTTTAAAAATTTAGCCTTCCTATGGATGGCAGGAGGTAACATGAATATAATTTTTAGGGCAAAATAATTATGATTGTCTTTATTTGATGTAAGTTTATTTCTAGTTTCATTAAAAATTCCCAGAACATTGAACATAAGTCAACATTCCATGGAGAAGGAAGTATTATGCAGCTTGCATGTGTGCAGATCTGCATATCGGAGCACAAAATATTGACATGATAATTGCAGTCAAGCCTGAGTGAACAGTGGCCTGTGGGAATTCAGCTGGTGTTGTACCAACTGGATGGCTGCTCAGGACACAGTTTGAAATGCAAGGTGCAAGTTAGCACTTTATTCAGCACAGGCAGGCATCATTTAAAAATCCTTGGGGGCAGCCCTGGTGATGTGCAGATGTTAAAACAGTCTGTTGTGAAGTGCTGATATTTTTGAACACTGTGAAAGACTTCTAGATTCTGAGTGAAAAATATCTGCACAGTTATTAAAGACATATAATACACAATCTTTTCCAGCTCTTTTCTGGATGTTTTAGATAATGAGTGTTGAGTATATGCAGAAGTATCTGGACATGTAGTTAGAAGAAACAGGAAAATCAGGAACCAGATAAAGTCATTTAGTTTCTAACTATAAAACCGAAAATGTGTGGAGTTTCAGCTTTATATATTTGGGAGTGATGTTGAGTGGGTATCTAAAACAAAAGTATTTTATTCAGTACTGTATTAAATCTAAGTTGTGACATTCTAGTAAATTATTGCTTTTTTGTTTATGGAGATCATCCGTATACCATAATTTACAAATTCAGTTGAAGTTGCTATACCCTAATTCCATTCTTTATTCTGGTTTGGAACTACTTGATTAAACAAGAAAAAAAATAATCTGTCCGTTTTTACCTATCAGGCTGAGTCTTCTGCACAAGTTTTGCCTTTCATATATAGTTTAAATATATTTTTTATATCGAAGTATAAAATATATGTAGAAATTCTGGATTATGTGGTAAAAATTAAGCTTTGATCTTAAAACAAAATAGATATTTTAAATATACTTGGACCTTTAAAATATTTTCTACCAAAGGTCTTAGGATCTATTGATTTGATAATGTATTTTTATTAAGAGTATTAGAGTTTTTTCAATAGTTGTTTTTACTCTGGAGTAAACATATTTGAAAAATATTTGTGTTAGGTTTTTAAGTTTTCTTTTTTTTCAAGCTTTCTTACTATATTATTCATAGATACTATCCTAGCAATTTATTATGCATATTCAAAGTAGAAAAAGTTATGAAACAGTTCATGAATAAAAGGATAGATAATTTGATAATGGTATAATTCTCATTTCCCTAAACTTCCATTTTTATCAGTCTTACTGTTTTAGAATCTTAATGTTAACCAGAAATTGAGAAAGCATTTAAATGGAAAGTCATTAGTAAGAAAATCTACATTTTAATAGATTCTGTGCTCAAATGAAAGAAAACTAAGTCCAACTAGGTTTATTTTGTGCATTACTGTTAATCTGTTAATTAAGAATAATCAATGTCAGTAAGTTTTGCTTTTTTATTTTCTTTGTTTTCTAAATCAGACCGATATCATTGCCTCATTTATAGTTAAATGTTTCTCTTTAGACTCTAATATTTCATTTTTGACATCTCATTAAAAATGGGCTCAAACCCAGAAAATATGATCCTGTCATATTGTATAATATATGGCATGGTCTATAACACAGTAAAATTTTGCTTCTTAATGATTTAGAATAATTTCTCAGATTTTTGAGTTTAGAAAAATGGCAAAAAGTTAACATGGTAATTCATGTGACTAAGTACAGCAATGTTAAATGTTTAAATGGGTAGTACTCTTGGGAAAAGTGATTGGAGCTTTAAACTTGTACACATTTGACAGCTTCTCTTCACTTCATTTTTCATCCTAAAGAAGTCTGCAAATATTCTTAGCTCACATCATTATTGCACATCAGTGGTTCTAATTAGCTAAACAGGAGTTTGTCTCAGTCATTGATCATCATCAACTTCTTGACAGTGTCTTTTTTTTTTTTTAGGAACCTTTCGTTACATCTTATAAATACATAGAATATATATTAACTGGATTGACCTAATAGGTTGGTGATGTTTTCAGCTTGAAACAACTTTTTAAATTGTATTATCTTAAGTAAAAATGTATTCATATTGTTGTGCTGTTTTCTCTTGGGAACATTTTCCTGTTATGAAAATATTACATATCATGTACCACCAGGAGGAGCTGCTGGACAAATCTCTATATAGATTTTGAATTGGGATTTTTTTTTTTTCAATTTCAAAACTATAATATAATCGTTAACTTTGGAGGTTTTTTTGTTTTAAAATACATCGCTGAAGTATATTTTTGAAGTTTATATTTGACTGGAAGTTTATATTTCATTTATGACCTACATTTTATTACTCAGCTTTATCAGTTATTGTGATTTCGGTGACTAAGACTTATGTATGTCAGCATCACTGGAGTCTTTGTGTCTTAGTTCAAGCTGTAATAACCAAATACCGTAGATTAGGCTAAAAAGCCAAACATTTATTTCCTCACTTTTCTGAGGATTAGGAAGTCCAATATCAAGGTGGCTGCTGATTCCATTCCTTGTGAGAGTTCTGTTGCAGACAGCTGCCTTCTTGCTGTAATTTTACATGATAGGGAGATCATCCTTCTCCTGCCTCTTTGTAGATTGCCTAATCCTTTCCATGAAGGCTCTACCCTAATGAATTCCCAAAGGCCCCACCTGCAAAAACTAGCACACTGGGGATTAGGGCTTCAACATATGAATATGAAACATTCAGTCCATAGAACCTTGTTATGGTTAAACACAGATTGCTGGGCCCTACTCTAGACTCTCTGCCCTTAGAGAGGTTGGAAGATAGTGCATTTCTAGCAAGTTCCTAGGTGATGCTAATTGTACTTCTCTGATGACCTATAGTATAGGATCCGCTGGGTTAGACTGTGACTGAATTATCTACATAATTGTGTCATAGGAAATAACTACCCTGGTACCGAGTTCATTTGGAAGCTGTAGTAATGCTTTTGTTTGAGTTTTGTGGCATGTAGTCTAGTTTTATTCTATCTCATTTAAAAGGACCACGAGAATGTATTTTGACACTGGTGGGGATTTTAAGCTTATTATAAAAGAGTGGATTAGAAAAAGTTGATACCTATAAATTAAACTAATTCCTGAGAATTTAAAGTTAGATTCATAGCATATCCAGAAAGCAACTTACAGGGATAGTTTCTGACTATAATTAATGTCTTGACTGTTACATCCTGTTACATGTTGGGTAAACCCAATCATGCCCTTCCCTTTGAGATTTGAAGCCATTTTTCCCCAGATGCATATACCTTGAATTGATGTAGTACTCTTTTGTAATACTCATGGGTTTATAATATCAAATTAAAAGTTCAAGTGATAATTTGAGAGTATATGTGACAAATGAAAGTCAAAAGGTATATATATATTTATATATTTTTTCTTTTCTTTTTTTTATTAAGTTTTTTACTTTAATTCCAGGGTAGTTAGCATATAGTGTTATATTAGTTGCAGGTATACGATGTAGTGACAAGTGAAAGCCTAAGGGTATATATATTTTTTTCTTTTCTCTTTTTATTTTTTATTTTAATTTTGTGACAAATGAAAGCCAAAGGGTATATATATATTTTTTCTTTTTTTGTTATGTTTTTAATTTTATTTCCAGGATAGTTAACATAAAGTGTTATGTTAGTTGCAGGTGTACAATATAGTGATAAAGGGCATATATTTTTAATATACAAAATAGTTTTATACATCAAAAAATAAAAAATGGCAGATACATTCACTGGCACTGGAAACTTAGGAAAAATAAGGGGAAAAGCATTTCAATTGATGAAAGAATGCTTAATTTCACTATTAATAAAAGAACCACAAATATAAAGAGAGCCTAGTTGAAGACAGTGGACTGTGATTATGAATCAGATGTGCTATCAAGAGTTGGTTAATAGAAAATAAAATAATAAAGCATGATAAAGCACAAACAGTAAAAACAGTAGTTGTAAAATATTATGTTTGTATTGTGTACCTATATCCAGAGGGCTGAACATGGCTAGAGAAAAAATCTGAACCATGATGTCTGGTCATATGTGAATTTATGACCATTAACCTTCATGGTCTCTAGCACTGGTTAGGTGATATCCTATTTTTATTTATTTATTTATTTATTTATTTATTTATTTATTTTTTTCCTGACTCACTTACCATCCCAGTATCCCAGAAGGCTATTTGATGTTTACTCTCTTGTCAGCTTCTAACACTTCATTTCCCCTTCTCACTTTCAGGTGATGGATAGCTGTTATGAATTTGTTAAATTAATGTTAAGTGGTGCACAGGGTGCTGGATGGTGAGCCATGGTTCAACAACAGACCACAAGAGAAATTAAAATAGAGGTTTATTATTCACAGATCTGGGAGAAAGTACCCAGCATACCTCAAGGGGCCACATGGGAAGTCAAGGCACAGTATGGGGAAAGATAGGATCTGGGCACATGCTTTTCTGAGGTTTCGCAGGTAGAGCGCTTTGGGTTTTCTAGGCTAAGGTGGATTGGTCAAACCAAAAGAGCCAGGTTTTAATCAGCTCTATGGGGGATTGATTTTTTATAAGGGACATAAAATGGAAAGGCGTTGGGAGGTAGGGGACACAATTGATCACAAGGGCTGTTGGAGAAGTCCTATGAAGAACTTACTTGTGACTCTGCAGGCTGCTATCTGGGGCAGTTGCATGGGCTAGCTTCATTTAAGGTCACTTCCGGCTGCTTGGCCAAACCCAAGGGGATGCCAAGGCAGCAATCATGGAGTGGCTTTAGCTAAACTCTTGACAATCCCCTTGCTTCCTACACCACTGAGTAAATAGAAGCTTTTAGAAGAGAGCTTTCACGTCTTCCCATAACCATGCCTGCCAAAATATCTGAATCTGTACCCATATTTTCTCTTTTTATTTCTTTGGAAGAACTGTTTATGCTGTCATCTAAGCCCAAACTGTGTACACTAAAGACTCAAGGACCCAAGGATGTCACTCTGCAGTTCTCCTTTCTCTCTCTAACATCCGCAGTATCACTCACTGTCCTGGATCATTCCTGTCAACATACTCACATGCAGTTTTATCTTCAATCTTTTGAGATAAATCTCTTTTGATCTCACATTTCCCTTGAAGTACTGTTCCATTTCTCTGCTCCTTTTTACAGCAAAATTCCTCTGAAAAGTAGTCTTTACTATCTCCATTTTTTTTTTCTCTCTTGATCTCACTCCAATTAGGCTTGTATATCCACCATTCTCCTAAAATAGCTCTTGTTAAAATCACCAGTGACTTCAATACTGCTAAATCCCAATAGTTAATTTTCAGTTTTATTTTCTTTACCATGTTTGCAGCATTGGCCAAGGCTGATTCCTTTCTTCTAGGAATACTTGTTCAATTAGTTTTCTGTCTTGATTCTGCTTTTGCATGACTGTTTATCCTTCGTAGTATCATTGGTTGTTTTTCCCTCATCTTACTAACTTATAAATGTGGAGTGCTTCAGGACCCAAATCCTCAGATTTTTCGATCCAAAATCACTCCTTAGGCGATCTCACCTACCCTTTAGTCTTAAATATATTTGGATGATGCCTAAAGTTTTATCTTCAGCCTTCACTACTTGACTGATTCCAGGCTTGTGTCAACCACATCTTGGATGTTGATTAGACATCTCAAATTTAACGTGTCCAAATCCCCAAGTCTAATTCCCTCTCTCTCTTCATCTAGAGCTCAGATAATGTCTACTCCATTCTTCCAGTTATTTAGACAACATATTGGAACCATTCTTGACTTTTCTCTTTCATTTATATCTCTTATCTACTGCTTCAAGAAATCCTGTTAACTCTAGCTACAAATTATTAAGAATTTTATCACTTTCTCAGTTACCACCACCATTACCTATCTTGTCCAGTTCATCTTTAGTTCTCACCCGTGGTATTTTAGTTGACTCCTGTTGTCTCTGCTTCCACTTTTGATTTCTAGAGTCTGTCCTCAGCCCATAATATTCATGAAATATTAATTCATGTTACAACTATATTTAAAACCCTCCTCTGTCCTCCCATTTTACTGAGAGTCAAATCCAATATATAGCTTAAAAGGCCATATATTACTTTATTTCCAGTGACCATTGTGTCCTCAGCCACCATTTTCCCTTTGTATGAACATTATTATTTTACTGTTCTTTAGATACATCGATTGTGCTCTTGGCCTTAGTGTCTTTGCACTTGCTTCTGGTCCCAAGGCCTGGAAAACTCTTCCCTGAAATCTCTATGACTCTTCCTTCCTTCCTTCCTTCAGGTTTCTGCTTACCTATCATCTTTAAGGGCAATCATTTTTACATTATCCTTTTTTTAATTTTAAATTTTTAAATTTTATTTTATTTTTTATTATTATTTTTTTTACATTTTTACATTATCCTACATAAAATAGCAGCAACCTTCCTTTTGCTTCCCAGTTCTCCAAGATGAGACATTCCTTTCTGCATTACACTCGTTTATTGTTCTTATACTTCTAGCCAGTTGACATATTATGTATTCACTTAATATCATTTATTTTCAGATTCTATAAGCTAGAACATTAATTCCATCAAGGAAGCACTTGGTTTATTTTGTTTGCTACAGATCCTTAGTCCCTAAGATGATGCCTGTCATACAAATGCTTGTTGAGTGAATGATGGATTAATGTGTGTGTGTGTGTGTGTGTGTGTGTTTAGGAATTTGTTCTGGTAGATATTGTTTCAATCTGAGGATTCTATTTAATTCTAAAATATTCTCATCAGTTCTCTTCTAAAAATACTGCTTTATTGGGGCACCTGTGTGGCTCAGTGGGTTAAGCCTCTGCCTTTGGCTCAGGTTATGGTCTCAGGGTCCTGGAATCGAGCCCCGCATTAGGCTCTCTGCTTGGCAGGGAGCCTGCTTCCCTCTCTCTGCCTGCCTCTCTGCCTACTTGTGATCTCTCTCTCTCTCTCTCTCTCTGTGTCAAATAAATAATAAATAAAATCTTTAAAAAAAATAAAAATACTGCTTTATCTTTCATCCCATTATTATCTACTTCTGGAACTCTTTAGGCATATGTTGGGAGTTTCAAGTGAAACCTACATGTCTTAACTGTCTTTTCATATTTTTAATCTCATTTCTCTATATAGTGTTCTGGATGAATATCTCATTGTTATCATCCCTTTGCCTTATTCTCTTCTTACATCTGGTTTTGAGGTATGCCCATTGAATTGTTTTTATTGTTTTTGTTTTTAATTTAAGTCATTCTTTTTAGGTCATAAAAATCCTTACTTATTTTAAAGTCTTCTTCAGTGTGTTCTGTTATTTTCATTTTGTCTAGAGTGATTGCTTCTTTGAATTATTGAGTTAGTGTGTGTATGTGTTATGTGAGTGTGAAGTGTCTGTTTTCATCTTGTGTTTTGGATTTTTTTAATCTGTGGTCAAATCTTGAGTAAGAGGATGGCTGTTACTGTTCTCTTTCTCCTTTCTCCACCACCCTTCTTTGTCTAATGCTTTTTCTTTTTCTCTAGAAATTTTGTGCTTGCCACTGAATAGTCACACTCACCCCATCCTGAACTAGGTTTTATATTGGTAGCTTGGGGCTTTTAGCCAACAGTGACATAGAGGATTTGTTATATTTAGTGCCTGAGCTGTGGAGTGTTTTGTCTCAGTGCCTGATTGGGGTGCTGTCTCTAAATTTTGCCTTTCTAAACTTTCATGTAATCCTAGTTCCAGGTGAGGGTGGGGAGAAATTTTTTTCCAGACTCCTTTCAGGAGCTGGGAGTCCTACTCTAGTCTCTGGTTTCTAACAATGAGTGTACTATCCTTCTACATATTGAGCAGCACACTTTTTCCCAATTGTCTCCAGGCACCAAGCTCTTTTTCACCTTAGCCTGCCTGCATTGAGATCTGGACAGTATACAACAGCTTCCTTCTTGTTTATAGCATTGTATTTCTGTTTAGTTTGTGATCCTTAGAGATTTGCCTGTCTCCTTAATCTTTTTCTATTATGTTTATCTACTAATATTATAAATAGAGAGAACGGGGAAGAGCCTCAAAGTGTAAACTTACTGTGCTAACTTATTGGAAAAGTCTAATTTAAGTTTTTAAAATGTAGCAGTACACCATCTGAATTTATCTCTTATAACCCATGATGGACTTTTCTGATTGGTGTCTCTTCATTCTGATAATTCTTTTGTGTCTTCTAAGGCCCTTTGGTTCATTTCACTGTTTCACAATTGAGGGTTCTTTTCTTCTTCCTTACTTGTCTACTTTGGGTTCATTAGTGATTTCGGATAGGTTTCTCTTTACCTATTTTTAGATGAGATTGGGCATGTTCAGGGTGGTATGGCTGTAGACTGTTTATCTATTTTTAAACTTTTTAAAAAATATAAATAAATGCCCAATAAATTTCTATCCCATTTTTAAAAATTTGTTGTTATGAAATCTCTAGCTCTCTTTTGAGTCTTTTACTTCAAATAGAAGTAAATAAATAGAAATAAATAGTAGAAATATGATATTTTATTATTAATTATGGGTTTAAAGTATTTATATTAAAAACATATTGTCTTATTTTAAATTGATGATATAGTGGTTATTGCAATCAATATTAAACACGTTTTAAGTATTTTTTTATCATGCATCTAAATCTGGAAACTAAATTGTTGTTTTGGTATGAAGTTGTCTTAGTTGTCAGTAGTTCGTAAGTTGTTGTCACTTGCCATATGGTTTCTGATTAATTCTGAAAGGACTGTAAACCCCAGATAATTTAATTTTCTATATTTTATAAAATGGTACTCATTTTCAGGATGTGAAAATTTAGAGGACTAGCTACCAATTTTGACGAATAAACTCTATATTTTTCTTTCTAGAGAAAAACAGAAATCTGAAGCTAAAGACAGAAAAATTTTAGAAATTCTGCAAGTCAAGGATGCTAAAATACAAGAATTGGAACAGGTTGGTGTTGTGCCAGAAAATACTAAAAATTAATTTTTATTTTAGTAGATCTTTACAATTATTTTTAATTTTTTTTGCAATAATGTTCATTAAGAATATTAGGGTCATTATACCAAATCATTACCATTTTGAAACTACTATATAAGATTATTACTAATCTAATATAGTACTTATATTACTATATAAGAAACTAGTATATATAAGATTATTCTTCACTATTGTACTTTGTTTATAGCCTGTTGGTTTTTTTAATTAATAGGCTGTGCCATTTACACTTTAAAACTCTTAAGATAGTGTTATGGTTTTATAGAAGAATCTAGCAATTATTGTCTTATTAAACTTTACCTTTTATTATTAGCAGTTACCATTTTATTACTAGCAGTATCATTGAAACATGAATTTTCAGATGGTTTAATTTATAAAAAAGATTAACAAATAATTGGGATGATTCTATTTGATCTCTTGAAAACTTATACTTTTGATTCATACAATCCATTTTACATACAATCAGTAAATTATTCAATTACATATATAATAAGATTATGTACAATTGCATAATTAGTATGTTATCACTGGAAAATCCATGTGATCAGTGCTTCCCAGAGCTATTTTCAAAGTATAAACATCTCAAAAATGAAGGAGAAAGAAATTTATTTTAATAATGACCTATATTGTGATAAAATATTTAAATTCATTTTGTACTCAGTTGTTTATTATATGCTGAATTGCCTGTAATTTTTCCTGGGTAAATAGATCCTCTTTTTTTTTTTTTTTAAGATTTTATTATTTATCTGACAGACAGAGATCACAAGTAGGCAGAGAGGCAGGCAGAGAGAGAGAGGAAGGGAAGCAGGCTCTCTGCTGAGCAGAGAGCCCGATGCGGGGCTCGATCCAGGGCCCCGAGACCATAACATGAGCCGAAGGCAGAGGCTTTAACCCAGGCGCCCCAAATAGATCCTCTTTTAGGAGACGTTGCTCTTTGACTTTTGACTCTATTTTCCTTCCTAGTCAGTTAAAGTTTTAGGAGAATTTTGGTCTAAGTTTGGTTACTGTTAATGGTCTTTTTTTTATTAAAGGACTTAAGGTGAAGGTTAACTTAGAAAAGATTCAGTTTTTTTATGCTCTCTACATCTATATAATGACTTTCTAAAATGGAATATAGACTCTTATATGACATATAAATTTAAAATTTTAATGTTCTCTAATGTGTTTTCCTTATGGGAAATATCATAATTGATACTATAATGATAAAATTTTAGCAATGACATTTTAGTCAGTTTGCTCTGGGGGAAAAAAAAAAGTTGTATTTGCTACCTGAATATCAAAAAAGAGCAAAATGAATCCCAAGATGGATAAATAACTGTTGTGTGCTTTCTATATTAATTAAACTAGGCTAAGCTACCTGATACAACCTTATGACTTAAAAGTGGCAAATGCCATTTGTACTTATACTTCACTGAGAAAAATTAACCATATTGGCTACCCCAGGATTCAGGAGGTTTGGGAAAATGTAAATCCAGGCTGAGAACCTGTCTTCAGTTATAACTCTATTGTATAGAAGAGAATGGATTTTGCCACTCTTTGGTTTTAGGGAATGCTCAGGTTACCAGATCTAGATAGCTAGGTATAGCATACCATTTCTTTAAAATGTTGACACTTTCTTTCTTTCTTTTGTTTTTAAAGATTGTATTTATTTATTTGATGGAGAGAGACACAGTGAGAAAGGGAACACAAGCAGGGGGAGTGGGAGTGGGAGAAGCAGGTTCTCTGCCAACCAGAGAGCCTGATCCAGGGCCGGATCCCAGGACCCTGGGATCATGACCTGAGCTGAAGGCAGACACTTAGGGAATGAGCCATCCAGGTGCCCCTAAAATGTTGACTTTTAAAAATGACAATATATTTCCCCTTTTCTTTACTAAATTCTTTTTCTACTTCCTCTTCCTTAGGTAGATACTATTTAGTTATTTACCTTTTTTAAGCAGAACCACTTAGCTCATGGATAAAATATTAAATTTTCTTAAGAGAAATTATTTGTTTTTTAGGGGCCCTAATTTCTTAGCCTAAATCATGTATATTTTTGTTCAGTGATGGTTATAACTTTCTACAAGGTATATAATATACTAAATGTGTCTACTATCCTGTGATGGTACTATGGAAAATTTAGAGTTACAATTTTTGCCTTTAATGATTTTTAAATCCCTTTGAGGAGTAGGGTGGGGATAAAAGTAAGGTACAAGTAACCATATTCTCCTACATGATATTACATATTGTGAGAGGATGGGGAACCTCATGTACCCATTCACATTTGTATCCCTGATGTCCAATATTTCTTTATTGCTTGTCATATAACAGATTCTCAGTGAATATTGTTGAATAATATAAGAAAGTGGTCCAGTTTCATTCTTTTGCATGTAGCTGGCCAATTTACCCAGCACCCATTTGTTGAAGAGAAGACTTTTTTCTCATTGTATATTTTTGTCGCCTTTATCAAAGATTAACTAACCACATAATTATGGGATTCTTTCTGGGTTTTCTTTTCTGTTTCTCTGATGTATGTGTTTATTTTTGGTTCAGTACATTACTGTTTTGATTGTTAAAGCTTGTTAATGTAATTTGAAGTCTGGAATTGTGATACCTCCAGTTTTGTCTTTCTTTTTCAGGGTTGGTGTGGTTCTTCAAGGTCTTTTGCGGTTCCATACAAATTTTAGGATTGTGTTTCTGGTTCCGTGAAAAAAACAAAACAAAACACACTGTTGGTATTTTGATAAGGATTGCATTAAATGTGTAGATTATTTTGGATAGTATAGACATTTTAATCATAAGTGTTCTTCCAATCCATGAGCATGGAATGTCTTTCCATTCCTTTGTGTTGTCTTCATCAGTGTTTTATAGTTTTCAGAGTATGAATCTTTCACTTTTTTGGTTAAGTTTATTCCTTGGTATCTTATTTATTTATTTTTTTTGGTGCAATTATAAATGGGATTGTTTTCTTAATTTCTCTTCCTGCTTCTTCATTATAAGTGTGTAGAAATGGAGTGTATTTCTGTATATTGATTTTGTATCCTGCAACCTTACTGAATTAATTTATCAGTTATCATAGTTTCTTTTTTATTTTCTTTTTCTTTTTTTTTTTGTGTGTGTTGAGTCTTTTAGATTTTCTGTGTATAGTATCATGTCATCTGCAAATAATGAAAGTTTTACTTCTTTCTTACCAAGATGGATTCCTTTTATTTCTTTTTGTTGTCTGATTGCTGTGGCTAAGACTTACAGTACTATGTTGAATAAATGTGGTGAGAGCAGAAATCCTTATTTTGTTCCTGATCTTAAAGGAAAAGGTCTTGGTTTTTTTACCACTGAGTATGATGTTAGCTGTGAATTTTCATATGTGGCCTTTATTATGTTGAGGTATGGTTTTTAGTCTGAATGGATATTGTACCTTGTCAAATGCTTTTTCTACATCTTTTGAGATGTTCATATGGTCTTGATCTTTTCTTTTGTTGATGTGTTGTTTCATGTTCATTGATTTATGAATATTGAACTACCCTTGCATAGCAGGAATAATTTTCACTGGTCATGGTGAATATTTTTTTAAATGTATTGTTGGATTTGATTTGCTAATATTTTGTTGAGGATTTTTGCATCTGTATTCATCAGAAATAGTGACCTGTAGTTCTCTTCTTTGTAGTGTATATCTGGTTTTTGGTATCATGGTAATGCTTTTCTCCTGGATGAATTTGGAACCTTTCCTTCTGTTTTTTGGAAGAGTTTGAGAAGAATAGATATTAACTCCTCTTTAAATGTTTGGGAGAATTCTCCTTTGAAGCTAGCAGGTCCTAAACTTTGTTGGGCGTTTTCTGATTCGGTTTCCTTGCTGCTAACTGATCTGTTTTCTATTTTTTCCTGATTCAGTTTTGGGTAGTTATATGTTTCTAGGGAACATTTCTTCTAGGTTTTCCAATTTATTGGCATATAATTCTTCATGGTATTCTCTTAAAATCTTTTGTATTACTGTGGTATCAGTTGTCATTTCTCTTCTTTCACTTATGATATCGTTTGTCCTCTCTCTTTTAAAAAAATTGTTTTATGCGTCCAGCTGTTTGTCAATTTTGTTGACCAGCTCCTGGCTTCATTGATCTGTTTTTAAATTATTTATTATTATTATTATTTAGTTTCTATTTCATATATTTCTGCTCTAATCATTATTATTTCCTTCCTTCTACTGGATCTGGGTTTGGTTTATTCTTCTTTTTCTTGGTTTTGTAGGTTTAAGGTTAGGTTGTGTATTTAAGATTTTTCTTGATGATCTCCTTTGAGATACTTCTTGATGGAGGCCTGTATTCCTATAAACTTCCCTCTTACAACTGCTTTTGCTCCATCCCAAAGATTTTGGACTGTTGTATTTTCATTTTCATTTATCTCTATGTATTTTTTAAATTTCCTTTTTGATTTCTTGGTTGACCCATTCATTGTTTAGTAGCATGTTAATTAACTTTCCTCTATATTGTTCTGTACAGATTTT
This sequence comes from Lontra canadensis, assembly GCF_010015895.1. Taxonomy (NCBI): domain Eukaryota; kingdom Metazoa; phylum Chordata; class Mammalia; order Carnivora; family Mustelidae; genus Lontra; species Lontra canadensis. Next base: position 3,467,299 of record NW_022631064.1, on the reverse strand, counting down.
TTCCCTTAGTGTTTTTTTCTGGTTTCATAGCATTGTAGATGGAAAAGTGCATGCTATCTATGACTTTGATTTTTTTTATTTTTTTATTTTTTGAGACTTGGTTTGCAGCCTAGTATGTAATCTATTCTGGAGAGTTTTCTGTATGCGCTTGAAAAGAATGTGTATTCTGCTGTTTTAGCACGTAATATTCTGAATATATATGTTAGATCCATCTGGTTCACTTTCTGTTTGAATGTTCTATCCATCAATGTAAGTGGGGTGTTAAAATCCCCTACTGTTATTGTGCTACTATTGATTATTTCCTTTATGTTTGTTGTTTTTAGCTGCTTTATGTGTTTGGGTGTGTCTGTGTTGGGTGCATAAATATTTATAATTGTTATATCTTCTTGTTGGATTGTGCCTTTTTTGATTATGTAGTGTCCTTCGTTGTCTGTTGTTACCATCTTTGTTTTAAAGTCTGTTTTGTCCAGTATAAGTATTGCTACCCAACTTTCTTTTCAATTCCATTTACGTGATACATGTTTTTCCATCCATTTTCTTCTAATCAGCATGTGCCTTCAGGTCTGAAATGAGTCTCCTTTGGCAACGTATGGATGGGTCTTGCTTTTTTATACAGTCTATCACCCTATGTCTTTTAACTGGTGCGTCTAGTTAATTTACATTCAAAGTAATTATTGACAGATATGTACTTATTGCCATTTTGTTACTCATTTTATAGTTGTTTTTGTAGTTCTTTTCTATTCCTTTCTTCTCTTGCTCTCTCATAGTTTTCTGACTTTCTTTAATAATATACTTGGATTTCTTTCTCTTTATTTTTTTCACAACTGTTATGGTGTTTGATTTGTGGTTACCATTAAGCTTGTATATAACATCTTATGCATATAGCCATTTCTGTTAAATTGTCACTTACGTTTGAACCATTCTTTTCTTCTCTCCCCTGTCACCTTTTAGGTACATGGTGTCTTACTTTACATCCTTTTATTTTGTGAATTCCTTGACTGAATTTTATAGATATACTAATTTTTTTGCTTTTGTGCTTCCTGCTTTTCTTACTCCTGGTAATGGCCTTTTCTTTCCATTCAAATAATTCCTTTAACATTTCTTGTAGGCTGGTTTAGTGGTGATGAATTCTTTTAACTTTCTTTGTCAGGGAAACTCTTTATCTTTCCTTTTGAATGATAGCCTTTCTAAATAGAGTATTCTTGGCTGCAGGTTTTTCTTTTTCAGCACTTTGAATATATCATACCACTCCCTTCAGGCTTGAAAAGTTTCTGCTAAGATTAGCCTGTAGCCTTATGAGGTTTCCCTTGTATGTAACTGTTTTCTCTTGCTGCTCTTAAAGTTCTTTCCTTATCACTGCTTTTTGCCATTTTAATTATTATATGTTGTGGTGTGGATTTCCTTGGGTTGATTTTGTTTGGGCTCTCTATGCCTTGGGGATTTTGATTTCTCTTTCCTTCCCCAGATTTGGGAATTTTTCAGCCATTATTTCTTCAAATAAATTTTCTGTCCCCTTTTACTCTCCTATAATGAGAATGTTATTATACTTGATGGAGTCCTTGAATTCCCTATATGTGTTTTCATTGTATTATTATTTTTTACTCTTACCTATTCAGCTTCATTGCTCTCCCTTACTCTTTCCTCCAGGTCTCTGATATGTTCATCTTCTTCTCTAGTCTATTTATCCCATGTAGTGTATTTTTTTTTTTAAATTTTATTCATTTATTTGACACAGAGAGAGACCACAAGTAGGCTGAGAGGCAGGCAGAGAGAGGGGGAAGCAGGCTCCCCACTGAGCAGAGAGCCCGATTCGGGGCTCGATCCAGGACCCCAAGATCATGACCTGAGCTGACGGCAGAGGCTTAACCCACTGAGCTACCCAGGCGCCCCCCATGTAGTGTATTAATTTCAGTTACTTTTATTATTTTTATTTTTTTGGGGAGAGAGAGAGAGCATGTCAGTGGTGGGGGAAGGGCAAAGGGAGAGGGAGAATCCTAAGCAGACTCCTTGATGAGCACAGAGCCTGATGTGGGGCTGGGTCTCATGACCCTGAGATCATGACCTGAGCCTAAGTCAGGAGTCGGACAATTTAACTGACTGGGCTGCTCAGGTGCCCCTTAATTTCAGTTCAAGTTCTTCATCTCTGTTTGGTTCTTTTTTATGTTTTCTCTCTCTTTCCTAAGTATCTCACTGAAGTTCTCCACTCTTTTCTGAAGCCCAGTGAGTATCTTTATGAACTTACTTTAAAATCTCTATCAGTCATATTCTCTCCATTTCATTTAGCTCTCTTGTGATTTTGGCTTGTTCTTTCTTCTGGGACATACTTCCCTGTCTCCTCACTTTGTCTAACTCTCTCTGTCTGTTTCACTGTGGTAGAAAAGTCAGCTGTGTCTCTTGCTCTTGAAAGTAGTGACCTTATGAAGAAGAGGTCCTGTAGTGTCTGCAGTGCAATGTCCCCTGTTCTCTTCTATGTGTGTTGCACGTGCTTTATTATTGTGGCTGAACTGCTTTTGCCTTTCAGTCCGGTTACTTACAGTGGTTCTCTTTGCCTGTCATTGGCAGGGTTTGGTCCCTCTATCAGTGGACCAGACTGGGGCCACCTTGGGCCTGAGTTGAGTCAGACCAGGCATTTGCCAGAGATGTAGTAGCACTGAACTGCAGGGTGCTTTCCCTATATTGTCTCCTGAGAAGCTTTCATTGCTGGGAAGAGCCTGCAGTTAGACCAGATTATCTGCCCCCAGCCCACTGCTGGGTCCCCAGCTGGACTGGTGTGTTTGGTGATCTTGCCCTCTTCTTAGAGCAGCAGTCTCTTTGGAGTGATGCTGGCCCCTGTTTGGTCTGCTTGCACACTGCCAGGCTTGTGACACTGCTTTTGATGGGCTCTAAGGGTGTATTGGAGTAGTCAGGTCTGTAGGAGAACATGGTAGCACAGTGTTAGCAATGTTTGCATAGGTCGGCTCTGGGAGGGGACCTGGAGCTGCTTTAGAAAAGTGCTGCAATGTTAGAGTGCTTAGGTTCATAGGAGAATGTGGGGGGCAGGGCAAACAGTTCTGGCAAGGTCCAAACCTGTCCACTAGTGAAGGGGACCTATAGCTGCCCAAAACTCCTGCCAAGGTTGGAGGGTGTGGATCACAGAAGCATAAGGATGGGGGTGTGGGGAGGAAGGGGAGGTATGCTGATAGCCAGCTAGGTGGAGTGTTGGGGCTGTGCTGGTTCTCTGCAGGTTTCTGTCTCCAGGCTGGTGGGTGAAGAAAGAAATGGTACCCACTTAGCTCCTTTGTTCCTGGAGAATTGTCCCAAAGAAATATGTACCTCTAGCACAGCCTCTGAGATTGGCGAGGAAATATTCCTGTATATCCGAGGCATTTTTCAAATTGCTGCTTCTATTGCTTTATCTCTGCAGGGCTCTTTGTAGTGCTTAGGGTGGGAGACTGTTTCCTCTTGCTCTCTAGGCTCTCCCAGAGCCAAGCTGGCTGACTTTCAAAGTTCCTGGTGTTAAGCCCCACTGATTATAAGAACTTGCAAATTTATGCTCCTCTCATTTTCAAAGCCAGATGTTAGGAGGGTTGTCTTTCCTGTGCAGATCCCCTGTGGCCTGCGGCACCTTTGCCCTCTCCACCACTGCAGTGTCCCTCCCTTCCACATACAGTCCCATTGGTCTCTTTAGCTCCCAACCATGTCTCTGTCTTTCCTACCTTCTTCAGTGTATGTAGCCGTGGAGAGTCTGTTCTGCCAATCTTCAGGTCATTTTCTGGGTTATTTACTCTGATGTGGGTGTTATCTAGTTGTGAATGTGGAATGAGGTGAGATTAGGATCCTCCTAATCCACCATCTTCCCTGCAAGTGAGTTTTGACTTAATCTATACATCTTTCCTTTTTTAAAGATAAGTTTACCCCACCTACATTTCTTGATATTTGATCTTTGTTCTCTGACTGTCCTAATGTTTACATTTTTAATGTTTTCTTAGCTTTTTATATTTGTTATATTTTTCATTTGTGTGTATTTGCGTGTTTGCGTATACATGCATTTTCATGTTGATAGTTGGGGATGTTTAGAGTTTGTATTATTTCTTCTAGTGATTAAGTTATTACTTAAATATTCTATTTAGCAGTATACTTCTTGCTTCTAACATATTCTGAAAATGTATATAATATCTCTCAACTGTGCACTGTAAAAAGATAAGAAAATTAGTGTATTTTGAGTTGTTCAGCCTTTGTTTCTTCTGCATTTTAAAGTGAACTTATAAAGAGTAATTGGAGGACTTATTTCTTATTCTCAGCATTTTTTCGTTGCGTTTTTTGTACTGTCAAGATTTATAATGCTTATGTTCCATAACTACCTTATCCATTATTTTTAGTGTAAATTCTGTGGGAAAATAGATCACATTATATTGGTTTTTCCTGTTGCTGCGTAACAAATTATCATAAGCTAGTGAAATACAGTTATTTCACTATACAGTTATTAAGTTGCTGTGGGTCAGGAATCTGGACATAGTAGGGATCTCATATGGTTGTAATCAAGGTTACAATTGGATTGTGTTCTCATCTGGAGGCTTGACGTAGGAAAAATCTGCTTCTAAGCTGATTCAGGTTGTTGATGGTATCCGTGTCCTTGCAATTTTAAGACTGATGTCCGAAATGGGACCGAAGTCTGTTTGGGTTCTTCAGAGAAGTAGAAGTAATAGATGTGCATACATATGTCTGTTATCTATCTGTATCTATCTATATGGAGGGGGGAAGTTGATTTTAAGGCATTGGCCCATGTAATTGTGGGCTGACAAGTCTGAACTGTGCAAGATTGGCTGACAAGGTAGGGACCCAGGGAAGAGTTAATGTAGCAACTCAATCAGAAGGCAGTCTGGAGGTACAATTCCTTCTTTCTCAGAGGCCTATAGCCCTTTCTCTGTGGTCTTTAGTTGACTGGATGAGTCCCAGCCACATTATGGAGAGGTAATCTTCTTTACTCAAAGTCCATTGATTTAAATGTTAATCACATCTGAAAAATATGTTTGCAGTAACATTAGACTCATGTTTCCTCAAAAACTATCAAAAACTGGGTACTGTGGGTACTATGGCCTAGCCAGGTTGACACTTAAAATTGACTAAATTGGTAAAAAGTTCTGAGGTGAGCAGACCTTTAGTGTGAGGTTTTATGTTTATCTGGATAGGCCTTAGGCTGTCTTTACCGTTGGCTATAGCTATATGTGTCAGAAGCTATCGTTTGTTTTGTTGTTCTTTTTTATTTGTGTCTCTCTAGAAATTTCTTAAATATCATCAGAGACGCATGATTCTGCCCATTGTATTCTCTGGTTGTTATATAGAAGTCCTACTGATATGGTGAGGTGTCAGAGGGAAGGGAAGCATTCTATAGTTCCATAATTAGGTCTCAGTTTTGTTTTTTTTTTTTTTAAGATTTTGTTTATTTATTTAACAGAGATCACAGGTAGGCAGAGAGGCAGGCAGAGACAGAGGGGGAAGAAGGCTCCCTACTAAGCAGAGAGCCCGATACGGGGCTCGATCCCAGGACCCTGAGGCCATGACCTGAGCCTAAGGCAGAGGCTTAACCCACTGAGATACCCAGGTGCCCTTTTTTTCTTTTTTTTTTTTTTTAAAGATTTTATTTATTTATTTGACAGACAGAGATCACACGTAGGCAGAGAGGCAGGCAGAGAGAGAGAGGAAGGGAAGCAGGCTGCCTGCTGAGCAGAGAGCCCGATACGGGGCTCGATCCTAAGACCCTGGGATCATGACCTGAGTCCAAGGCGAGGCTTTAACCCACTGAGCCACCCAGGCGCCCCTCTTTTTTCTTTTTAAAATATTTTTAAAACTTTATTTATTTTTTTAAAGTTATTTATTTATTTATTATTTGACAGAGATCACAAGTAGGCAGAGAGGCGGGGGTGGGGGTGGGGTGGGGAAACAGGCACCCCGCTGAGCAGAGAGCCCAGTGTGGGGCGCCATGCCAGGACCCTGAGATCATGACCTGAGCCGAGGCAGAGGTTTAACCCACTGAGCCACCCAGACACCCACTATTTTTAATTTATTTATTTGACAGAGAAAGAGGGAGAGAGAGAGAGTACAGCACGGGGAGGGTCAGGCATAGGGAGAGAGAGAACCATGCTTTCCAGTGAGCAGAGAGCCTGATGTAGGGCTGGATCCCAGGACCCTGGGATCATGACCTGAGCTGAAGGCAGCCACGTAACTGACTGAGCCACCCAGGTGCCCTACGTCTCAGTATTTGAGAGAGCTTATGTCCTGACATTGTGACCATGATAAGTACTTCTCAGTCCCCCCACCCCCTTGGATTGATAGAAAGGGTAGAGGGTGTTAGAGTTAGGTATTTCCTTTCAGCTAGGTTGGTTAGGCTCTGGCAAAACTTCCCCAAGATTGGGCTTTTTTGGACTTTGTAACTCTCAAGACTTGCCCACTTTGATCTTCCAGCAATCTGTTAATTACACATTAGATTTTCCTACTCTGGTAGTGGTTCCCAAGGAGTTTTCTGCTCTGGTAAATTGTCATTATCTGTCCCTACCTGTTTGTTTCTCTAGTTTGAGGAACAATAGTTTGCTCTATGACCCCACCCAATTCTTTGATAGATTTAGGAAGAGTTGTTGATTTTTAGTTAGTTCAGCTTTTTTTCATGTTTGTGAATAGGAAAGATGAGTTCCAAGTTCCTTACATGCTTGAGTGGAAACTCAAAGTCCCTCTAGTGTGTTTTTGTTGTCCCACTGAGCAGTATTAAGTAGCTCTTAATTTTTAAGACTTATAGCCTATGGAATAGAATGACACTTAAGAATGACAATTCCTATAGCTTATTTAAATCTTATGTATCTAGTCAAATTTCTAGAAAGTTAAACACACACATACATGCACTCATGCACATTATTTTTTAGCTGGTTGCAGAAAAACTTTCATAAAAGTGTAATCTAATATAACATATTTTACTGATGATAGCATAAAACATTGCCTATAACAACTTTTGGTAAGACTGCCTTAGCTTTGTCACTGATAGTTATAACATAAATCGGGTAATAGATTCCCCTTCTCGTATTGCATTAGATGATATGACTCCACTCACAGCCTAGTATATTGTATTTAATTAGATGCTGATAGCTCTTCAATGTTTTACCCCCCCCTCTTTTTTTTTAATCTTGTAAGAAGCTCAGAAATGAGTTTTGGTTCTGTTACAGTTAGATCTGTGACCCCATCCTTCTCCTCCATTTACCATTGTTTTAGTTGTTGTGGCTTCATAACTTCTCTGTTTTTTACTAAAACTTCCATGCCCCTTTGAAAGTAGGTCATATAAATAATATATTAACATGTTCAAGTATTGCTCAATAGAGTTTTAGGTTTTATGCTGCTGCCCCTCCTTCCCCTTTTTTCCTGCGTCATACTCTTTATCATTCTCTTCTTACTCTATAGACTTCTCTTGACCATGATGTGAATTATTCATTTCATGTCTTATCCATAATAAATTATTTGTTCCAGACATTCTTTCTCTTGTCACCCTTTATGCTTTATGGTTCCTCTGAGTTCTGTTTGCTATTTTAATATTAACTCATGCCAGACCATTAAGAATGTACTCTATCCAGAAAAGTTTGTTGAAAACTTTCATAAAGCTATATTTTAAAATGAATTACAGCTGTATATACCTGTAGTTTCATTATTTAAAGTAGATCACTAAGAGCACACTTTAATAGGAAAATATTTTGCATTATACAAGATTTTGCAAATCTTAAAGGTTTAAGTTACTGATTGTCTTTTATTGGGAGTGCATCTTTATTACTTTAATGATTATTCAGTGTAATATCAGATTTATCAAACTAATTACAAGGATATTCGTAGTTTGGGTTAACTAATTACCTACTGTATTATGCTTTTTTATTTAAAAATTAAGTTTATGTTTGGACTTGTTGATTACTAAATTCACTCAAATGCTGAAATTCAAATTATTAAATAATTATCATGAAAGGGCTTGCTATTGGTGTTTAAGTTGTCAATTTCTGTTAAGTTTAGCTGACATGAATGGGCAATCCCTTCTAAAACTTTAATCATTTGGCTCAGTGTTCTTTCCTTCCAGGGTCTAAATAGTTTTTAGAATAGATGAGAATTCTCATATTTTGTCAGTTCTTTCAAAGGAGAGGTCTGTAGTCTGTAAACAGTCTTAGTGTTCATGTGATTGAATTTATCATTCTTTGTCCATCTCATTCATAAACATTTGCTAATCTGGTTTGGAAAACACTATGAGTACATAGTTAGTATGTAATGTGTCCAATGAATAATATGGGCAAGACAGAAATCTAGGAAGGGTAGAAATTACTGTGACAGTCTGGGGAAGCCTTCATGGAGAAAGGGAGAGATTGAATCTTGAAGGAGGGTAACACTTAGATGAGAATAGAAAAATGGGCTGTGAATTGTGGATGGGCCACACTTATGCTGTTTGATTGATGTCAGGGAGATTTTGATATGCCCTAATAGTTAAAATAGGAAGTAAAAATTAAAACTATATTGAGGTTCCATTTATACTTATTAGATTTGTAAAAAATTACCAAGCCTGAGAGTCAAGTGTTGGTGCAGATGTAGAGCTGTGAGAACTCTTGAAGTGCTCATAGCCTATGACTTAGTGATTTTACCTCTAAATATAATCTTAAGCAGTATTTTTCAAACTTTTATTAGTATGACCCCCAAACTGAAAAAAATACATTCTACCTAATTACCTAATATACCCACACGTGAAATAAAATTTCATATAGTAATTGTCCTTACTCTTATAATGAAGGTAAAAATACAGCAAAATATGCACCAAATATGAATGTAATCATATTTAAAGAAAATATAAATGAAAAATTAAGCACTATAAAAATTTAGGAGATACTTAATATAGTGTATCTGCTTCTTTCATAGTTTTTTTGCTGAGAATTTATGCTAACATTTTGATATTTTCTATTGTATTCTATTCCACTTTTAAAAAATGCTGATTGTGATAACTAAATGATTTAATGACCCATTACTAGATTGCAATTTGTAGTTTGAAAAATACTGCTTGGGAGAAATTCTTGCTCATCTCTATCAGGAGACATGTTAAGAGTGTTTATAGCAGCATCGTTTGTATACCCCTTTTCCCAAAATGGGAAGCACCTGAAATATACACTAACAAGAGATAGATAAATATATTATAGTATATTTATATTATAGAATAATACTATACACCAAGGTAATTGAACTGTAGCTATACCTTTCACTATGGATGAATTTGGGAATGTTGAGCAAAAAATAGCAAGCTGCAGAATGTGTGTAGTATGATTTAATTTATATAAAGTTCAAAAATAAGCTAAACTGTACAGTATATCAAATAGGGATACGTGTGTCTTCAAACTATAAAGAAAGACAAGGCTAAGAACCAAAGTTGTAGAATAATGCCTTGCCCTGGAGGACATGTAAGTGTTATAAGGATCAGGGGACCTACAGAGGACTTAAAGATAATGGTATGGTTGTGTTTCTTAATTATGTGGTTGTGGATACAAGGCTACTCTTTTTATTCTGTTCTTCGTACCTTACATATTTCTCACAGATTATGTTTTGTATGCATTCAGTATTTGATTTTTTTTTTTTTTAAGAGAGAACGTGTGTGTCTGAGGAGTGGCTGGGGTGGGGCAGAGGGAGAGGGAGAGAGAGTATCTTAAGCAGACTCTACACCCAGCATTGATGCGGGGCTCTATCTCACCACCCTGAGATTGTGACCTGAGCTGAAATCAAGAGTGGGACAGTTAACCAACTGAGCCATCCAGGTGCTCCTTAAATATTTTCAATTAGAACTAAAGTAAAATCAACAATTAACATTATAGCTTAAAAAATTAGAATATAGTAGTTACTCTCACTTTATTCCTGAAACTCATCCTGTTTTGCATCCTATCCTTGAAGCTCCTCCTCAAGTCACTTGGAGCATGTTTAATAAGGAGTAAATATGGGAGTACAAAATAAATTGATATTTAAGAATCAGATGAGCATCACTGATAGATCAGAGATGAAATGAAGGTCAGGGTTTTCTGTTGAGCATCCTACTTAATAACAGAGCAGTATGTTATAACTTGATGTGTCTTCTTGTTTGGCAGGCCAATGGGGCTTTGGGGAATGGTGCTATTAAAAATGACCTGGAGGCTTTCAAAAACATTATAAGTGTGTAATGGATGCTTAATAAATATTAGTTGAAAAAATGAACAAAAGTTAGGTTGACAAAAGTTGAAGAAGTTTAGAAAGAGATAGTATCAGGATATGGATTTCAGTTTTGGCATGTTAGTTTCAAGTTCCAGCAGATAATCCAAATGGAGGTATTATATTGAAAGTTGGAAATGTGACATTGTTGACTCATCACGGCTGAATTAGGATTAGTAAGACTCTTATTAGACAGAGATGAGATCAGAAACCAAGAAGAGGTAAATTTTCTGAGAGAAGAGGGAAACTAAGAATCGAGTCATGGATATGTCCTGTAATTAGGTCTTATTTAGGTATTTCTGCAGGTAAAAAGAGTAGTCAGTTAAAAACTATGGCAGTTTTAATATCGTGAATATGTTTTTCTACACAGCAAGTTATCTTTGGTACTAAAACAAACTTGTCATTTTCCAGTCTTGAAAATTACGAGTGCCTTCACAAAATCATAATTGTTTATCTAGAAAATGTTTTCTTCCAAATGATACTCAAATAAGAGGGTAATTCTTATTTTAGCTACATACACATTTTCTTTGGAATGTTTTATAAAATTTTGTTTTTCTTTTATTTTGCACCTGAATCCCAAAAGTTTGCTTTCTGAATGTGGCTTGATATTTGGCATCCAGTTTTATGTGTTCTTCATCTTAAACTAATAAACAGATACCACACTTGCCTGTTTAGTTGAAAATTGATGGGCATGTCACCAGAAATGAGAACTTTGATAATAGACATTATTATGAAAACTAGTTAATCCTAATATTATTGATCAAAATGTGAAACTTTTTAAAATAAAATATTTTTTTCTTAGAAATACCAGCTTACAAATGATTGTGATTTTTTTTCCATAGAGAGAAACAGGACTACAAATAGAAATAAATGACCTTGTAAAACGGAAGATTGTAGTTGATGAAGAAAATGCTTTCTTAAGGAAAGATTTCAGTGACTTGCAGAAGAAATTTAAAGATAAAAGTCAAGAAGTTAAGGTGTGTTGGCTTGTACATAGTTTTACAGTATTATTGCTTTGAAATCCTACTTTAAGCTTTGTCAGCCTTTGTGGCACGGAAAGTGACAAGCTTGGAGGAAAAATTGCCTTAGGCCCTGCTGTACCACACAGTTTTCTCACATGCAAAAACTGAGAAAGATGCTTTAAAGATAAGACTCCAAGCTTTATAACTTTCAGATAAATAGTTAATGATGGAAATGGAGCTAAGAAAGTAGGAGTGTGAATATGTGGCTTCTTGTAATTAGATTCTGATGGGACTGGCATTATTAATTGATAAAACCCAGGTCTGGGAGGATATGTCTGTGTGGGTCTCAAAAATAGCTGGGGACAGCATCAAAGGCAGCTTGATCAATTAATGGGCTCTTTGCAAATGTGTACTCATCAAAGCTGTCATCCAGTGAAAAAATATGACCCATCCACCTGCATGAAAAGAGGCCAATAAAAGTGTACAGGTGACCTTGGCCATCAAATATAGAAGAAGCTGCTGTGAGGGTAAAACTGCACAGTTTATATTTGCTGATTAGTTCTCACCTTTTTTTTGCTTTGTTTTGTTTATCGGCCCTTGTGGTACTGTTCTACAGGACACTAAGGAGTGTGTACAGAATAAGGAAGAGCAAAACAGACTGGTTATAAAAAATCTGGAGGAGGAGAATGAGAAATTAAGTACCCGCTGTGCTGACCTGCTAAATGACCTGGAGAAACTGAGGAAGCAAGAAGCACATTGGAGAAAAGAAAAACATAGCATTGATGCAAAAATAAAGGTATGCAGTGAGAGTGGAGAGCATGAGAATGATGCTGTTATTTCAGATCTAACTTCTTATAGGAAGTTTATTACATGTGATTTTCTTTAAATAACAAGTTATATATTCAAATCCACCAGTGGGGACCAGCATTAATTTATATTCCTTCACTTAAGACCCACAGCTTTTTAAAAATTGATGTTGCAAAGCAGGAAACTGACTTCAAATAGTTATCTAAAATGTAATCATTAAAAAATAAAGGCTGTAGCATTTTGAAATGAAACATGTTTTGAAAAAATATATTTAGAATCACAAGGTTTGACTTTTCTCAGTTAGAGCTTAAATTTATAAGTATAGCTAGAATTCATTACAATAGAGTTTTAAGAATGTATTCTCCAGGTCTTTTGAAAAATAAAATGGGAAAAAAGCATGAAGCAATTGAGAAATACTCATATGTGTTTTGAAGATGGTGCTTTTCTTTGGCTTAGGAGGCCTTATTCATAGTAAGATTTTATTTTCATAGAAGATGAAAGGTACAGTCAATCTTTGTAATATGTCCATCAGTATTTTTCAAAATAATTTTTTGGTGGCTTTCTCTGTCTTGAGAATATTTTTGTTAACTTTTTTCCATTGAATTATAGATTTCTCTTTTACCATAGATTTTGTTGAAAAGGCCAGAAACAAATTTTTATGCTAGTAAATATGATAGTGCCTCTATGTATGCACACATAAAAAGAATATATAAGTACACACACACGTGTGTATATATATATTTATATACATATAAATATATATTTATTTATAAGTATGGATATACTAAGTATGGATATGTGTGTGTCTGTGATCATTTTAGAGGTGAAGGGAATGTGTATTTCTGAGTGTGTGAATCAGTTCATTGCACATATTTAAGAAAATACATTAAATCTTTTAGTGTGTCATCAGAGAATAATTGAGCCATTGAGAGAATTGAATTCTGGTGCATTTGTTTTCTCAACTTTTATGTCAGTTTCTGCTTCCCTGCAATCTTTAAGCAGTTTGTTAGTGTGATAGGGTGAGTGGTACTTCCTTATGTTAATTCATAGGCACATGAGTATTTGGTGATACTTTTCATACCATTGATGACTATTTGCCACTTAAATAGTTTATTCTGTCATTTGCTGTGGTTTTTAGTTCTGGGACTTTTTCCTTTAATTGGGAAGTGTGTCTTATTAATTTGTAGACATTATTTATTCTGGGTAGTAATACTTTTTTTGCTATATGTACTACAAGTACTTTCTGTTCCATGAATTTCAAGTAAGATAAATTGGACTCTGAAAAGTTTGTGGATCTAGAAAGAGTATGTTTTATTATTCTCTAATGTTTTTGCATTGGCAATCTTATTTGCTAAAGTTTTCCCTATTCCAAAGTCTGTAATGTACTTAGAGTTTATTTTGGGGTCTGTTGTTTCACACCATTTATTCAATAGTTTATTGATTTGTGATGTAATCTCTCACATCTCAAAGTGTTTCTGTGTGTTGAGGTTTGTTTCTGGACATCTTATTGTTTTCATGGTTTTAGGTATCGTAGTTTTGTAATTTGACTCATTATTTGGTAGGAAGTCTGCTTCTTTTTTTTTTGTAAGTCATGAACCTTGTATGTGCTTCTCCACTATCTTGTAATATTTTAGAACTGTTTTGTTACTGGGGCACCTGGGTGGCTCAGTTAGTTGAGTTCTTGGTTTGCGCTCAGGTCATGATCTCTGGGTTGTGAGATTGAGTCCTGCATGGGACTCTGCTCAGCGAGTAGTCTGCTAGAGATTTTCTCTCTCCCCCTCTCCTTCTGCTCCTCCCCTCACATGTAGGAACGTTCTCTCTCTGTCTCAAATAAATAAATAAATCTTAAACTTGATCTTAGCCTAAAGGCTGAGAAACAACTCAAATAAGTAAACCTTAACGAACAGGAATGATTTTATTAGTTTTACTGAAAAATTCTATTAGAAAGTAGATTGGAACCATACTTAGTTTATGAATTAATCTTGGGAGAATTGTGACCCTACTGTTCATATATGTGGAATAAGATTTTGTACCTTTCTTAAAATGGCATTGTCCACTGTTAACTAGATTTAGTCCTAGCTACTAATATTATTGTAAAAAGATTGTATAATGGTAAGTAATATTTTAAAATTATATTTTAATTATTTCTGGAAGGCCGGGTTGATACTGATTTATCCTAACCTTCTTTTCAATAATTTTTTCTAATTATCTTATTAGTGGTAAAAATTTGTATATTTTCTTGATTTTTCTAAGTTATTAAGAAAAACTTTGCTTCTTTCTTTCCTTCCTAAAGTATTAGTTGGCATATAATTCACATGTAATCCTTTTAAAATTCGCAGTCCGAGTGTAATCATTTTTAGCTTATGCAGAGTTGTACAGTTATTACCACAATTACTTTTAGAACATTTTCATCATTTCAAAAAGAAACCCTGTAACCTTTAGCAATCGCTCTGCGTTTACCCCTTCACCCTGGATCCCTTGATAACCAGTAATCTGCTTTCTTTTTCTGTAGATTTGTCCGTTCTAAACATTTCATATAAATAATATCATAGTATATGGTCTTCTGTGACTGACTTCTTCTACTTAGAATAATGTTTGCAGTGTTTATCCATGTTGTAGCATGTATCTGTACCACATTCCTTCTTATTGTTGAATAATATTTCATTACATCGCTATCCTACATTTTATCACCAGTACATGAACATTTGTGTCTTCAGTAATGTTGCTGTGAGCACTTGTGTACAAGATCTCATGTATACATACCTGTATTTTTATTTCTCTTAGATACATACCAAAGATTGAGATTACTGGGTCATATGGTAACTGGTTTTAAGCTTTTGAGGAACTGTCAGTTTTAGAAAGCAGCTGCACCACTTTACATTGTGAACAGCAGTCTGTGAGGGTTCTGATTTCTTTTTGTTCTCATCAACACTTGTTATTGTCTGCCTTTTGGATTTGTTCTTGTGGATGTGAAGTGGTTTCTCACTGTGGGTTTGATTTGCATTTCCCTGATGGCTAGTGATGTTGAGCCTCTTTTCAGATGCTGTTGGCTATTTGTCTATTTTTGAAGAAATGCAAATTTCATTCCCTTTACATATATTTCTGGATACAAGTCTCTTCAGCTATAGAGTTTCAAACTATTTTCTTCAATTCTTGGAATGGTTTTTTCCTTTATTAATGGTGTTTTTGAAGCATAAAAGTTTTAAATTTTGATATTTATCTACTTTTTCTTTTGTTACCCCTGATTTTGGTGTCATATCTGAGAAACCATTGCCTCATCAAAGATCAAGAAGATGGAAACCTATGTTTTCTTCTAAGAGTTTTATAGTTTTATATCTTACATTTAATTCTTTGATCCATTTTGAGTTAATTTTTTAATATGGTGTTTGACAGGAATCCAACTTCATTCTTTTGCACGTGTTATTCAGTTGTTCAAACACCATTTGTTGAAACAGACTATTGTTTCCCCCACTGCTACTGTGTTTATTGAATATCAGTGGACTGTAAATATAAGGGTTTATTCTGGATCTCTATTCTGTCCATTTGATTTATGCATTTATCCTCATGTCTATGCCAAACAGTTTATTATTACAGATTTATAATAGATTTTGAAATTGGAATTGTGTGTCATCCAGATTTTTTATTCTTTTTTCAAAATTGGCTATTTTGGATCTCTTGCATTTCCATATGAATTTTAGAATAATCTTTTCCATTTCTTAAAAAAAAAGCAAGTTGTGTTTATTTTGATGGAGATTGCATCAAATCAGAAGATCAATTTGGCAAATATCACTATTTTAGCAATATTATAACATCTACTCCAACATGGGGTGTTTCATTTTTCTAGGTCTACTTTAATTTCTTTCAGTAATGTTTTGTGGTTTTCAGAGTATGATGCACTTCTTTATAGAAAAGTATTTGCATTTCTTTGAGTTTGTATTATTTCTTTTTTCTTTAATGGAATTCATCTTTTTAAATTTAAATTCAATGAGCTAACATATAGTACATCATTAGTTTCAGATGTAGTGTTCAATAATTTATCAGTTGTGTATAATACCCAGTGCCCAGGTACATATTATTCCTAAATATTTAATTTTTATGCTATTCTAAATGGAATTGTTTCTTCATTTCCTTTTTGGGTGGTTCATTCCTAATTATTAATTTTTATATAGTGATCTTATACCTGCAACGTTGTTCAATAAGGTTGATTCTTTAGGACTTTCTATATGTAAGATCATGTCATCTACAGATAGAGAAATTTACTTTTTCTTTTCCAATATGGATGTCTTTTGTTTCATTTTGTTCCCCATTACCCTGGCTAGAATCTCTAGTATACGACTGAATAGAAAAAAAGAGTAGACGTCTGTGTCGTGTTCTTGAACTCATGGGGAAAGAATCTACTCTTTCATGCTTAAGTATGATATTTGCTCTATGGTTTTGTTGATATACTTTATCAGATTGAGGAAGCTTCCCTCTATCCCTAGTATTTGATTGTTGTTGTTTTTATCATGAAGGGGTTTTAGATTTTGGCAAATGCTTTTTTTTATATCTCTTGAAATGATTTTTTTTTTTTTTTTTGTCTTTTATTCTATGGGTATGGTGTGTTATTTTACTTGATTTGGGATGTTAAACTAACTTTATGTTGCTGGGATATTTTTGTCTTTATCTGGCTTTGGTGCTAAGATAAACCTGGTCTTGTAGAATGAATTAGAAAATGTTTCCTCCTCTCATATTTTTGGGAAGAGTTCAAGAAGAATTGGTATTCATTCTTTTAAAATGTTTGGTGGAGGGCTGTCTGGGCAGCTTAGGTGTTTAAGCATCCAACTCTTGGTTTTGGCTTGGGTCCTGATCCTCAGGGTTGTGAGATTGAGCCCTGTGTTGGGCTCTGCATTCAGTGGAGAGTCTGCTTCTCTCCCTCTCCCTCTGTACCCCCCACCCCGTGCTCTCTCTCTCTTTCTCTCAAATACATAAAAAAAATAAAATAAAATGTTTGGTAGAATTCACCAGTGAAGCAATCTGGTACTAGAATTCTTTATGTTGGGTAGTTTTGAATAACTGATTAAACCTCTTCAGTTATTATAGATCTGTTGAGATTTTCTATTTGTTCTTGAGTTTAGGTGATTTGTGTGTTTCTAAGAATATGTCAGTTTTGTCTTGGTCATCTAATTTATTGATATAAAATTGCTTATAGTATTCTCTAATAATCCTTTTTATTTCTGTGTAGTTTGTAGTGGTAACTTCACTTTGATTTTTGATTTTAGTTATTTACATTCTTTCTCTTTTTTCTTTGTCGTTCTAACTAAAGGTTTATTCATTTTGTTGCTATTTTCAGAGTCACCCTTTGCTTTAACTGACTCTTTATTGTTTTGTTGTTACCTTTAAAAAAAACTTTCCTCACTAATCTTTATTATTTCTTCTTTTCTATTTGGTTTCACTTTAATATTTCTTCTCTGTTTCTTCAAGGTATAAAATTAGATTATTAAGTTGAGTTATGTTTTCTTTTTTAACATTGGCATTTATAGCTATAAATTTTCCTCTGAATACTGCCTTTGCTGCAGGCTGTAAGTATTAATATTTTTGTTTTGCTTTCATTCATTTCTGAATATTTTCTGACTCTCTTGTGATTTCTTCTTTGACCTATGGGTTGTTTCTGAGTATATTATTTAATTTCCACATACTAGCACATACTAACTTTTTAAAATTTTTCTTCTGTTATTCAGTTTTGGCTGTAATCCACTATGATTAGAAAAGATATTTTGTATAATGATAATGTTTTTAAATTAAGAATTGTTTTTTGGCCTAACATGGTCAGTTATGGAGGATTATCCATGTTTACTTGAGAAAAATGTATATTCTGCTCTTTTGGAGTAGTATGTTCCATAAACATTTGTTAGGGTTACTTAGTTTATAGTGTTTTTTAGGCCCTCTTCATCCTTGTTGACCTTCTGTCTAAGTGTTCTAGTCATTATTTAAAGTGGAGTACTGAATTCTCCAACTACTACTGTAGAGAACTATTTTTCCTTTCAATTCTGTAATTGCTTCCTTTATAATTTAAGGGCTCTGTTGTTTGGTTTATAGTTACATCTTCTTGAAAAATTGATTCTGTAATCAATATATACATCCTATATATCTCTTTGCTTTTTTAACTGTTTTTGACTTTTTGTCCAATATATTTATATCTATTCCAGTTCTGTTTATTATTTTCATGGTTATATTTTCCCATTCTTTCATTTTCATTCTGTTTATGTCTTTTGGTCTAAGTGAATCTTTAAAAAAAAATTTAAATCTAGTATAATTAATATACAGTATTATACTAGTTTGAGAGGTACAATATAGTGATTCAGCAATTCTATACATTACTTGGTGCTCCTCATGATAAGTCTGCCCTTAATGCCCTTCATCTATTTCACCCATCGCTCCTTTGGTAACTATCAGTTTGTTCTCTATATTTAAGTGTCTGGATATTTTTGTCTCTTTTTTCTTTGTTCATTTGTTTCTTCAATTCCACATATAAGTGAAATTATATGGTATTTATCTTTTTCTGACTGACTTATTTAAAGTGAGTGTTTTAATCATTTTGTTGTATAATGTTTTCTTTATTTTGTCAATATCTGCCTTTTGATTAGAGAGTTAAATCCATGTATATACAAAGTAATTACTAGTTAGGATTGACTAACTTCTGACATTTTATTATTTATTTGCTGTTGTCTGATAGGTGTTTTTCTCCCTTATATCCTCGTTACTGTCTTCCTTTGTATTTAGTTGATTTGTTATAGTGACACATTTTGATTCCCTTCTTATTTTTTTGTGTGTCTATTCTCTTGATGTATTTTCTTTGTGGTTACCATGGGTTTACATTTAGCATCATGAACTTAAAATAATATAATTTGAATTGATCCCATCTTATACAATAGCAATACTAAAACTCATCTATATTGCTCTTTCCCTCCACTTTACAGTATTGTTGCCACAAGTTGCATCATTATAAATTGTGTGCCCTGTAACACAGATCTATAATTTTGTTGTGTTTTTCTTTGAAATATGGTAAATGAAAAGTTGCAAACCAAATATTACATAATAATACTGGCTTATGGATATATCTTTATCTTTACTGGGGTCTTTATTTCTTCATATGGCTTTGAGTTACAATCTTGCTTCCTTTCAATTCAGTCTGAAGGACTCCCATTAGCATTTCTTGTAGGGCAGATCTATTAATTAACTCCTTTTGTCTCCTCTATTAGTAAATACTCTTTGTGTCTTCTTTGTTTACCTCTGAATTTCTTAATTACTTTCTAAATTTTGAAGGACAGTTTTGCTGGGTATGTTGATACTTCTTTACTTTCAGGGCTTTAAATATGTTATCCCATTGCCTTCTAGCATCCATGGTTTCTGATGAGAAATTAGTGATTAATCTCATTAAGCATCTCTTCTATGTGACAAGGCACTCTTACTTTCAAGATTCTTTTTGCAGGGGCTGAATTTCAAAAGGCTGATTATAATTTGTAAGTCTCTCTGTTGATTGTTCTTGGGAGTTTGTTGGGCCTTTGGATTTGTATATATATATCTTCCGTCAAAATTGGGAATGTCATGGCCATTATTTCTTCAGATGTTATTTCTGCTTCCTCTTCTGTCTCTTCTCTTTCTGGGATTCCCATAATGTATATGTTGGTCTAGTTAATGGTGTCTCAAATTTTCAGATAGGTTCTGTTCACTTCATGTTCTTTTTGGTCTTTCAATAATTTTACACGTTTCTTCTTCTAGCTTGCTGATTCTTTCTTTTGCCTGCTCTGCATCTGTTAGATGCTTTGGAGAATCATCCATTTTATTGTACTTTTTTAGCTCCAGAATTGTTTGATTCCTTTTACTGATTTCTTCCTTTTTAACTGACATTGCTTTGGTTTATACATTGTTTTCCTGTAAACTTTTTTCATGTTTTTCTTCAGCTCTGTAAGGATATTTAGGATAGTTATTTTAAAGTGTGTGCGTTATAAATCTGATATCTGGGGTTCCTCAAGAATGTTTTCTGTTAATTTGTATGTTCCTTTGGTTAAGCCATACTTTTATGTTTTATTTGTTTTTTTGTTTTTGTTTTATTTTATTTTTGTATGCCTTGTGATAGTTTATTGTTTTTGAAAGTTGGGTATTTGAGTATAACTTTGGAAGTCAGATTCTACTCCTTTCTGAAGTCTTGCTGTTTTTTTAATTGTTTGAAGGCTCTGGTAGTCTATTTAGATAATCTCCCAATCTATATTTGTAAGAGTTTAAGGTCACTTGTGTAAGGTCACTGAGGTTTCTGTCCTTAAGCTTTTGTTCACCCCCTGTTGTGTCATAGTTTTCCTTGAATGGCAGGGCCAAAACAAAACACAAAGAAGCAAAAATGACAAGAACAAGAACAACAAAACGCACATCCACAGACACAAAACAAATCCCTCTCCCAGTCTTTGTATTGTCTCTATGCTAAGACTCTTCTTCAGTACTTATCCATATTTGCACTGCACTCAGAGCTCAGCCAAGGGTAAAACTTTGGGTCTTCTTTTCTCTTTTCTGAGCATGCATCTTTCTCTGAGCCTCTGTGTGGCTTTCTAAATTCTCCCAAATCAATGGGTATTTTTGAATGTCCTAATGTCCCCAAGAATCTTCCAAGGCTTTTGCTCCCATGTGTGAGGCATTCTGTTGTATACCTCAACCAGTAATCTTTTGTCCCACACATCTGTGGTTTGTTAGTTAACCTTTGATATTTTTGAGCTATTTCCTCCATTTATCCAGTCTTTGATCCCAGTTGGATCAAACAGACATAATCGCTTTGTATCTATAGTTCAGGTAGCCCCTAGATAAATGGGAACAGACACACATATTCATTTACTCTAAAGTCTGTTCTGCTTCCTCCCAAACCAGGAACCAGGATCTCCAACTGGGAACATGGGCTCCTGCCATTCTAAGAATATCACTACTTTAAGATTCAGTTTTTAAAATGGTCAGCTTGCTGGAGACAGTGTGGGAAGGGCAACTGAAAACTCCATACATCTTTTGTCCCATTTTTAAGTTGCTTTTATTCTTAGCTCAGCATTTGCTTGATTGTTGTAAACCTTTGAATGCATTCCATAGTTTTTCTAACATTGGTTCTGAAAGTTTCTGCTTTCTTTTTGATATTTCTGCCAGGGCAAAATGCTTGGAGCTGTATTATTTCCCTGATGTCACTCATCACCTTTAGTTTTAAATGATAGCTTTACTGTATATATATGGTTCTGCATTGGCAGGTGTTTTTTTGTTTGTTTGTTATTTGTTTCTTTGAGCACTTTAAATTGTTATCTCAGTGTCTCTGGCATCATTATTTCTGAAGAAAAGTCAGTTAATTTTACTGAGGTCTCTCGAAAATGAGGAATGGTTTTTCTCTTGTGTTTAAGATTTTCTTGTTTTCGGCTGTCAGTATTTTCACTGTATGTCTGTTTGTGGATTTATACATGTACAATACTTGGAGATTGTTGAGCTTCACAGATGTTTAGATTAAATTTTTTTTTCACGAGTTTTAGGAATTTTTCAGTCATTATTTCTTTGAATTTTTCTTCTATTTTTTATTCTCTTGCCTGTTCTTCTGGTAGTCCCATTATGCTTATGTTGGTGCAGTTTGTGTTGTCCACATTTCTCTGGGGCTGTTAACTTTTTTGTTACTCTTTTTTTCTTGGATTTATCTTTGTTTTTTTCTTATTTTTGTCATCTCATGTTAAATATTCAGCTACACTAGTGACTTTTTTTGTTCTCTTCATTTTGTTAATTTTGCTTTTTAATAACAGGATTTCCATTTTCATTTGAATGTTTTAAAATAATTTATATCACTATTGGCATTTTTTATTGGATGAGACCTTTTCATTTTATCTTTTTTTGTTTTTTAATGATAATGATTTTTAATGATAGTATCCTCAAAGTTCATCCATGTTGTAGCATGTGACAGAATTTGCTTTCTTTTTAAGGCTTCATTGTTTTCTGTTTTATGTATAGACCCCATTTTTAATCTATTCATCCAACATCTGGGTGGTTCTACCTCTAAGCTATTATGAACAGTGCTGGTATGAACGTGGGTGTGCAAATATCTCTTCAAGACCCTGCTCTAAGGAGTGAGCTTGCTGGATTATATGGTAGTTACATTTATTTTTATTTTTAAAGTTTATTTAAAGATTTTATGTATTTATTTGAGGTAGAGAGCACATTTGTGGGGAAGAGCATGGGAGAGGGACAACTAGACTCCCCGCTGAGTGTATGGCCTGACATGGGGTTTGATCCCAGGACCCTGAGATCATGACATGAGCCCAAAACAGACAGTTAACCAACTGAGGACTGAGCCACTCAGGTACCCCTAGTAGTTATTTTAATGTTTTAAACAGTTAACCAACCCTCTTTTAAGATTTATTTATTTATTTGAGAGAGAGAGTGCATGCGAGTGTGCGTACATGAGTGGGGGGAAGGGCAGAGGGACAGGGAGAAGGAGAGAATCTTAAGCAGACTCCCCACTGAGCAGAGGAGATGCGGAACTGGATCCAATGACCCTGAGATCGTGACCTGAGCTGAAATCAAGAGTTAGTTGTTGAACCAACTGAGACATGCAGGTGCTCCTCCTCTCTCTTCCTGTCATTGCTCTGTGTAATAAATGGAAATTTGAGAAATACTCAGAGTGCTTTCTTAGCTGGAAGCCAGTATTTTTATCTTCAAAATATTACTCTAGCTACTGTAAGATAATATATGAAGTATGAGATCATGGCTAGAGTAGAGTAGTCATTGACGTAAAACCTAGTGCTCACTTCTGCAAATAATGAATGTGTAGCATTTATGTGGGTATACTCTATTTTTAGATATTATATTTATTTAATATCTTATGAAAATAATCAAAATTTTATAATATATTTTGGAGAAAATATAGCTCTAGAAAATAACATTAATTTTGAAATAGTTTTAAAACGGATAAAAAAACAATTATCTGGGGGAAAACTCCAACTTTGAAAAACTTGAGGAAAAATTTCATCATGATCAAGGGAACTGGGCATTATCTGAATCTCAAGTATTATAAAATTATGTTGATATTGTTGCAGTATTGTCTTTTTTTCTCCTGGTGTAGTTATGTGTATACATCTAAAATAGATAAATTATGAAATATATAGTGTTTGTCCCAAGTACTATTTATGTAAATGAACTCATTTTTATTCACATAATTAATGCTTTTTCACTATACAGTAATTTCTACATTGTAATTTCAAAAAGTACATTTCTACGTAGGTTTTCACATTTAATTTCTTCAAATTCTTAGCTTTTGTGCCAGAAAGCTGTAATACTTTTTTATTTCCTGAAAAAAAGTAAACTGTGACTGGTATTTAAGTTACTGTTTGTACTAAAGTTTTTTTAGTTAAGTGAAAACATAAAATTGAAAACACTACGAATTTTTTACTGTCATTTTGTAGATTAGTTAAATATATTTCATTTATATTTATTTGTTTAATACTTATTATATTTGATTGTGATATAAGTCCTCTGATTTAGGCCTTTGAAGACAATTTAACTGAAGCAAAGAAAGAAATTGAAGCATCACAGAGTAAATATAATGCTCTGTCATTGCAGTTGAATAATAAACAGACTGAACTTAACCAGAAGGATATGGATATTACCCTTGTCAGGCAAGTATATTCAGTTTTTAAATTTAACATTAAGTCATTAGTTATTCAGAATGGTGACATATATGAATATTATAAGCACTCTAAAATGACAAGAGTATGTCTTCTTTGAGGACATATGTTTGTGTATTGAAACTATCTGGAATTATATATACCAAACTGGGAATAGTTAACTAAGAGAATCAAAAGATTGGAAAGAGCATTCTCAAAGAGTAGTCTTGTCTCCATTTTTGAAGATTTTTTTAATTTATTTGACAGAGAGAGATCACAAATAGGCAGAGAGCAGGGGGAAAGGGGAAGCAGGCTCTCTGCTGAGTAGAGAGCTCAATGTGGGGTTCGATCCCAGGACCCTGAGATCATGACCTGAGCTGAAGGCAGAGGCTTAACCCACTGAGCCACCCAGGGGCCCCTTGTCTCCATTTTTAACAAGGACAGTGCATTCATTCATTGTTTCCTACCAAAATATTCCCAGCCAGGTGTTATATAATGTTCATTATTGTTCTAATGGGCAATATATGAGAAATCCAATTTGACTTTTTATTTTATTATATTCTTTTTTTTTTTTTTAAGATATTATTTATTTATTTGACAGTCAGAGATCAGAGTCAGGCAGAGAGGCAGGCAGAGAGAGGAGGAAGCAGGCTCCCTGCCGAGCAGAGAGCCCAATGCGGGACTCGATCCCAGGACCCCGGGATCATGACCTGAGCCGAAGGCAGAGGCTTTAACCCACTGAGCCACCCAGGCACCCCAACTTTTTATTTTATTATATTCTAAATTTTATTATATTCTAAATATTCTAAATAATATATTATATTCTAAATATTCTAAATATATTCTAAATATTCTAAATATATCTAAATATTTATTATATTCTAAATAGTTCTAGTTTATGAGATATTTTCTATACTAACACAAAGTAGAATTATTTGAAAAACTTGTGTTTTTAAGTGTTTTGAAATATTTTATACTACCTATTAACTTATTTCAGTTACCTTTATCAGAAAATGGTGTTAGAACAAATAATAAATATATAAATGTATATGCATTCATATATACACATGTTATCTGTATACACGTATATACATATACACACATGTATGTATATGCATTTTTTACTTAAACTAGTTAAATCATACAATCAAAATTTATCATATCCTTCTGTAAGTACAGTTTCATTCTCTGGTCATACTATCATATATTTAAATACACAAATGTGAGATATTTATATATATAATACATAAATTCTGTGTGTTTGTATTATATAATTTTGTGTGGTTAAAACTTGATGTGTACATAAATTTTTTGTAGATCTCTCTATTCAGTATATATTTATATGTCTTTACATATATTAGTACATTGCAAGAGCTATAGATAAGTCAGGGTAGGATTTTTGGTTAGATAGCAGTTAATGTATATATATTAGTTTATTACCCAAGCAAAAATTCATTGTATCACAATTTAAAAATCTTATCATAGGATTGAGGACAAGTATAAAATTAAGGATGACAGACCGGTTGGCTTATCTATTCATGGTATAATTTTTTTTTTTTTAAGTCTATAATTTGATGAAGTCAGAAAAATAATTATAAATAGTTATGGAATCGTACATTTGTAAGAAATCTTAAAATTATCATTTATTCCTATCTTTTTGTAAATAAGATAATATGCCTTTTAGTCATTGCTTGATACTTACGGTTTGTAAGTTGAGGTACTTTTTGAGACTGTTCTTTTCACTTTATATTGTTTATATTTGAACATTGTTTCATTTATTGAGTTGAAATTTGCTTTTTTACAATTATCTTGTAATCCCATTTATCTTGAATCCTTATCTAGAGCATCTCAGAAACAATCTAATCTCTGTTCTGTAGCCTAGATCTTCAAATAATGGAAGATTATTTTCAAATCTTTAAATAATATCTTTATCCATAACTTTATCTTTTCATTAGTTAATTAACTCTTATTTCTCATAATTTTTCATATATATATTTCATAGATGTTACCCTATTTTCAGTTGCATTTCTGAATGCATTCCATATCATTAGTATCTATATTGTCAATATTTTTCTTAAAATATAGCACCTGTAACTGCACATAATATTCCAACAATGATCTTTCTCTTTTAGGGTATGATTTGGATGGAACATAGGATATATTCTAGGATGCAATGTAGTGTTAAGTGCTAAATGTTAAGTGCTAAATGTTAAGTGCTAAATGTTAGTGTTAAATGCATGGCATTTGAATAATCACGTTTTCTACTAAACTTCTCCCCTTTGTGTACTTGAATTTAATATAAGAGCTATAAGCTATAGTAAATAAGGCAATAATATCCACAGGTGGACATTTTCTTACACAATGGTAAAATAATGGGCCATGTGTAATTTTAAAAGCTTGATTATAAGGACTTACAAGGAGGAGAAAATAATCTAGACTCGAAAGTCTGGAACAGAGGACCATGACTCAAACCCTCACGATAGGGTGATAGTTGAGGTATCTGCAGTGTTTCTCCTGAGTAAGGGCTACCTGTTTGGTATATTGTATGTCTCCTTTCCTTCATCAGTTTTATTTCTCAGAGGGGAGTGGTGGTGATTATGATGTACCAGTATCATTTTATTGAATCTCTATATTGTACAAAAAACACACAAAACCATAATTGTCGGAAAAGTCTTCTAGGCACTTTCTTATTTGGATACACTTTTCCTTATTGATGTATGACAGAGTTGACCTGTTTTATTTCTTCATGGGTTTATTTCTTTGGAATTCATCCATTTGCGTACTTATTGAATATTCGTGTCATCCACTGTGATATACAACGTTGTTAGGAACTACCTCAAATGATTTTTACCCTGAGTCAGGGTGTAAATAAGTATATAAGCACATATATAATAAGGTTATGTCTATAATGCATATAGAACATCTGAGTATATACTTAGAACTTGCATACTTGCATAAAAGTGCTAGCCAACTAAGTTTCCTAATTAAAATTTTTGCCTGAATAGGTAACGATTCTATGATTACGTGGAGGGTAGCTAAATGGCTACATGGAGGGTGGGCCAAATTACATGGACGTGGGCTATTGTTAATGAGTTGGGAATTTTTCTTAAGAAATTACTTACAAATCTCCTATAAAAATAAAAAAAATAAAGTTAGGATAGTACAGTCATAATCTGGAGGGTTAGAAATATCATCAAAGTCAGAATCCTGAGATTGGATTAATAACCTGGATTGCTAGTGTTCCCAGGGACATAGCAGAAGTAAGTGTAAATTATTTCTGACGATGATGTAATAATTTTGTCCTCAAATTATATCCATAGTTTTGTAAACTAATGTCTAGCACATAGTCAGAAATATCAAGTAAGGCAAGAATAAAAATAAAAAATCTAAGGACTGGAACTGAAAGGAAAAGACCTTATTATTTGCCTATAATATGATTAATTCACAAAGAAACCTCAACTTACAGAAACATTGTTCAAATTAATAAGTGAGTTTGGCACACTTGGTAGATATAATGTTAGTGAATAAAATTCAGTTGCACCTTTTATGCCAGCAAAATACAAGGAAATGGACTTAATATATGGAAATAATACAATTTACAATATGAGTAAAACTGAAAAGTATGTATAATGAAAGATGTGTATTACTTCTATGCAGAGAAGTAGAAAACATTACTGACAGAAATAAAAGGTCTAATATGTGTAGGGATATACAAAGTTCATGGTTTAGTAGGCTCAGTATAATAAAGATGTCATTTCTCTCCAAATAGATATTGAGATTTAGATTATCAACAACTGGAATCTGTTACCACTCCCAGACCAGAAGGAGCAAGGAAATAAGCTCTTTCCAGATCTCTGTTAAAAAAAAAAAAAAAAAAAAAAATTATCCTGGGAGAGAGGCTGCATATTAGGAGAAGTGTCTTTAGATACAGAAACATTGACACTGCCACCTGTGGCTCAGCAAAGACAGAGTCAGGAAAAGAAATTCCTGGATCTTTTTTTCTCATTGACCCTCTTTCATCACCAGCGAGCACTCCAACTAATCAAATTCAGTCAGAGGTGGAGGATAAGGGACCAGTATAATGCAGTCTGTGGAGGTCAGCCTCTTAGACTAGAGGACTAGATAAGAGGGTAAAGATGGTGAACTTTGGAGAGTAGGTGTGCATTCTCCATCACTGTTCTTTTTCAGAGCTCTCCTGGCATTTATTGCTTATTAATTTTTTGGCAAAAATTTAGAGTGAACTTGCTTATTTCTTGTTTAGTATTTAGTTAGAGCATCAAATTTACAAGTAAGCCTGAGAAGAATGGACATCTTAATGATGCCAGTCTTCCTGTCTTAGAGGATGGTATGCCATTCCATTTCTTTCAGTACCTTTGTGTCCTTAGAAGGTGTTTTAAGTTTCCAAAGGGTTTTGACATTTGTTGTTAAATTTATTTATAGCTATTTTATGTTTTTGTTACTGTTTTAAATGGAATATTTCCTTCCCATATAGTTTCCAACTGATTTTACTTTTATTGCTTTTAGTTTTTTGCTGTACTTGTTTGATGTGCTATCATTTCATGGGTAAAGTGTTCACAGTTCTTTTGTTTTACTGTGAATTTTACTTTTTTGGTTTGTAATTTTTTTTGCCTTGGATTCGAATTCTTATGAAATTAATATTGCTGTTCTTTATTTTTGTTTACATTTTTATGATAGTAAACAGCAAGTATATAATTATTAACTATAATGACACATAAGAATTATTTTAAAAATCTATGCAGTACTGTGAAGTACAAAGAAGATAGAGGAAAAGTATTACACTTAAAATACAACTCTGGAGAAGTAACAACCATTAAAATTTTGTGAGAATCATCCTAGATTTTCCTTAATTTGTATTTATAGGTTGAAGATTAAGTGGACAAAAGTTTTTAGATAAAAAGGACTATATTGAACATGTTCTCTTAATAAGTAGACTTTAGTTTTTGGTGGTACAGTGGAACAATAAGACACTGATGTGAAATTGAGAGAAATAAATATTTTCTCTATAAAAACCACTCTCTCTCTCTCTCTAAAGCTAGGACCAGAATGACATGAAAAACTTTGGAGGTCAGTGTCATTTTTCTTAAAACTACATATCATCTTTATTTTGTTTGACACGCTGCTATGTAAACTTTGGAAAATAGAACATTACATTCAACCATTTTAATTCCCCCTGATTTTGGGTCTCAAGATATATAGCATTTATAACCACAGTGACCAAAGACGTTTAGGATTAGTCCTATGTTTTGCTTCAGTGCTCATCACTAAACTTTTTACTTTTGATGTGTTCATTCCTGGACTTATTTTGATTCATCTCAGGGGCCTGTTTTCATCAGGGCTTGCCGTGTTGCCAGGGTATGCTTTCTCCCGCACTAGCATCAGCTTTAGCCGTGGGATTCATTTTGGCCTGTGGGACAAGGGTGAAAGTAACATATGCCATGTCCTAATGTGTTAAAAGTCATTCCCTGATTTGCCTTTGCTTTTTGACCTCTTCCACCAGAGTGTCATATTTCTAATGCAGTCTGCGGCTGCAGTATGTGTCTTAGAATAGCAGAAAGCCACCTGCAATGTGAACAAGCGGTAAATCTCTGTTTTTGTAAACCATCAAGATTTTTTTTAAACTGCAAAATAACGTAGAGAAGCTGCCTGAAACCCTCTGTCAGTCTTTGGTATCAAACTTGATCTCTACAGGGATATTCCTAATTTATCCCATGCCCCACTCAATCCCTTAGATAGCATCACTGTAACTGAAAGATCACTCAAGATTTATCTTTTGGGAACCCAGTATTTTTAACAGAACTTAACATTCTTCTTGAGATAGGAGAAAATGTTTGTTCCCAGCACTGTGTTAGTTCAAGCCACACCTCCCCGTACTCCTTTTCATCCGTGCTTACAAGAACTTCTCAGGTTTGATACTACCAATTAATTTTATTTTCCGTAGCTTTTATTTTCCTTATAATTGCTCTCATTATGTGTTTTGATACTATCATGGCATCTTTTTTTTTTAGCAATCTTTATGTTATGCTTTTCATTTCATCCATTTAATAACTATCTTATGCCATATATCCTAGAAAACAGAGCCTGAGGGAAGCATTAAGTCCTGATTACTTACTTGGGAGATTGAATTCCAGGGGAAAGTAAGAGAAGGAGGAGGAGACAGGCAAGGATAAAAAGTGATTCAAGGAAATGCTTTATTGTGCTGGCTCCTGCTTTATGGTGAGCCCTGAGGAGACAGCAGGTACACTGAATTTGCTACCCAGTTTGATTTTTGACAGACTGTGGGAGAGAAACCATGCTCTAGAGCCATCCATTAGATGGAAAAAGAGAAAGCGAAAAGTTATCTGGTTTTTTCTTGTGTTCTCTTTCACTGGTAGAAGTCGCTTATGCCATGCCTGTGTTGTAGCATTTATCCCAACCTGGAAATGGCACAAACATGCTAGGAATGCAGCTGGTGGATTTCAAGTTATGGAGCCAGATGAGCTCTGTAAATTTCATAGGTGGAAGTGGTAGTTAATAAGCTGAGACAGAGCAAGCGAATGAGATTGTTAAGAGTCAGGTGTAGGCTGAATCTGAACATAAGCGTAAGATGTGTCTGCCACACTAACAAATATAATAAGGGACAGGAACTGTCTTAGGTGCACTGTTTATAGCAGTAAACAAAAAAGTCCCCATAACTTTATTAAGATCATCTTCACATCTTGTCTTTCTGTTGATAATTCAGAGAGATGTGATAATTTCTTATTCATACTTTTTCTAGATCTTCCTTCTAATTCCTTCAGTAACTTCTCAGAGGTATACTTTTCCTCTGAGTATGTACAATGAAATTCCTTTTTTCTTAATTCTTAGTACTCTTCTTTTAATAAGTCCGGTTTGTTTTTCTTTACTCGTTTCCAAATAAGGAAAGATCTAGACAAATTCAGTGTTTGCTAGTGGTCTAGAGGTATGCCTTTTGTAAGCTTTGTTTGTTGCTTACTTTGATACCAGTCAAGTTCCACATTTCATATTTGCAACATTGGTGTACCCTGATCTCATCTACTTTTCAGAAGGTGGCATGGGGAGACACAGAGGTAGAGTGTAATAGTGTAAGATGATGCTTCCACTCCACTTCTGGGAGTGTGCCCAGGACATAGCATGAGATGAGAGACAGCAATATGCTGTTCCCTTAGTTGATTTTTAATCCTCAGGTGCCTCGTAGTATGAGTGTTTCCCTACTCTTGAGTATGTTCTTTTTTTTCTTTTTAAATATTTTATTCATTTACATGAGGGAGGGAGAGTGAAAGAGAGCATGAGCAGGGTGTGGGGTGGGGTAGAGGGAGAAACAGACTCCCCACTAGCAGGGAGCCCGCAGCAGGCTCCATCCCAGGACCCTGTGATCAAGACTGAGCTGAAGGCATATGCTCAACTGACTGAGCCATGTAGGCACCCCTTGAGTATGTTTTTTTCTGATTAAATATACATATATTTTGTTCCACATGACCCTTAAATGCAAGCCAAATAGTGATCTTCTCTTTAAGAAATAACAAATGTCTTCTAGCATTGGAGGAGAAGTGAATTTGTTTTGTTTCACATTGCACCGAAAAAATGGTGTTTTTTATCTTTATCATGTCCCCATTCTAAATGCAATATTTCCTTAGGTCTCCTCGCTAACGTATATTTTGACTATATAACCTGATAGAATTTTAGCCTATCTTCTTCCATAGTTTTTACCAGTGTTATTCTTGAAAAATGGTAGTACTCAGCGAGCATTACTACTGTGGGTCTCTTCTCCCCTTCTCTTTGAGCACTACCTATCCTGCAGGCATTGTGCCATTATTGATTCTCTTGTTTGTCCTCTCCTGATTTTGGGCTGTTATTTACAGCAAGTTTTGTTTTTTTCGAAGAGTTACAGAAAGATGATGCTATAGTCTGAATATTTTTATCCACCCAAAATGAATATGTTAAAATTCTAATACATAATGTGATGGTGTTAGGAAGGGGGCCTTTGGGAGGTCTTTAGGTGGTGAGGATACAGTCCTCATGAATGGGATTAGTGTTCTTTTTTTTTTTTTTTAAAGTTTTAATTTATTTATTTGTCAGAGAGAGGGAGCGAGAGCGAGCGAGCACAGGCAGACAGAGAGGCAGGCAGAGACAGAGGGAGAAGCAGGCTCCCTGCCGAGCAAGGAGCCCGATGTGGGACTCGATCCCAGGACGCTGGGATCATGAGCTGAGCTGAAGGCAGCTGCTTAACCAACTGAGCCACCCAGGCGTCCCGGAATTAGTATTCTTATAAAAGAGACCTCCCAGAGCTCCCTAATGTCTGTCTACCCTGTGAAGATACAACAGGAAGTCTACTACTAAGAAGAGGGTCCTAACTTTGCACTCTGATTACTGACCTCCAGACTCCAGAACTATGAAAAACAAATTTCTATTGTTTGTAAAACTACCCAGGGTCTGATACTTTGCTGTAGTGGTCAGAAAGGACTGAGACAGGTGGTTTATGTACAGCTATCTGTATGGGTGCAAGGGTTGTTGTTGTTTTTGAAAAGCAGTATTCTAAACCTCTAAAAAGCAGAGCCATTCTCCCATGTGGATTTTCATCCATTTCAATAACCATTTGTGTATCTCTTTTGTTCCTTCTTTCTCTTAAGACTTAATGAGAATGAATTATCAGTTTGAAGTTAATAGGTTTAAAAAGTTCCATTAAAAAATACAGTCTCTGGAATACATATTATAAAGTGTATTTCTGTGAAATGTATCTCTGTGGTTTTCTCTTCCAATTGAACCTACAAAATACACTCCAGTTTTATATGATGTGTGTCACATAGGATTCACTACCACAGAACTCTGGTAACTTCTTTCCCAGAAGCATAGTTTTCCTGGACTCTTAGTGTCATCATTACCGCCACCCTCAGTTCGTTTATCCTCCTCCTTAGCACTTGCACCCTGGGTGGGGTAGAAGGACTGGTGTCTACCTTGTGTTGCTCTCCTTCCTTCTGGCTCTCCACCCTCCCCATCTCTTCTTCAGTCTAGATTAGAAGAGTCACAGGAATCCCAGTCCAAACCCCTGAGGTTGCAAACCTTTAAGGAACTTTGGTTTGAAACTTTACTTGCCTTTTGGGATTACTTTTAATGCATTTAAAGTTCTGTATAGTGTACAGTGAAATTCTGACTTACCCACTATTCATAACTGATAACTATTGTTGACATCGGTACGTATCAGTTCTTGGAACTGAAGTGTAACTTACTTTCAATAAGAAGGTGGTATAATGTCTGTATATCCAGGGTTTTTATTACCATCAAGCTATAAAAAATTGATAAGTATTTGGCTTTGAAAGTCATATTCATTCTATCAACACTTTCTAGGTGTATGTGAGAAATATTAAATACTTTATATGTTATTTCTTTTATTAATATGTTTGCCTGCAGTGAAAAACAGTAGATGAGAGAACTGGAAGACGATCTATAACCTTCAATGAATACAGTTATTTAGCTGAGATGATCTTTATTCCTGCCTCTCTCTATTTATTGCTTCCTTTGCACAGGAAGGAGCTGCAGGAGCTGCAGAACGTTTACAAGCAGAACAGTGTGCATACAGCCCAGCAGGCAGAGCTGATCCAGCAGCTTCAGGTTCTGAATATGGACACGCAGAAAGTCCTGAGGAATCAGGAGGATGTTCACACAGCTGAAAGTATATCATATCAAAAAGTATGCTTTTATTCTGTCATAAAAATGTAAATTTATATGTATGAACTTCTAAAAATATATAGAATTCAAATATTTTCCAATTTCAACAGTTCTTTACTATTTCCTTTTATATGGTTCTTCAGAATTAAAAATGAAATATAATTCAATCTGGTAATATTTGAAATTTTTTTGACTTTTCTTTATGGCCACTAAAGCTGAAATATTTAAAATATAGAAGCAAATTTACTCTATGGGATATTGTTTTTATAAATTGGAATTTTGACATCTACTATAAAACATACCTGACTATAACTCCCAAACCAAGAAGGACTAGGGGGATTGGACTTACATAGCCTTCTATTATGAGAAATTATTCATCAATTATGATTCTAGTTTATGACCTAAAGCAGTCTTTCATTTTAGAATTTTGTGCATTGTTTTATTGGCCAACCTGCACAAACCCAATTGGGTATGCTGATGAGGTCCTCAGGATCAGTACTCTCCAAGGATTTTTCTCTGTTTTGTGTGTTTCTTTTAAATAGTCATTTTACTTAACAGTTGTTTTAGGAGCCTCTCCAGAAGGCTTACCCAGCTATTTAGGTATGCTGACTGACTCAGCAACAATAATTATGACTAGTAATTAAAAAAAAAAACAAAAACACTTTTATTGTTTTGTGTAGTGTACCAAATTATTTATAGAAATAATTTAGTTTCTGTATTGGTCAGTCTTACAAGAATGATTTTATTTGGTTGTAATAGTTGAGGCAGCCAAAGCTTAGAGTGGTTAAATAGGGAAATCTGTGTTATTTTTTTCTGTTTAACTCACTCTTCTCCTAAAAAGGACCATGAAAATCCAGTATCTATAATTAACGTTTTATGTCAGTAGTAATAGTAAATATTAAGTAAACTTTAAACCCATATATTTTTAAAGAGGTATTTATTTATTTATTTAAGAGAGCAAGAGAGCAGGGGAGGAGGGGCAGTGGGAGAGAGAGGGAGACAAGCTGACTTCCCACTGATCGCAGAGCTCCACGTGGGGTTCGATCCCACAGCCATGAGATCAAGACCTGAGCCAAAATCAAGAGTGGGACGCTCAGCCGACTGAGCCACTCTCGCACCCCTAAGTGTATATTTTTAAATAATGCTTTGGAACAGTGGTTTTCACTGTGTATTCTGTATTCCAGGATGTGGCCAACGTCAAGTGAAAGGGTAATGCCTGTTCTCTGCACTTGGAAGAGAGCAGCTTCACCTTTTTGTTTTGTGTGGTGGGATTGCCCAGTACGCTTTTGCTTCTAAACTAGCCTCCATTGCTAAATGACTTGAAATGCTGGTTATTATTAGTAACTTGAATTATTTTCATATTTTTCATTTGTATATTTACCTCAAACATTTCTCTCTCTTAATTTTTGCTTAAAAGTCCCCCACTATGGCAATTTATATTCAAATATGTCTTTAAAGTTGCTTGGTAATAAGCCTCATACCCTTTTCTCTTATGTGCTTATACTTCTTTTTCTGTTTCTACTCTCAGCAAGCAAGAACTTGGTAAAGAGGAGGAAAAAGGCATTGTTTCCTTTGCTATTTCATTTTTCAATCTTGTGTGCTATTTTTTTAAATTGTTAACTAAAAATTTGAGACAAAATGTTTCAGCCTTAATTGTTTTTTGTTGATTTTTCCTTAGCAACCTCTGCAGAGAGCAATCATCTCTTTTATAACCTACCTGAGAACTTTTGCAGCTTCTACATCATTTTGAACAGCTGAATACTTAAGCATTTTTAACTAAAATAATTGTTACCAAAGTATTACTTATGTGCTTGTGCTAAACAAGTGTATGAGACAAAACAGTAGTCTTCTGCACTTGTACCAGAAGCCCTTGCCTCAGAAGCAACCACTCTTAATATTTGAATGTATCCAAGAGTATCTCTAGAAGAACAGAATATTTTTAAGTCATTTTGTTAAATATGCAACCATTACAAGAATAATTATTATAAGCTATTGAAATGATACTACAGAAGTCCTGATAGTGGTCGTCTAACAGAGTCATACCCTTCCACTCACCCTGGCTCATTTCATCCCCTCCCCAGGGGTAGTCATCTGAGTAGTCATTCCAGGTTTTCCTGCATTAGGGACTCTGTGTGTGTGTGTGTACGTACACACATACCACCAATGTAGGCATATTATAATTTTAATATTTATGAACTTACACTATTCTTACTGTGCTTTAACTTGTCATTTTTTAAGTGATATGCCCTTGGATGTATTTCCATGACAGTCCATAGAGCTCTGGCTCTCTTCCTGCTCCTCTTAGTCTTCCAGCATGAGTATATATAGTGTGGATTTACAGTCTAATTTTAGGATTATTAAGGTCTCCCTCTCCAACTTTTTGTTGTTATAAACTTGTCCACAGAAGATGTTTCCCCTCGCTTCTATAGCATCATTTTTTTCATCTTCACAGACAAATAGGCTGATATGTCTCTGATCTGGGGGAGAGAACAAAACACACAGTAGGGAACATGTATTGACCTTACTATATTCCTTTTCTTCCCTTCCTTCTCTTTCTTTCCTTTTCCAGCAATATTCCTTGAAAGACTTACGTTTTCTCAAAGTTCACCTCTGTCCTCTTCTCTCTTGAACCAGCTCCAGTCAAGTGTTTGTCCCTTTCCTGCTGCTAAAATTTCTCTTCAGAATTACCTGTGACCCCCGCATTGCTCAGTTCAATGATCATATATCAGTCTTTATCTTATTTCACTTATTGGCAACATGTGTCTCAATTAATGACTCTCCATGCCTAGAAAATACTTTCTTTTTTTTCTTTCCCTCCTGGCTTGCAGGCACTTGGGATTGTGTCGCTTTCTTCCTTCAGCTCTAGCTGTTCCTTTTCTGTTCCTTTCTGGTTTTTTCCTTGTCTCCATGTCACCTCAATGTTATGTCTCAGGCCCATATCTTAGGATGTCTTTTTTTTCCCCTGTGTTTAAACTCACACCCTAGTTGATTTTATCCAGTCACCTGTGCTTTCAAAATCAAAATTGTCCATATGCTGATGCCCCCCAAATTTGATTATCTACTCTGCATCTTTAACCTGAACTTTAGGAAAGAATATATGTAATTGTCTCCTTAACATTTCTTAACTTCTTAACTAGATGCCTAATGGGCAGCTCAGACCTCACATCTTCAAAACTAAACTCTGTGCACTCTGCCTTCAGTATGTGTTTGAAATTCTGCTACTTTCACCATCTGTGCTGTCACCATTCTGTCCAAACCACTCTCATGTATTACGTGGGCTACTGCAGTAGTTTCCCATTTTGTTTCTGTGCTCCTGACCTTAATCCCCTTTGAGTCCATTCTCAACACAGATGCCTGGATGTTTTTGCTTAAACTTCCTAAGTCAAATTAAATCCTTTATTCAGCTCCCTCCAGTGGTTTCCTGTCTCATAAAAGTAAAAAACCCAAGTTCTTACTACAACCTGAGAGACTGTACATGATCTGGCTCTGTATCACCTTTCTGATCTCATCTTTGCCATTTCTTCTCCTTAATCTCTCCACTGCAGCCACACTTAATTCTGCCTTTTCCCTTGAACATCCAAAGACCTTAAGGTCTTTGCACTTGCTTTCACTGCCTAAACACTGTCCCCTGTTATCTGCATAGGTAAGCCTTTTTATTGCCTTTATTCTTTACATCTTACAGCATAAAATCTACTTGCTCACTGATACTGAGTAGGAGGAGTAAGAATGATGTATGTTGTAATAGTAGAAGTACGTACCTGCGGCCTGTTCCTGTCCTAGGTTAGGGATAAGAGACTCTCCTTGATGAAGTGATACCAGTGATATTTATTCTGAGAAGATAAGACATCGGTGAAATGAATTAGTTTCTTAATAACTCTTCTTGTATGAACTCTACCTCAAGCCATAAATTCCCTAGTCAAAACCCTTACTAAATTTGGAGAGGTAGAGCTTATCACTCTAATTTGGAGAACTTGTCATAACTTCAGCCTTGATCTGGAATACTTTTTGAAACCTGACACACACATTTGCCCAGGATTAAGACCATCTGCTCCAAGAATCATTCTAGATAATGAGAAAGGTGATGGGAATATGTTGTGCTTATGAATAGTATAGAGGTGGGAAAAAAAAAAAGCAAATTGACATCTGCTGCTTTAAAGATCTGGTTTACTTTCTTTTATGTCTAGTTTCTTTTTTGTCCTCTTTTTTCTCCGCTTTGAATTCCTTTTCCTTTTTTCTTGTTCCTCAGAAGTTACCTCTTAGGAGTGTACTGTAGGAGGAAACTTAACTAATTTTTGACTAGATGCTCTTTCTGAAATTTTAATTCTCATTGTAGTATTTTAATTTGAAAGTTATTCTAGGTCCTTATAGTCGTTCATTCATAAGTTTATTAAAAAATTTTTTTTTTATTTTTGAAGATTTTATTTATTCCTTTGATAGAGAGAGAGAGAGATAGTGGGAGAAGGAGACGCAAACTCCCTGCTGAGCTGGGAGCTGGGAGCCTGTCATAGGACTTGATCCCAGGACCTGGAGATCATGACCTGAGCTGAAGGCAGACGCTTAACCATCTGAGCCACCCAGGCACCCCTATTCATAAGGTTTTTATTAGTATACTTAACTACACTCAATTCAGAAGTCCTTGATTATTTATTTATATTTTGTAAAATTTGCCTGTGGTTAGTAAATATTACAATTATTTTTCCCTTGCTAGTCTACGTGTAAATAGTTATTCATAAAAATAAAAAATTTTTAAAAATAATTCCATCTCTAAGAGGCAAATATTGTTAACATTCAAATATTTCCTTCCAGTTTTTTAAAATGCATTTTGACATATCTGTGGATACTCTAATATCTTTAACTTCATTACTTTACTACATTATATTAAAACAATATCATGACATATAACTACTTTGGAAATAATAATATAATCTATTTAACCATATTTCCAGTGTCGATAATAATGTACTTTGTTTAAATTTTTTACTACTGTTTTTAAAAACTTTTTACTATTATAAGTAAAACTGCAATAAACATCTCTCTTTATTGTCAGTTCAGACTATTAGTATTCATTAGAGAATATTGATTATGCAGACATAGACACAGAGGCACAACACCCATAGGGGCAGGGAACCATTCCTTTTATGAAAAAGCCAGTAAGAACATTTAATAGCATACAGTTTATTCTTAGTTAGTTCATACATAAAGATAGTTTTGTTTAAGTTTGTAAATGTTGAGAATGCACAGGGGATCATGAAGTTTGAAGGCGACTTGCCTGCCACTTGAGAAATGATCCAGAAGTGTTAAATTATTGAACCTTAAGGAGTTGTATACAATGATATTCCACTTTGGATTGTGCAGTTTAAAAAAATCATAGACTTTTTTTCCAGTGGAACTATTTTTAAGCTTTGTAGGCATATTTTTTCTATCTTAATTTAAATATCATCCCAGCCCATTTAACTTTTAACTATTTGGGTGAGTAAATGGTTCTGAATGGTATAAAAGTATGGAGAAACTAAGAAAACAAGTAGAAACGCTATCCAGTTGGGGCATGATCCTAAGTAAAGAATATAAAATTTTATGATAAGCCAAGGAGAATCTGTGTTTCCATTTATACACATTATTTCAGAAATGTGTTATGTGGACTGAGGTCCAAATTAAGTCATGTCCAACAACCATATAATAATGGTTAACATTTGTTGAGCTTATTGTGTATCAACAACTGGGAAAAGGCCTTTTGTTTCACTGTTTAAGTTTCATATCAACCCTGTGTGGTGTATTATTATTCCTTATTATTTTATAGACCAAGTAGCTGTGGCTAAAAGTATTGTTGAAAGGTGGTAGAATTCAAATCTACATAATCTTGGGTTCGGAACCCACAATATTAAACTCTTTTATAAAGCCCACTGTATAGTTCCATTATACATGGAATAATGTGGTCCTATCTTTAAAGGATTCTGCAAATAGATTCTATAAACTTCCATTGTTCATTCTTATCAAAATTCTTTCAATGTTCAATAATTTTAATGGTGGAAAATTTATCTTGATATATAAGTTAAATGTTACTTAAAGGATTCCATTGCTGGGGACCTGGCTGACTGGATCAGTAGAGCATGGATCTCAGGGTCATGAGTTCCAGCCCCTATTGAGTATAGAGTTTACTTAAAAAAAAAAAAAAAAAAAGATTCCATTGCATTCTTTCTGGTGAAAAGGGATCCTAGCATATTACCATCCTCTGTGAAAAGGATCCCCATCATCCTTCTTCAGCCACTCATTCTCCTGATTATAAAAATTTAGTTTCTTTTATTTTGCTATGGCATTACAATTTTTAATTTTCTTACTTTCTTCAGATTTTTTTTCTTATATATGTTTTTCTCCCAGAAAAATATGTTAGTGGTGGAATTCAGAATGCTGAAATTTGTGAAAGATCACACTGCTTTCTTTCTCAAAAATAAACAGTATGCTACTGTTTAGACCTGTAGTATTCATTACATCAAGTTAATTATTCATTCTAATCCTGAAGGATTTTACTTAATACTTATGTTTATTCCTCATCCACATGTATTTTTCTAGATTTTTTCCAATAAATTTGAGTAATCTAATAATCCATGCAACAACCAGATGAAATTGTTTACTTAAAAGTAAGATTTTCAAATATATTTTCACATTAATTTTATTACTCACAAGTAATTATTGGGGCTTAGCTGTAATACTCAGGTGAGTTGAGCAAAAGTTACACTAATAGTTTATCTCCAGTTCTTACTAAACTTACTTTTCAAAGAGTTAGGTCTTTTTCTTAACTTACTGTTTCTAATAGAGTTTCTTTTTCCTCTTTCTGTCAATTTTCTTT
Source organism: Lontra canadensis (assembly GCF_010015895.1). Classification (NCBI taxonomy): domain Eukaryota; kingdom Metazoa; phylum Chordata; class Mammalia; order Carnivora; family Mustelidae; genus Lontra; species Lontra canadensis. Next base: position 3,427,148 of record NW_022631064.1, on the reverse strand, counting down.
TTTTTTTTTTGCTTTCCCTCCCATTTCTTCTCCTTTATCCAATTTATTAAGTTGGTTTATTTCATAGTATTCACTTCATTGTCAGAAAAGATAAAATCAGTTACCCTCAGTGGTAGGTTGAGAGGAATGTGTAGAGGAGACAAAGATGAAGAGAGAAAACTGAAAAAAACATTGAGCACAGGGAAGGGGTTGAGTCATATTTTCCCAGAGGTTCCCTTAACAAATCATTAGTCTCATACACAAAACCTAACAATGTGGAGGGCTCCTCTGGAGGATACACACCCATCAAGAGAAATGAAAGTAAGCTAGTATGTTTTCTTCCTCTTAGCATGTAGCCATTTATCTAAGTTTTAATTCTTTTTCTACATTTGCATGCCATTTATATATGTGTTTGATTAAGTATAGATGGGGATTGTATCAACTTTTATGATTTCTATACCATCTAACATCTTTGAGGTACTAAATATGTGTTTTATCACTTTTTGTTATTTTTAATGATAATTCTATGATGCAGGCAATATCAATTCGGGAAAATAAGGATTTAGGTTATACATTATTTTAGTTTAAGCTGCATGTTAAATCAGAGTTTTTTCCCTAATTTTTCTGCTACAAACAGAGTTTTCAATGGGAGAATTTATTGTCTCAGTCACAATAGCAAACAGTATACTTACTAAATAAGGAAAATTTTATTCTTTAAGCAAATTAGTCATTGGGTCACAGAGCATATCCACTTCCAAAATTGTTAAGGTTAACAAAATAGCTTGCTCCTTAACGCTAATAAAAATAAGGGAAGGGGCGCCTGGGTGGCTCAGTGGGTTAGGCCTTTGCCTTCGGCTCAGGTCATGATCCCAGGGTCCTGGGATCGAGCCCCGCGTCGGGCTCTCTGCTAAGTGGGGAGCCCGCTTCCTCCTCTCTCTGCCTGCCTCTCTGCCTACCTGTGATCTCTGTCTGTCAAATAAATAAATAAAATCTTAAAAAAAAAAATAAATAAGGGAAGAAGAGTACTTTGGTTTAAGTCCCTGAAAATTAAAGAACTTGGGAGTTTGGGGTCCTATTCCTGGAGATAACTTGCATTCTGTCCCCTGGAATTTCTCTTAACTCTTTAAACTTTAATTTCTTCAACAGAAAACAGCATCGAGAATAGTAAGCATCCTGGATTATGAATTATAATGATTAATACTTGTATAGATGGAAATATATGATTAAATGTTTTCATAGGGCAGAATCTTGGAAAAAATTCTGATCCATTTTGGCTTTATGGACTATTAGAGGAAAGCAATTGTAGAGAAAAGAGCCTCTCTGAAAACTGTTGTAAGAAATTGTTACTGCTAATAAAGAAAAAGTTACGAACTCCAATGCCTAAACCAATGCGGATGAGTTAATTTGTAGTATTACCTAATTTACTCACTTGAGAACTTTACTGACCTACTCTACTGTTCTTAATGAGATGAGAACCAAATGGTATTTAACAGGGGACTGGAACATCCTCAACCTTTGCGTTTTTGCGGGATCTCCTAGAGAAATAAACCTTCTATTACCCTGAGGCATTGTCACCCAAAAACACTTCAGAAATAAAAATAGACTTAGCCTCCCTGAAGACTTTTTTTTGTAGCCAAGTTTACTGATGGCCTGGGGCCTTGAGTTAAAAATGGCTGAAGGGCTCTCTTTGCTCCCTGTACTCAGTCTACAACTGAGTGGTCTTCTTGCTACTGAATAAGTGAAGTCCAATCAGCCATCAAAGAAAATAGCAAGTAGGAAATGTGTATTTGGAGTAAGTACTAAGGAATAAGAGTTTGTTCCAGTTCCTGGAGCAGAGCTGATCTAGATCATCTGTTCCAGGCTTTTTTGATTCTTCTCCATCTGCTGCTGGAAGAATGGATATTTTCAGAGAAAGACAGTTTGCCTAAGTGTTTAGAGTTGCCCACTGGTCATATCAGATCAAGCCAGGACAGCTGAATAGGAGTACACCTGTGTAAATTGCATGACAGAGAGAACAAAGTGGAGAACATTAGAAGAGAACAGTTAGTCTTCCATTGTTATAGAAGCAAGAAAGGAGGGAGACGTGAGAGAGGACAAGAGAAGAGACTTTAAGACAAAGATTTCTTTCATAAGAGCCTTATTAACTTTGAAGAAAGATCCCAAGACATGACACTAAAAGAAATATATCACACCCTTGACACTAATGGTCAGTAAATTGGTCCTCAATCCTGACCACATGCTATCACTCTTCCTGTACTTTGGGCAAGTGGAAGGAAAACTATGAGTTTTTCTTGGGCAACAATCAATGTTCATGAGACTGTCAAATGTTTGAAATCTATAAATCCTTTTTTTAATATAGTTTTTAAAGATTTTATTTATTTATTTGACAGAGATCACAAGTAGGCAGAGAGGCAGGCAGAGAGAGAGGAGGAAGCAGGCTCCCCGCTGAGCAGAGAGCCCGATGTGGGGCTCGATCCCAGGACCCTGGGATCATGACCTGAGCCGAAGGCAGAGGCTTTAACCCACTGAGCCACCCAGGAGCCCCCTTTTTTAATATTTTTAAAATGAGGTATAATTAGCTATTTGTAAATTCTTTATTATTTTAAATATTTACATATTTATTTTTTGTATTATTTTCTTCCAGAAAGATTAATTTGTGCTGGTTAAAAGCCGGCTAGTATTAAGAAAGCATACAAGTAAGAGAGAAAGTAGTTATATAATCTTTTAACTGAGTAAGTGACTGTGTATGTATGCTGTTAGGCAGACCTTCATTCATCCTAGCTTCAAATCTCTCTAGACACCTTAGCTCTTCCCTCCACATTTTGTTTTTTTCTTTTCCACCTCAAGTCAATCATGAAATCAGCAACACAGCTCAGGTAGGTTACTATAAGGCCCACTCTGATCTCTTCATTGTTCCTCAAAGTGGTCAGGTTCCTACTCTCTCCTCCCTCCCAGATTGATGGTATCAACTGTGGACAGGACATTGGACATACTCCCTGGTATAAAGGTAATTGGGAGGGAAAGTACAAATTCATGTCCTGAAATTCTATATAAATCATAATGGCAACTTTCCTTTGTAAAAATTGCTTAGACATTGGCTGTAAAGTAAAATGGATTATTTGAAATAACTATAATAACATAGTGGTACAATCCCTTATAGAATATAAAAAGAATATTGGGCATATTGTGTCAGAGGAATGGCTTGGCCAATCTTATGTTTATGACAAGGTATATGTCTAAGAAAAAAACAAAGAAAAGAGGTTTTTACAAGCCTTATTAAGTTTTACAGTTTAAAAAATTAAAGTATAGCATATATACAGAAAAGTACTCTGCCATCTTTTGTGTAGTTAAGTTTCTTCCATGAGGCAAGGCCAGCTAATGGAAGATTCTCCCAGTCTTCAATTAGATGAGCAAACCTAAAAAACTAGTGTATTAGCTACATCATTTTGAACTTGGGGATTTCACAAACTCTCAAATTGGAGCAAAAACCCTGAGGGATTTTGCTTTTGTTATAAAGATCTCACTATCTCACTATTAGCCTTATTCAAAAAAAAAAAAAGAAAAGTCTTAATTCTTGGGTCACTTTCCCAGTGTCATCAGCAAATATACATTCTTTATGTGAATTAGTTACCACAAATTGAATTATGTCTCATATCACAATCATTAGGAGTTTCCTTACCATGTAAGTTCATGAGTATTGGAATACCATTGTTAACCATATGTGACTGTACATGAAACCACTTACATACATACCGTATGCTGTCTCACAGTATTAATAAATTCTCATTTTAAATTTTTAAGTTCGTGTTTCCTTGAGTTAAAAAATTGAAAAGTTATCTGTCATGCCTTCAGAACATTGCTTCTGTTGTATCACACTCTGTTGAAGGTCTTCAGTGACCCCCTGTTGCCTGCAGGAACTAGTGCACCTTCCAGGAGTCTACACTGTGTGCTCTTACTGCATGACGGTCTCTTGCTATTCCTCTGCCCTCACCTCCCCTGCTGCAGCCGTAGATGTTAATTTATACAAAATGGGAATGTATCAGTCAACCTTAATGAACTCTCAATGAAAGACTCTTGGTTTTTCTTTCAGATGTATATATTGGGTTCAGTTACTGATAGAGCTTGTGCTTCCTTTCTGTCCCTTCTTATAACTGTACCTAATGTTTTCACATTTCTGCCACCTTTGGAATGACTTTTTGTTTTCATTCAGTTCCTATAATAGTATCATAGCTCAGTTCAGGTCCTTTCTTTTACATAAAGTCCTCTAAGTTGAATATATAATTAGTTTTAAAGTGTTTTCATTCTTCTTAGGAGTTTAGCACACTTTTCCTATATTGTACTGGCCAGTAATACTTACTGCCTTTTTAATGTCAGTTCTAGTTTTATGTTGCTATTGGATTATATTGTTTAGTTTTTCATCTGTTTATAGCTTGTTTCCCCTCTAGAGTATTAAAATCACTTCAAGGCAAGTAGTATGTCATATATAGTCTTTATAGATATGTATATGTGTGTATGCATATTTATATAGACGTGACTACTAATTGATTATTAATAAATGTGGATATATTTTTTGAAACAGCTTTACAATGAATTACATATTTGCTTTGAAACCACAAAATCAAGTGAAGCTATGCTCCGGCAAAGTGTTGTTAGTCTTCAGGATCAGCTGTTTCAAAAAGAACAAGAAAATGTTAAATTAAAAGAAAAGCTTCAGGAATCACAAGGAGCACCCTATCCTTTACCGCAAGACAGTGATTCAGAGCCCTTGGAACAGGTGAGAGACATTTTCTAAAAATGTTACCCAAGCAATATCATATTAAATTGTCTCCTACAATTGACTAAAAAAAGTTTAATTAGTATAGTGGAATATAAGATTTGGCAGATTGTTTCATATTGTGCTATTTTCTTATACTTTGTAGACATGAATATTATATATAATACAGATTCATATAGAAATGCACATAGAAATACAGGGTATAACTGGCATAGTTATTATGATGAAACACTTGACTGAAATATAATAACAGTGAATAAATAGCTCATGCCCATTTTGAGACTTAAACTGAATGAGGTAGTGGAATGGAAAGAATATATAATAGGAAGTCTTATAAAGTAGTTGCCATAATGCCTGATACATGATACTTAATACCTTTTAGTCCCAATTCTGCCACTGTCTTAAAGTGTGGCTTGGCAATTTTGACTTCTCATTATGTTATTAAGGGTCACTTATGTTGTTTGGTATAGCTTTTTTAAAATTTTTACTGATCTACAATATTCTGTTTTATGTGATTATATCATATCTACTTGTATGTTCACTTGTAGATAAGTGTTTGGGTTATGTCCAGTTTTTGCTATTAGGAATAATGCTGCAACTTACATTTTCATGCATGATTTTTGGTACAAATATGCATACATTTAGGTGGAACGTGTATCTAGGAATGGAAATCCTGGGTTTTGGGTGAAAATGTTACTTTCACTTATTTTTCAACGTTTTTTCATCAGTTTTACTCCCACCAACAATGTATATTAAGACATCTGGCTGATTCCCATCCTCCTTAACACTTGGTATTGTCAGACTTCATAGTTTGTTGGCAACTAACTAATTCAAGTATAATTTTTTATTTTGATCTACATATGCATATCACTGATAAAGCACATCTTCAAATGATTACAGGGCCAAGGGTATGCCTTCTTCTGTGAAACATCTAATTACATCTTTTAATCATTCTTCTACTGGATTCTTTTCCTATTGATTCATAAAAGTTCTTTATTTTTTTTTTTTAAAGATTTTATTTATTTATTTGACATAGAGAGAGATCACAAATAGGCAGAGAGGCAAGCAGAGAGAGGTGGGGAAGCAGGCTCCCTACTGAGCAGAGAACCCGATGTGGGGCTCAATCCCAGGACCCTGAGATCATGACCTGAGCCGAAGGCAGAGGCTTAACTCACTGGGCCACCCAGGCGCCACAAAGTTCTTTATTTTTCTTCTTCTCCTTTTTTTTTTTTTTTAAGGTTTTATTTATTTGACACTGGGATAGAGAGTACAAGTAGGCAGAGCAGCAGGAAGAGGGAGAGGGAGAAGCAGGCTCTCCACTGAGCAGGGAGCCAGATGTGGGGCTCGATCCCAAGACCCTGGGATCGTGACCCGAGACGAAGGCAGCCATTTAATCGACTGAGCCACCTCAGCGCCCCCAAAGTTCTTTATTCTTGATATTAATCTCTAGTAAGTGAAATATCTTATCTCAGTGTATACCTCATCTTTTCTTTAATGAGTCTTTTGATGAACAGAAAGTCTTCATTTTAATTTAGACAAATTAATCTTTTATAGTTAGTGCTTTGTTGTTTCATTTAAGAAGTCCTTTCCTACCCCAAAGACAGAAAGATTTTCACCTCTGTTTTCTTTTTTAAAGATTACATTTATCTATTTATTTAATTTATTTCTCTCTCTCTCAGAAAGAAAGAGAGAGTGAGCAGAAGCAGGGGAAGCAGCAGGCAGAGGGAGAAATGGGCTCCCTGCTGAGCAAGGAGCTTAATGTGGGGCTCCATTCCAGGACCCTGAGATCATGACCTCAGCAGACGCTTAAGTGACTGAGCCACCCAGGCATCCTAACACCTCTGTTTTCTTAAAGAAGTTTTAAAGCTTTGCTTATATCATTTATATTCACGATTCATTTAGGATGGTGTTTTATGTATAGTATAAGGTACGGATCCATTTGTATTTATTTACTTTTCCCCAGTACTAATCAGTTTTTCCAGCTCACCCTGTTGACATACCCTTTTTTTCCCCTTGTAGTCCTGGGCTACCTCTCTCATATATTCTACTTCAGTATACTTACAAGTTTCTTTCTAGGCTCTGTATTCTCTGTATTCCTATACAATGTTATATTATATTAATTAGTATAGCTCCTAATAAGTCTCTATATTTGGTAGATGTACTCTTACTTTCTTACTGTTCTTTAAAGTGTCTTGGCTATGCTGGCATTTAGTACTTAAATATAACTTTAAGGTTAATCTATAAAGTTTCAGGAAAAAGCACTTGAAATTTTTCATGAACAGTCTTACTGAAATATAACATACAAATAATAAAGTTTACAAACAATAAGTATGTAACTCTGTGACATTTCACAAAGTGAACACATCCCTGTAAATACCACTCAGATCAAGATATGCAATATTACCAGTTTGTAATAAACCTCTTTGAGGTTCATTGCAAGCTACTTCCATAAAGGTAACCACCATTTGACTTTGCTTATTTTTGAACCTGACAATGTTTCACCTTTAAACACCATGTGTGCTATGGGTTTCTTGGTAAATATCCTTTATCACATTAAAGGTAAAATATCCTTTATTCCCATCACTTCATAGTTTGATTAAAGTTTTTTCATTAAGAGGTATTGAGTGTATACAGTGTATCTTTAAGATGATAGTAAGGCAATTCTAAGCTTTTACAGGCAATGGTCAGAGGCCAGTGACCTAGAAGAGATCAGATTTCATTAAAAAATTGGAGGACTTACACTACCTGATTTTCAGACATATTTATGAAGCTAAAAAAAATTGAGATAGTGTGCTGTTGGCATAATGATTGACAAAATAATCAGTAGAACAGAATAGAGTCCAGAAAAATATCTACTCATATATGTCACTTTATAGTGACTCTTGAAATGATAGGGTAAGTCACTTTATTCTTTTTCAAGAACATTCTGTGTACTGATAATGATATCAGTCAAGCCAAAAAAATCTGACACGGAACCTATTGTAAGTCAGGGACAATTTGTATATGTTACTGCTATTCACTTCTAATATACCTCTATTGTGGTCAGAGATAGTACTCTCTATGATTACTGTATTTGAAATTTATTGAGACTTGTTGTATCATCAGCATATGGTTTATGTCTATTTGCAGATAATTTGTATTCTGCAGCTTTTGGTTGGAGTGTTAAATATCAGTATTAATTATGTCATTGTATTTGGTAGTGTTCAGATCTTCTGTCTTTAATGATTTTTGTATTTAATGTTTTTATCAGTTTTTCTGTCATTTGCTGAGAGAGAATGTCCCTCTGATAGGTCTTTCTGATTAAATAAACCTTTTGTCATTATAAATTGTTAGTTTTAATTATAGTAATATTTTGTCTGCTTGAAACCCAATTTTACATTACTGGAGCCTATCTAACTCTTTGATGGTTACATTTTACATGGTATACCTTTTCCCATCCTATTAATTTCCACCTATAGGTGTTTTTATGTTAAAGTGCACATAGTTGGGTCTTATATTTTTTGTTCATTCTGACAATTTCTTCCTTTTCACTGCAGTGTTAATCCATTTAGAATTAATATAATAACATGGTTGAGTTTGGTGTGCTGTTTTATCATTTTTAAAAAATTTATCCTGTTTTTGTTCCTCTGTCCCTCTTTCTTTCTTTTGGGTTGGCTGCTTATATATTTTTAAGAGCAATTTAAAAATTTCACTTTTCTCTCTTCTAGACTCAGCTGTTTCTGATGATAAGTCAGAAAGAATTTGTTTCATTATTTACTTAAATGTGATGTACCACTTTTGTCTAGCTTCTTTTAAAAAATATCTTAACTATGATGTTTCCAAGTATGATTTTCATTGTAATCAGCCTTCTTGCAGTTTTGCTGGGTTTCTTGATTTTTGTTTAAAAAATTAAAAAATGTGTGTGTATTTATTTATTTATTAGACCAAATTAAGGGGAAGTGTTGCATGATTTCCTCAGTTATTTTTCTCAACCATCTTTTCTGCATTTGAGATTCCTGTTTTACTTGTGTTAGACTTTTTAGTGTTGTCCCCTAGATCAGCAAGTCTCTCTTCATTTTTTAAAATCTTTTAATATCTATGTATCTTCAGATTAGCTAACTTCTGTTAATTTATGTTCAATTAACTAACATTTCTGTTATCCCCAATTTGCTTTTTAAGTTTTTTCTGTGAATTATTCTTTAAATATTGTATGTTTCAGTATTAGAATTTTCATTTGCTTCATTTTTGTATTAGGTATATATCTGTGGGGTTTTCCTAATTTTTCATATCTTACAAACATTTTTCTTTAGGTCCTTATTATAATAGTTAAAACAGATCCTTTAAAATCATTATATTTTAGTTCCATATTTTGGAACTTCTTGGGTTTGTTGACTAGTGGTTTTCCTTTGCTTTTAGATATGGGTCATATACTGATGTTTTCTCTGTGCCTAATAATTTAGGATTGTGTAGTGTATATTGTGAGTGGTATGTTTAGATACTCTGGTTTCTGCTGTACTACTTATTTAAGTGTTGAAGTTTTTTTGTTTTGTTTTTAATCAGAATGTAACTAGGTTAGACTTAAACTCTAAGCCCTATTTTCCTTCAGGTGGGTACAATTAAATTGCTCTTATGTTCTTTTAACCTTATTTGTTTAGAGGTCTTGCCTGGTACATGAAGAGTTGAGCAAACAGCCATAGTTTTGGTTCTCACTTTTCTTGAATTTCCTCTTTCTGGCTGCAGTGGCAGGTCTGAACTTTGTTCTGTACGTTTCTACTAGAATTTTAGCCTTCGCACGTACTATCTGTTGTGGTCTTTCTTCAGGTCAAAATTCATAAAAAGGGGAAGGTCACTCAGTGTTGTTCTGTTTTCCAAGTATTAATTCTCGTCCAGATTCTTCCTGTGTTTGATTATTCTCTGTTATCTTCAGGTAGTTATTTTTATATTTTTCCTCAAGAGTTTAAATAGTTGTAGGCAGGAGACTTAATCTGATGGAATCAGCTCAGCCATTATTGTTAAGTGGAACTCCTCCCTAGTCTTTTAACTTTTTAGAGTGAGTTTTAATTTACTTGTAATCACTTCATGCAATGCAAGGAACTTAATACATTCTTCTATATTTTTTCACTTGTTTTCCCTATCTTTGTCTTATATTTTGATCTTACCTGCATTTTTACCCTCTAAGACATTATCATTACTGTCATTAAAGAATCAGTATTCATATAGAATTTTTATTCACCTGAGTGTTCTTTATTCTTTCTGCAATTCTGTGTTTCCCTTCTGTATTAAGCACTCCTCCAGTGTGGGTAGATCTGATAGAGCTCTGGGGAGAGGAGTAAGAGGTGACCTCAGAGGAGTAAGAGGAGAGCTGGGCTCACGTCTCCTAGGGCCTTGTTAGGCCACCATAAGGAAACCAATTTTACACTGAGTGAGATGGAAATCCATTGGTGTGTTTTGAATAGAAATGCAACATGGAACCTATTGGAGTATTTCGATCAAAAGATTGATAAGATCTAGCTTCATTTTTAAAAGGCTCACCCTGGCTGCAGTACAGAAAGGAGACTACAGGAAGGCAAGGATGGGAACTGGGAAACAAATTCAAGAGGAAATTGTAGGGGTAAAGATGAAACTCAGAGAGTACTTAGATCAGGTAGTGAGACATACTTTGATTTCAAAAATAATTCAAAAGTAGAATCCACAAGATTTGAAGATGGCATAGATGTGAAGTTTAGGAAGAAAGGAGAAATTAAAAATGAATCCGTGATTTTCAGGCCTTACAAGTAGACAAATAGATTTGCCATATTCCAAGGCAAGAAATATTCTAGCATTTCTCATAACAGGAATGAGGACACTGAAGTTATACAGAGAGAAGTGGAAGCTCTGAATCAGGGTATTAGTAATAGGAATGGAGAACAATGGGTGACTCGGGATTTCCACCAATTAGTAACATAATCTTTATAACCCTTCTTTAGAATTTAGTCTGATAGACTCATCTTTTTTTTTAAGATTTTATTTATTTTATAGAGAGAGTGCTTGGGGGGTGGGGTGGGGGTGAGGCAGAGGGAAAGAGAGAGAACCTCAAGCAGAGTCAGTACTAGGTCTTCCAACCCTGTGATCATGACCTGAGCTGAAATCAAGAGTCAGACATTTAGCCTTCTGAGCCACCCAGGCATCCCTAAAGTGATCTTTTCATTCATCCATTCTTCCATCCATCCATTCATTATTCATTCATGTATTATTCCATGATATAATCAATATTTATTCAGATCGTTCTCTATTCCAGGTGCCAGGTTTAAAGTGAAAGAATACAAAGATGAATAAGACAGTCTGCTTTTATGAATTTTGTAGATGGCTATGCAGACAAGAAAATAATTAGTATAAACTGGGCTATAAGGGAAGTATGAGCATAATAGGAACTTTGTGGAAAGAAGCTTTATGGGGAGCCTTGTATAGAGAGGAAGAAGGTTGTCAGCACTTTCACAGAGAAAGTGGACTACATGTCAGTTTGAAAATTATTTAGGAGTTTCTACCTTGGTGGAAGCCGATGATCATTGGCCCTGAGGTGAGAGTGTGTGGTATGTCCTGGATACTGAGAATAGTCTAAGTAAGTGCTTCTCAGATTTTAATATATATCCAAGTCACTTGGTGTAAGGGGTTGTTAAAATAGATTCTGATTCAGTAGGTCTAGACTGAGGCCTAAGATTCTACATTTATTTCACATTCCCAGATGATGCTGTGATAGCTGTCCAGGGATCACCCTTTGATTAATAGGAGACTAAATGGGCAAGTTGAGGGGGAATGTTAGGAATATTTTATTCTTCCATTTTTCCTATCCTATTTACCTTTTTCAAATGCTTTTATAGTGGGACTTTTTTGTGCATGACTTTTGAGGGTTACATTTAGAGTAAGAGATAAATTCTAGATCCCTTATCTTTGTCACCTTGCACAAATTACTTAATTTCTCTAGCCTCAGTTTTATCATTTGTGAAATGGGTATTATAATAGTACCTACCTCATAGGAGTTTTATGAAGATTACATGAGGCAATGCTGGTGGGCATTTGGAGTAATAATTAGGTTATTATTAGTTAGGTCTTAATATCATTATATAGAAAAAACACTTTTTATGTCATGTTAGTAAATTTGAAATTTTTTTCCTATATTGGTGGTGATTTATCTTGTCTTCTACCTGAGATCACTTATAATCAGAATTATCAGTGAGCCAACTGACAGTGTTTGCCATAGAAAAGGGCAAAGCTAATTGGTTCATATGGGATTGAAACCTGTGACCTTTGATTTCTTAGCACCTTGCTCTTAACTAGCTGAATTCTGAATGACTGCCTGTTCTTATCTCACAGTGCTTGTTTATCTTTCTCATGCCAAAGTACTGTTTCTTGCCTTGGAGAAATAACTTGCAGTAGAGGACAACAAAGGAACCTAAGCCTTACATTTATTCTATTTACCTGTGAATGAGAGTCACTTCCTGTGGTTAACAGCAGACCACAAGACTGGAGTTGTGATTTTAACCACAGGCTTGTTTATTTTTATTTTGTTTCACTGATAGTCTATTCCTTTCTTTCCTAAGTGGCAGAAAATTGTTTTTCTGTATGTTGTTTTCTCTTATGTTCTTCTTTTTTTCAAAAATTTTTATCACTAAATATTTGACATCCACCAAAAAAAAAAAAAAGTGTTGTCTGTGTACCCACCAGAAGCTGTCAACGAATACTCTTGATGCTACCTATGTGCTCTCCTTCGATCCCATTTCACTTATTTTCCCTAACGATAATGACTTTCTTAGATACAATTTTTATTTTATAACCTTAATTTTTTAAATTAATTCCTGCCTATTAAAACTGTTTTCTAAAATAATATATCATTTGGTATTACCTTTATTTAAACCTTAAAAATACCAACCTCTGGGGCTCCTGAGTGATTCAGTTGGTTAAGTGTCCAACTCTTGATTTTGGCTCAGCTTATGCTCTCAGGGTCCCGGGATTGAACATGTTGTCAGGCTCTGTGCTGACAGCATGGACTCTGCTTAGGATTCTCACTCTCCCTCTCCCTGCCCCTCCCCCATCCCTCCTTTCCCGCAACCACTCACATGTGTTTGCTGTCTCTTGAAAGAAAAAAATCATCCTCTTTGTATATTATTCTCCACAATTAGATTTTTTTCTTTAAATTTTATTTTTGTAAGATAACTCACTGCTGTTGAGTGTAGCTGTACTTTGTTTCCCCTTCTATGGAACAGTCTAATTGAATAGGCTACAATTCATTTATCAACTCTTTTTGTCAATGAACTTTTCTTTTCTTTTTTTTTTTTAATATATTTTAGCTCTAGGAATTTTTACACACTTCTTCAGTGAATTTTGTTGTACATGTGTCCATAACCCTATATGCAAGATTTTTTCTAGGATATATTGCTAAGGTTGAAATAGTCTGTTGTCGGTATGCAAATGTTCAGGATTACAAGAAAATACCAAATTGCTTGCCAAAGTGGCTGTCTCATATGATAGACTTCTTTTTACATTCTTAAAAGGGATAAAGTAGTATCTCATTCTAGTTTCAGTTTGTATTTCTTTGGTGTCTAATGAGCTTGAGCATCATACGTTTATGTTACATGAAATACCCGTTTGTGTCTTTTGCTCCTCTTTCTATTAGCATGCTTGTTGTTTTGTTGAAGTTCCTTGTTTTAGATACTAATCTTTTGTTGGCTGTATTATTATTGACCATAGTGTGAGCTTCTGTATTACATAAACCCCAAATCTCTGAGGTTTAAAATAATTTATTGCTTATTTATGTTACAATCCAGTGTGGGTATTACTTGGATTTTCAGCTTCTAAAAAGTGATTTAGAGATCTAGGATCCTTTCATCTCTTGGATCCATTAACTTTCAACATGGCTATCAAAGTTGTCCTGGAATCATGTCTACTCCAGCCAACCAGAAAGGAAAAAGGGCCTAGAGAATCATATTTAGGAAGTATTTATGAATAAGGCTTCAAAGTGGTACATACGACTTCTGCAAGCATTGTTTGGTGAAGAGTTGCAAAGAAGACTGGGTAATATGAATCCCCAAATATTGACAAATATGTGTCCATTTCCAAAAAGAGGAAGTGGAGTTTAGAGATCATTGAGCAGTCTCAGCTTTCAATTATAATTGTTGCAAATATCTTCTTGCTTGCAGCTTGTCTTTTCACATATTCGGTAGTGTCTTTTTGAAAAATAGTTATTAATTTTATTATAGTTGAATTTCTCATCATTTTCTCTTAAACTTTGCGCTTATTGTTTCTTTTTTGTGTGTGTGTTTATTGTTTCTTGTTTAAGAAATCCTACCTTATCCTGAACTCAGAAGATATTTTCCTATATGTTTGTCTAAAGTGTTATAGTTATGACTTCTACATATAAGTCTTTATGTGGAATTGATTTTTGTTTATTGTAAAGAATATTGAATTTAGTTAGTTTTTTTTTTTTAATCTGGGTATCTGCTTGCTTCAGCACTATTTATTGTGCTAATAAGCACTCCTTTTCTCAGTGATCTGTATCGCTTCTTTTTTTTTTTTTTTCCTTTTTAGAGAGGGGGGTGGGGGGGTGGGGGAGAGGGAGAAAGAGAATCTTAAGCAGGCTCCATGCCCAGTGCAGAGCCCAATGCAGTTTTCAGTCTCACAACCCTGGTATCATGACCTGAGCTGAAATCAAGAATCAGACACCTAACTGACTGAGCCACACAGGCCCCCCTCCTCTGACATTTTTTATTTCATGGATATATGGGTTCATATTTAAGTGGGTCTAATTTAGGCTCTGTATTCTGTTGTGATCTCTGAAATAACAACACTGTATTTCTTACTATAGCTTTATGATGAGTTTTGTTATCTGATATATCTATTTCATTTATTGTTCTTTAACTGTGCTTTGAATATTCTTGATCCTTTGCTCTTCAGTGTAATGTCATAATCAGCTATCATGTTCCCTAAAAAACCTTATGAGGATTAGTTTGAGAAAAAATGACATTTTTAGTATTTTATATCATTTTACCCCTAAATATGCTATATATATACTTCAGTTGAGGTCTTCTTTAATGCATTTTTAAAATGTTTTGTAGTTTTATTCATAGAGGTCTTTTTTTTTTTTTAAAGATTTTATTTATTTATTTGTCAGAAAGAGAGAGAGAGAAAGCACACAAGCAGGCAAAGAGGCAGGCAGAGGCAGAGAGAGACGCAGGCTCCCTGCTGAGCAAGGAGCCCAATGCGGGACTTGATCCCAGGACCCTGGGATCATGACCTGAGCCGAAGGCAGCGGCTTAACCCACTGAGCCACCCAGGCGTCCCTCATAGAGGTCTTATATCTCTTTATTAGATATGTGATAGCTACTATCTCTTATTAGATTCTGAGTAGCTTATGTTTTTGTTGCTATTTTAGCTACTTTTTGTTAGATTTTTCTCTTGTGTATAGCAATGCAATCAATTTTTAAATGTTTATCTTATATCCAGCCACCCTGTTAATCCCTTATTAATTCTAATATGTTTTATAGATTCCTCTAGGTTTTCTGTGTAGTCTCCCAGTTTTATTTTTTTCCTTAAAAATCCCAGTTTTTTCCCAAGTTTTCCCAGTTTTTTATTTAAATTTTAGTTCTTAATCAAGTAGTAGGCAGAAGACATGAACAGACATTTCTCTTAAGAAGACATATAGGGGCGCCTGGGTGGCTCAGTCATTGAGCGTCTGCCTTCGGCTCAGGTCATGGTTCCAGTGTCCTGGAATCGAGCCCCACATCGGGCTGCTTGCTCCGCCGGAAGCCTGCTTCTCCCTCTCTCACTCCCCATGCTTGTGTTCCCTCTCTCGCTGTTCCTGTCTCTCTGACAAATAAATAAATAAAATCTTTAAAAATCTTAAAAATCTTTAAAAAAAATTGCAAAGAAGACATATAAATGGCCAACAGGCACATGAAAAAATGCTCAGCATCACTCATCATCAGGGAAATACATATCAAAACCACAATGAGATATCACCTCACCCCAGTCAGAATGGCTAAAATTAACAAGTCAGGAAACAAGAAATGTTAATGAGGATGTGGAGAAAGGGGAACCCCTTTACACTGTGGGTGGGAATACAAACGGGTGCAGTCATTCTGGAAAACAGTAGGGAGGTTCCACAAAAAGTTACAAATACAAATGGAAATATAGTTTCCAGCAATTGCACTACTACATATTTACCCCAAAGATACAAATGTAGTGATCCAAAGTGGCACCTACATCCCAATGCTTATAGTAGCAACTCCACAATAGGTAAACTATGGAAAGAGCCTAGATGCCCATCAACAGATGAATAGATAAAGAAGATGTGATATATATATATATATATATATACACACACACACACACACACACACACACACACACATATATATACACACATATATATGTGTATATATATATAGTGGAATACTACTCAGCCATCAAAAAATGAAATCTTGCCCTTTGCAATGATGTGGATGGAACTAGAGGATATTTTGCTAAACAAAATAAATCAATCAGAGAAAGACAATCATCGTGTGATCTCATATGTAGAATTTAAGAAACAAAACAGAGGATCATAGGGGAAGACAGGGAAAAATAAAACAAGATGAAATCAGAGAGGGAGATAAACCACAGGAGACTCTTAATTATAGGAAACAAACTGAGGGTTGCTGGAAGGAAGGGGTGTGGGGGATGGGGTAAGTGGGTGTTGGACATTAAGGAGGGTATGTGATATAATAAGCACTGGGTATTGTATAAGACTAGGGTATGTGATATAATAAGCACTGGGTATTGTATAAGACTAATTAATCACTGAACTTTACATCTGAAACTGATAATACATTATATGTTATTTAATTGAATTTTAAAAAAATGAACTATTAAACTAAAAAAAATAAGTTCTTGTTAATTAACATATAGTGTAACGTTGGTTTCAGGAGTAGAATTTAGTGATTCATCACTTACATATGACACCTAGCACTCATCATAATAAGTACCTCCTTAATATCCATTGTCCATGTATCCTATCCACCACTCACCTCCTTCCACCAACCCTAAGTTTGTTCTCTATTATTAAGAGTCTCTTACGGTTTGCTTCCCTTTCTCCCTGCCCCCCGCCCCCTTATGTTCACCTGTTTTGTTTCCTAAATTCCACATATGAGTGAAATCATGTGGTATTTGTTTTTCTCTTACTGACTCATTTAGCTTAGCATAATACAGCTCATTTTTGGGGTTTCTGTCTTTTCTTTTTAAAAATAATTCATAACTAGCATGAGAGTATGATGATTTCATAAAAATTGATACAGGATTTAGGGCTCTTATGGTGACCCACATAAATCATAAAAAATCATAATAAAAAATAATCATAATAATCATAATGAGGTTAGTTCCAGTGACTTTAAGGCAGGTAGTGGTGGCAGATTGAATATGGGGGGTAGAGAGGTCTCTGCCAATGGTTTCTTCTAGACATCTGTAGATGGATGTGAGGGGATATAAGGAAACTAGATCTTAGCCCCAGTGCTTGGCCTCGCTTTCAGTCCAAATGATGGTGGACGAAGACCTGAGGAGGAGGCCTGATATTAGCCCCCAAGTGCACTTACACTCTTGGGCCTTACATGTGGCTGTGTGTGTGTGTGTGTGTGTGTGTATACGGATATAAAAAGAAAATGAAGAATATATATCTGTCATTGGAAATGTACAGTATATAAGTTTGTAAACTGCTTGTACAATTACCATTTCATTATAATAGGATTAAATGTTTAAAAACATTTTTGACTCCCTAATAGTCTAACATAGGAATTGTATAGGAATTGTACCTTTTTTTTTGTTGGTAGTGAGGTGTTTTTTTGTTTTTTGTTTTTTATCCTTCAAATGTTTATTTTAGACTCTGTGGTATTAGACACAATGGGTACGAAGTTATACAAGGTATAGTCCTTGTCCTCAGAGGCTTAAGGTTAATAAGTACCATCATTACCATGACTAGAGACCTATATGGTCTGGTGATACACGGGAGGCCATTAGATATATATATTTATTTACTTAGTGGGTTATTTATTTTTGGTTAACATTTTTTTTTAAAGATTTTTTTTTTTTTTTTTGAAAGACAGAGATCACAAGTAGGCAGAGAGGCAGGCAGGGAAAGAGAAGAGGGAGCAGGCTCCTTGCTGAGCATGCAGAGCTTGATCCCAGGACCCTGGGATCATGACCTGAGCTGAAGGCGGAGGTTTTAACCCACTGAGCCACCCAGGTGCTCCTATTTTTGGTTAACATTTTAAGCATGTAGAACTAATTACCATAGGCTATGATGTTTTGTGTTTACTTTTTTTTTTTTTTTTAATTTCAGTATAGTTGAGACACAATGTTACATTAGTCTCAGGTGTACAACATAGTGATATAACATCTCTATACCTTAAGCTATCCTCACTGCAGTGTAGCTACCATCTGTCACCATACAGTGCTATTACAGTATCATTGACTATATTCCCTGTGATGTACCTTTTATTCCTGTGACTTATTCATTCTGTAACTGGAAGATCATATCTCCCACTCCCCTAAGTGATTAGTATTTAAATTTCAACAAATGCTTATTGAGTGAACACATGCAAAAATGTATGTCCTGCTTCAAACCCATTTAGCCTACCTCACAATAATCAAGTATTCTTTGGTAACAATTCCAGTAAGTGGGACATAGGAGCATTAAGGAATCAGCTTTTGCAAGGGATTATCTAATTGTGATGTGGAATACTTAAACGTGTACTAAAAATTTCTGTTGTCTTTTCTTTAACAGTGCTGAATTGACTTGGTAGAATTTTCCAACACAGCAAAGGAGAAAACGATGTATTAGGTTAGCTTTGTTTTCTTGCCTATCATGGGGTCCAGTATTGGTAGTGGCTAGTTGGCATCAACTAAAGTATTTTAATTTCTCGGTTGGCAGAGATCAGATTGTACCACCTTAATTTAGGCTCAGAATGCTGCTAAACCTTGTCATACTCTAGTTAGGATATCTGCCAGCATTAATAATTGGTTTTTATGATTTTTAATTTTTTATCGTTTCAGTTATACTTTTTTTTCATTTTCAATGTGGAAGAATATCAATCTTATACTTTCTTTGGATATCTTACTGTTACAGCATCTAAATAATTTTTAATATGTAAGAACTGTGTTACATATAATGTATTTTAGAATTATGTTGATCACCATCTTATTTCATGCTTAACTATTTTAGAATTTATATATAAACTCATTTTGAAAAGTTGACTTATTCTGCAGCATTATTTTAAGTGAAAACTGCTTTAACTTAATTATACTCTATGTTTTTATTTTTAATTCATTTGTAATTGCAGACATGGACACTATATGGGAAATGATCTCTCAACAGTTTCATATTTAATCAATGTTTAGGAGAAAACAACAGTAAAATAATGCTATGTCATGGTTTTTAACCTTGATAAATGAAGAACTTTTTTATTTAAAGGAAAAATTTAAAGTCTTTATCTTTTGTAAGTCGTAACTATAATTTTTTTTCCTAAAGCTCTTTCTGCATTATATTTATAAAATTTGAACTTGTGATAATCATACAACTTCACTACCCTGCAAGAAAAATAAAACTATTTCTTCTTAAAAGGTGGAGGGTGGGGCAAATTCAATAGATATACTGATATTTTAAGCCTGCTTTAAGTTCCAGCCAGAAT